>NW_024342466.1:4301429-4706576 GCF_902729225.1 Pteropus medius | reverse complement strand
ACAGGGCGCGGGGCCAGCAGCGAAAACTGGGCTTGGCCCCAAGGAGTGACCCACAGCCTACACGCTTCCTCCTCACAGTGTGCTGACATCATCCACGGGGTGGGGGGTCACCTGGACCTTCCCTCATCTCGGCTGGACTCCTGGAGACTCTGTCCTCACGCTCATGTCTCTGAAGAAGGTGGTCATGCCCACCCGGGGCCCTTGGGGGCGGTGGGGACGGGTGGAGAGGAGGGTATCCAGAGGCACAGAATCACCCCGCAGCATGTGGGGTGAGGCAGAGAAGGAAAATGCAAAACATCTCCAGAGCACGCCGGCCTCCTCCCAGCCTCGCAGGTCTGTCTACGACGAGAAACAGCCATCTGTTGCCCAGAGCCGACAGGGATGGCGCCCGGGCCTGTGAAGGGGGGTCGCCCTCAGTCACTCGGGCCCCCAGCAGGCCCCCTAAAATGCACACACGGGAAACTGACCCCAAAAATGTCAGGGGCCCAGGCTGGGGCCTCAACCAGCACCATAAAGCTTGCGAGGTGCTGCAGATGTAGGGTCCTGGCCACAGGAAAGTGACTGTAGAACTGAGGCCAGAAGGTCCCACGGCCCCAGCAGCCACTGACCCAGGCCTTCAGCCCAGACTCCAAAGCAGGGTCTCCTAGCGCCTGGACCCCACATCCCCCGGACGCTCAGGACCAGCCCTGGGGATGCGGTGAGTCCAGGGAAGCGTTAGTGGGCAGCAGCCCCAAACCCACGGCGACCTCCTTTTAAAGACAAAGGCAGGACAGCTCCTTTCTGCCGGGCTCTCGGGGCCCCCAAGGATTAAAGCGCTGTGTTGCTGCCTCACCTCTGCGTGTGGCCCAGGGACACAGTGGCGGGCAGGTGGAAGTCCAGGCAGCAGCGCACAGGCTGGATGCGGCGCCCTACCAGGCACGAACCGCACTCCCAGGACACTCACCTGCCGGCTCAGGTGTGAGGCCACACCCTCTACCATCACCCTAATCAGAGGGACTAACGCTGGGTTCCCATGAAGCACAGGACCTGCCCGGGCCAGCTGGCACTGGGCAGGGAGCAGCTGCTTCCTCGGCCCCGCTTCCCGAGGGGCCCCAGGGCAGGCTTGGAGGGAGCTGTGGGCAGCGTCAAGGGCCTCTGGATCCCCAGCTCAGGGTGGGACACAAGGCCCGCGTGTCAGATGAAGACAGCCAGTCAGCAGCCTGAGGAATAAGGGAAATACACCCCCGAATCCGAGAGCTTTCCTCCCTGTTTCTTCTGAGGGGCTCGCTTTACGCTGGGAGGAAATTCACTGTCTCTTGCATCTTGGGCCAGAAACAAACTTTCAAAAGAGGACACTGCTGTTGATAATAAACAAAAACCTAAGTAGATTTTACCGCATGAAAGTTCATTTTCTTTTTTCAAGATGTAAATACAATCCGAAGACGACAGAGGAGGACACGTCCGCAGGGCAGTGCCGGAGCAAGCGGAAGGACCAGCAGCCGGCAGGGCCAGGGCCCCCGGGCCCCTGCCTGCCCCGGGCCTCACCCGGACAAGGCTGCGGCACCCACGTCTGCCGCGGGGGTGCTCCTGGGGCCCCCCGAGTCTCCGTCCCCAGACTGGCCCGAGCCCAGCACAGCCCCCTGCCCCGGCCAGTGACTGGGCAGCACTGGGGTGGGCTGAGGGTCCCGCGGGAGCAGGCCAGGCTCTGCCGCTGCCAAGCCCCTTCTGACCGCTGCCTGCCAGGCCTGAGAGGCCGCTGCTGCCAGGAAACCCACCCCCTCTGCCGCGGGCACTTAGCCCAGCACACGGGGCACCGTGTGCTCCGGCCACTGAGGATGGAAAGGCATCTGTACCCTCAGGACTGCCTTGACCAGTGGGGGGCCCACCCGGGCTGGGGGGGGTCTGGGAAGGTCCGGCTTTGGGGCAGCTGGAGCTGCTACCTCATATTCTACTTCTAAAATGGGAGTGGGTGGGGAGAGATGAAGACGAGAACCTCTGAGGACAGACGAGTTTGGGGGGACGGTGGCCTCCAGCAACCCAGGCAGCACGGCCAGTGACCTTGCAGCTCGACAGCCGGGCTGGCAAAGCACAGACGGTGACGCTGTCAGCCAGCACTCTGCCCCCGATGCCGCGCGACGACGCGCCCTCCGCTGTGAAGGGCCTGCGGTGGCCGCAGCTCCACGCCGTCTGTCGCTGCCAGCTGCTGCTTCTGGGTCTAAGCGGCCAGCAGGACACCCTCTCCCCGCACCAGGCAGTGGGAGGCCGTGGGCACTCACATGTCACTGGCTGCCAGAGCCACTCAGCCAAGCCCGAGGCCCAGGGGAAGGGTGCCACGCACCACGAGGCCACAGGCCACGGTCAGCCCTCCCACACGGAGCCTTTCACGGCTTACCACACCCTCGACACGGGCCAGGTGACGGCGTATGGCGGCCACTCCAAGCAGCTGCTGGGGCTGAGGTGGCACCAGCACAGGTGACAGATGTCTCCACATGGAGACAGGGCCCTGGAGACACTGACCACCCATGGCCCAGGGAGGGTGCTCGCTGACCGGGGGCGCGGCCTCGATGCCCCCACCTCTCTCGCCCTGCTAGTCCCCACCCCGGTGTGACCGTGGCCACACCGCATAAGGTCCAATTCTCAGCATCTGCTGCAGGGACCAGGAGAGGGGCCAGCAGGGAGGGGAGCCGGGAGCCGGGCCCACCAGGGCCCACCGAGGAAGCCCCTCCCTCATGCAGCCCTGCACCCGGGGCGATTCCAGAATGTCACGGTGACTGTCACGGTGACTGCTGCCCCCACAGGGCAGGGAAGCAGGGCCCGAAGCTCCCCGGAGGGTCTACCCAAGGGACAGAGTGGGTCCAGCCTGCGTGCCCCTACTTACCATCCGGGGACAGCCGCGTCCCCACTGCCTGAGCCGCCTGGGGGCCTGGACCATTGCCAGGAGGAGCCTGCCCTCCCCAGTCCTCTGAATCTGAGGGCCTTGAGCTGAGGGGGGTGGGGTGGGGTGCTGAGGCCAGCTGAGCACACCCCAGACCTCATGGGGGTCAGGGAGGAGATGGAAGGGTGGCCAGCGACTGTGTCCAGCATAGGCGCTGTCGCCAGTGACATCAGGATCAGGGGTCAGGCACATTGTCCCGCGACCTGCCAGCTCCGCCTCTCCACAGGCCAGCATCTGGTGGCCGCCCTCAGGAGCCCTGTGGGCCCCTTGACTCCTGACTCTTCCACTGAGGCCCCTGGGTCCACCATCAGCAGCGCCCGAGTCCAGAGCTGCAGGGCAGCTGCTCCCGGCAGGCTCGGACCAGGCGCCCGCGCCCAGCGCATCCCAGGCGGCCTCCTCGCTCCCGTCCCCAACCTGCTCCCCGCGCTGAGCCCACAGGCCCGCACTGTCCACCCCTCCCCCACAGCTCGGCCCCTGGCCAGGGCCTCCTCCCCCTCTGGGCGGCACCTGGGGGCGCTCTCATGTAACCTCTTCTCACATGGCAGCAGCTTAGTGGTTTTAAAGCAAAAGCCATAAGCTTTCCCTAATCCAGACACAATGGCCTCCCCTCACAGCCCCAGCGCGTTCCAGATCTGTCCCCACCTGGGGGAGGTGGCTTCTGGAGGGCGTGGCCTCAGGCCTCCCACACCCATGGTCCCGGCTCCGGGCTGGATGGGACACAGGCTGTGCGTTGCTGACACTCCGACTCTGCCGCTCCTCTTGTCATGTGACACCTCGCGTGCTGTGTGCCCTGACGGTGCGGGGTCACTGCGCTTTGCTCAGACGCGCACGTGCTGGCTTTCCTGAGACCCGGGGCTGCTGCCAGGAGTGGCCCCGGGTACCAGGCGAGGCCACGGGCAGCTGGCAGCCGGAGGGGAGGGGACCCTTGTTTTAAATCCTGGCAGAGGTGGAGAAAGAGGAGACAGGACAGAGGCTGGACACCCAGCCCAGGGAGGCGGTCACAGGGGTCCTGACATACTTGCTGGGCCAGCCCCCGGGCTTGCAATAAGCCCCTGAGCCTGCCCTGCAATCTTACTGGGCCAAGACACCCCCAGGACGCACACCTCTGCCAGGGTGTGGCCCAACCACAGCCAGAGACCCCTGGCCAGGCAGGTGGCCTAAGGGGCCCGTCGGGGGGAGGGGGCAGCAGGGGTGGGGAGCAGGCTCTGCCTGGGCTGGGACAGGACCGTGGAAGCGCCTCCCTGAGGTCTTGCTGGCCAGCCCAACAGCGTGGCTCCCTGACCCCCACTCCAGATCTCTGCATCAGCTTGCTGCCTGGTTTGTCCTGTTTTTGTTTTTGTTTTTAAGTGTACATATGCTTGGTTGAAAAAAAAAAAGTGCAAAGCATCTAAAAATAAAGAAAGTATCTCCTTCCGACCCCAACCTCCAGGCGTTCTCCCCAAAGTGAGCCCAGCCAGTCTCGACATGCCAGAAGGTTCTGTGAGCAATCGGCTTCCTCCAGCCAGTGTCTTCTCTCAGGAGCAGGGCCTGCCCCTTGGCCCCCCTTCTCACCATCCCTCTGTCCAAGGTCTCAGAGGCATACGTCACCTCCTCTTCCAACAGGCTGACCCCCACCTGGCCAGCAACTGAAGCCACCTGAAGACAGCGCTCCACATGCATCCTGGGAACAAACCTGTGTGTGCATGCACGTGCCTGTGTCTGTGTGTCCTGTGTGCCTGTGCACGTACGTACATGTAACATGTGTGCCGTGTGCCTGTCTGTGCTGTGCCTGTGCAAGCACGTGTATGTAGAGTGTACACTCTGTGCCTCTGTGTCTGGGGGCCACTGCGTGTATGTGCGCATACACAGGTGGCTGCTGTAGGGGAGCCCCAGGAGGAAACCACGGGCCAGTTCTCATTTAGACATTTTGGGGGCCAGCTCGTCCTCTGAGGAAATGGAGGCCCCTCTGACACTTGCATCCTATAGCCCTTCTCGTCCCAATGATGCTCTAGCAGAAAATGCCTCAAAATTTTAAGCCTTTTAAAATTTCACGTGTCACTTTAATTCTTCAAAATAAACTTGCTCAGTCATAAAGCTATTACTGAAAGTCATCACAGACGTGAACTGATCCACCTCTGACGACTTGGAAAACTCAGGTGGGACAAGGCCTCATGGGCCTGATGGGAAAGGGCTCCAAGTCCCATGGTGGAGAAAGGGCCGGATCTAGGGAGGGGGACGACCACCCGCAGGCAGCCGGGTCCAGGTCACTCTCTCGGCCCTGACGTTTGGGCCCCTAGGGAGCAGGACACACAAATGTCACCGTGGGCTTTTACGAAATTATTTTTCTAGCAACAGAAGCGAGGAGAGGATCCTAATTTACATTTTTACTGGAAGTTCATGACAGCCAGAGAGAACACGTGTCCCACCTCCCGACTGTCCCCAGGGCCAAAGGCCAACAGGCATGGCCGGAGTCAGGGTCGTTGGAGGTGCGGGGACACCGGAGGGCCGCAGGCAGGGAGCCTGGCAGGCTTCACGGCGGTCCTGCTGATGCTGCTGCAGCAGAACCAGAAAGCCAGGCCCGTGGACGCAACAAGCGCCACGCTCCGACGGCTGTCCTGCCAACGTGGGCCTCCAGGAAAACGGGGCGCGGCACGCTCCTGTCACTCCGAGTCACCCAGAACAAGCCCGAGGCAGGCTCTGCCGGTCAGCGCCTAGGAAGGGACCAGTGCGCTGGGCCGTCCACCTGGAGCTGGCAGCTGCGGTCCTCTGCCCAGGGCCAGCAGCAGGACCACCGTGCCCACCCAGGGGGCCACAGGCAGGGCAGGTGCGATCTGGTCTACTTCTGAGTGGGCAGAAATGCTCGCCCCCCGGCCTGTCCAGGACGTGCCAGAGGAGCTCCCCACCCGTGGAAGGACCCCGAGGCGTGCCCACCAAGATACCAGATGGAGTGGACGGAGCAGCGCTGGGCAGTGAGCGCTCTCTTCTCTGCTCACCATGGGGAGCCCGGCCCACAGGGGACTGTGTGGCGGGGGCCCCACCGCTCAGAAGCCCTGAGCCCAACCCAACGCCCAACCCGGGCCCAGAGGCCACACCTGCCTCACCCGCTGACCCCGGCCCCCTCAAGCCTGGACGGGCAGCGTCTTGTAGGGGTTCAGGATGCCCTTGGGGTCCAGAAGGGTCTTGAGCTGCCGCATGAGGTGCAGGGCCTCAGGGGGCTTGCTGTAGCCAAGGACATGCCTCTTCTTGAAGCCCACGCCGTGCTCGGCGCTGACGCTGCCTCGCTGCCCTGCCGTCCACTCGTACACGTAGGGCTCCAGCTCGCCCAGCAGCGCCGTGCTGAAGGCCTCTGCCGTCACGTTCAGGTGCAGGTTGCCGTCACCTGGAGGGACAGGGATCCACGGGTCAGGCCGGGCAGGGCCCCCGAGACCCACTGGGCCCCACTCCCAAGCCCCTCTCCTCCACCTGCGAGGCCTCCTCACGCCCTCGGTCTGGTTCCAGCCCTTTGTGCCACTGGCCACCGGCCTGCAGCGGCAGGAGTGGCCCTGGGGAACCCCAGAGCCTCGGCTCTCGCACTCCTCCCCTTCCAGGTCTCCCTCCAGCCACACAGCCCCTCCGAGGCCCCCGCCTTAGGGTGACTGGCCCAGCCTGCCAAGGCCCCCACCAGACTCGCATCTCTAAGTGCCCAGGACGGCATAGAGGCCTCACCCCGCCCAGGACGCCTCCCCCTAAGCCACAAACAATGTCCTGGCCACCCAGCCATCTCCTCTCAGGCCCGCTTGGCCCCCCCTGCCCCCTTCTGACACCTCCAGGCCCTGGTGTCAGCACCGTCCAAACACACCAGGCTCTAGCCCCGGGGGGCCAGGCTCACCACCCCATGCCCCTCCTCTCTCAGGGCCCAAGGCAATGACAAGACATAGTGCTGCCCCAAGTCCATGTGAGCTGGCTGGGCCCTGGCCAGGGGAGGAGAGGGGCAGGTGGTGGGGCTGCCACTGACGGGGGTCTGGGGGCTGGAGCCGCGCTGGCCGGGAGGTCACAGCAGTGAGGTGCCGGGTGACTGGCACGCGCAGCCAGTGTGGGCGCCAGCACAGAAGGGGCCCCACGCCCAGACCGGGAGTCAAGAGGTGCACGGGGCTGAGCAGTAACGGTCAGGCCCAGGGTGGGCTTCTCACACCCTGCCCTCCTTCTGGGTGCGTCACAGGGACCCCCTCCCACCAAAAGTGGTCCCCGCTGACACGCTCAGGGCAAAGGCAACTAAATCGCCACTGAGGGACCAGCGCAGGGTACCCGGTGCTGGGAGGTGAGTGAGAGGCGTCTCCACCGACACTCGGGTGTCGGACTCTTTAACCTGCCCCGCAGTGTGCAGCACGAACCCCCACCGAGCTCAGGGCACGGAGGTTCAGGAGGTTCCACCTCCACCCTCCCCACCCCCCGCACAAACAAGCAGCACCTCCAACCCAGGCCTCACACGTCTCCCACAGATGAAAGGCTAAAACACTCGAGCCCGGGCCAAAAACACGTCCACGCAAATGGGAGGCACCAACCGCGAAGGCTCGGGACCTGACGTTCCCGGAACAGACGTCACTGCTTCCCACGATTAAAAGAAATGAAAGCTAAAAAGGGTCAATCACCGACCGGGCAAAGGTCTAAGTCTCCAAACCAGTCTTCTGGAAATGAAAACTGTGTTCACTAAAACATAAAATGAACAGTTTTAACAGGACGTGTACATGCGCAGCAAAGAGCAACGAACAGACTGAAAGACAAGCCACACAGAGATCCGAACGCAACACAGAGAATCGGAGCGGGGACAATGGGGCAGAGCCGCCCGGGCTGGAGGTCCCGAAGCAGAGGTGGGGGTGGGAGAAAAGCATCTGAAGGCACGCGGAGGACTGACCTCTGACACCCAGCCCAGTGGACCCCAGGCCGGCGCCCAGATGGTCACCCAGACGAATCGGGGGGGAACCAAGGGACCCAGACGAAGAAGAAAGACCGTAAGAGCAGCACGGAGGGGGACCAGACGCCTCTGACCGGGACACACGCGCCAGACACGGCTGCACTGGCGACAGGGAGCCAGGGGTTGGTGGAAGGGCCCCTCCCGCCAGAGAACAGGCAGCCAGGGCCACTGAAATCCTCTAGAAGAAACGTTAGGAACAAAATCCATACACTTTCAGGCAAATAAATCTGATGTTCTGTCACCCACTTTCGTGAGCCAGAGGAAGTTCTGGGGGGGAACGCGGGAGGCTGTGGACCGAGGGGGAGGGTGGGGGGGGCACAGACACTGACGGGGAGACGTGACCGCAGCAGCAGCGTGGCCACAGGGGCCAAAAACCAGACAGAACCGCAGCAGGCTCCAAAAACAGTGCACGGACAGCAGCGGGCCAGAACCACGAGTAACCGGGCCCTTGGGCCTGGGCACCATGCACGGGCTCTGCAGACACACGGCGCTGACGGGGCAGGGGCTCTACCCGAAGGGGTGGCTCGCAGCGTGGGAACTGGCGGGCCAGCGGCCTGGAGCCCCCGGGAAGCACGGACATGCGGCTGGCATCCAGAGGCTGCGGAGTCGGGATCCTTCCCCTTTGGGGACTTGCACCCCTTTGTCTGGCGAGCCCTGCTGACTGGATGAGGACGCTGTGCTCCATTCAGGTCTGCCGGCTTAAGCGTTGACCTCATGCACGAGGAGGACTAGCACTTGGCCGACACCCGCGCACGGCCCAGCCGGCCTCGCGGTGTCTGGGGTGCTGATGCCATCGCATAACTTCACGCCCTGATTCGCCAGGATGCGAGGAGCGTTCCAGAGCCGCTGCGGAAGGACAGACAGACACACGCGCACGACTCCCCCGGCTGGTAAACGGAGAAAACCCACGAGAGGAAAATCGTCAGCCCAAAGGAGGCTGAAATAGAGAAAAAGCAGCAGAGAAGCGGGGACAGCCGAGCGGAAAGCCCAGGCGGGAGGAGGCGAGCGCAGCCATGGGCGACGGCGGCCGCGGCACGTGCACACGCCGAGGGCGGCGTGGCAGCCCTGCCGAGCAGGGTCAAAGAGGAGAAGCCGACCCCAGGAAAGGCCCCGGCCCCTCCCCGCACAGCAGGAAGGACGGAGACCGAGGGCCTCCACAGCCCGGAGGTGGTCCCGGCGCATGTCCACGTGGCGACTGTCCGTTCCCCGTGTATTTGTTCACCTTCCCTCAGCCTGGCCCCCTGGAGGCTCAAGGTCCTGGTGCTCCGTCTGCGGCTTCTCTAAGGACACGCTGCTCTCTGCTGGGGCGCCGTGGACGCCCACGTCTAGCCAACCCTTTGGGCTCCTCGATGCTGAGCCTCCGCGTGTGTGCAATGCACGTGTTAATGAACTTGCTTTTTTCTCTTTCCCCCGTGTTCTGTGGACCTAATTTACGGCCCCAACAAAGGACCTCGGAGGGAAGGGGGAAGTTAAGCCATTCCCGCCTGCAGAAATAGGCTAAACGCTCCAGTTTAAACACAACAGCTGGCAAGCAACGGGAGGAAACCCCAGCGACAGGCTGTCTTCAGGACGCGGTCCGACTCAAAGGACAGAAAATGCCCGCAAGTGACAGAAGCAAAAGCAGCGTCAGGCAGACATCGCGCACACGAGAGCTGGGTCATGTGGGTTTGCACTGAAGGAGGCGTCAAGGCAGACGGCCCCAGGACGAGGGATCCGTGGTGGTGACGAGGCTCGACTGCCAGAACTCAGTGGCAGCTCTAATCTCCTCTCTTCAGAAGCGGCGAGGCCACAGGGGAGACGGGCTCATCTGCTCTCACGGGGCAGTGACAGCTCCCTTGATGTCACCGTGCGTGCCTGGTCTGGGGAGCTGTGCGGCCCTGGTGCCCTGACCTCAGATGCAGGGGTCGCAGCCAAGCAGACGGCAGGTCAACGATTTTTAAAACAGGTAGAAAATTCCCGTGTGTTTGAAAATCAAAAAACGCGTTTCTGCCTAATTCCTGGGTCGAAGAAGAAAAGAGCATGGAGCCGAGAAACGCTGAGGGCTGCAGACAACGGAAGTGCCATCGAAAGTGCAGGTCTCAGCACAAAGGCAGGGACGCCCTCAACGCCAGCGGTGGACGCGCCCGGGAACCCAGCCAGGCTGAAGGACAGACCCAGAGCCACCGCGGCCTGAGTGGCCCTTGGTCCACGGCTCAGAGCCGGGGCCGAAGCCAGGACTGCAGGCGACCTCAGAAGTGGAGGCCCAGAAACCAAGCACAGGCACGGAGAGGCCACAGCAAGGGCCCAGCGAGAGGCTAAGAGCGCCCGACACACCGATGCCCCCGCCTGCCCGCCCACGGCCACGCGGGGGGAGCAGGGCCTTGGTTTACGTGACACGGGGATCCCGAGCCACCAGTGACTCGAGGGACAGACACTGTCCCGGCTGGGGCCCTTCCGAGATCATGCCGAGGTGACAAATGGGTACTGTTTGAATCCAGGAACACAGGGACCAGCAGAGCTGGCACTCAGAGGGAAATTTAAATATGCGGTAGGAAAAAAGGCTGAGAACCAATGCGCTAAGTACTCAATTTATAAAGTTAGAAAAGCAACAGAGAAAACCTAAAAATAGAAAAGGGAAGAAAACAACAGACGTAATAGTGGAAAAGAGAAAAATAAAAAGCAACATACAAGAGAAAGGATGAGCAAAACCAAGCGCTAATTCTCCGGGGAAACTGTGAAATTGACGTGAGGAACAGACCAGGTGCCACCTCGCAAAGGAAACAGAAAAGTGTCACAAACCACGTCACACCACACTGGGTGTTCTAGAAGAAAAAGACAAACACCCAGAGAAAAATGATCACCAAAACCAGCTCAGAAGAAACGGAGAGCTGCGAAGCCGCCACGGAGACGGGGGCTGCGGTGGCCCCAGCAGCTCACATGCGGCTCGGGCCCACTGTCTCCGTGGCCAGTCCACCCAGCGCTCGAGGGGCCAGAACTCCAGCCTCACACACACTTCCTGATGAGTGACAGTGAGCCCCACATCAGTGAGGACAGAAGGGCCCTACGAGACCTGGAAAATCCTGCAGAGAACGTACATAAGTGGATAGAATAGGACACAAAACGGTCGTGGCTAAGCAGGGCTCAGCCCGAAACACAGCCCCATCAGCCTCCAGGATCCAGTGTCACTTGCTCCCTGCCTGTCACAGCACAAGCACCAGCTACGTCAGAAGATGCAGATAAAGCTCTGAGGCTGAGCCTTCACTCCTGGTTTTACTGGGGCGAGCCCTCAGGGGCGTCCCCGTCTGTGGTGGAGGCTGGAGTCCGTGCCCCCAGAGGAGAAGGGCCCACGTCAGGCAGATGGGCCTCCGGCCCGCACTGCACTCCCAGTCCGGGGCCCCTCGCGGACCGTGCTGCACCAGGCCCCTCCCCAAACACCAGGCTGTGCGGCCCCGCAGTACCGGCCACCGAGTCCAGGAAGGTGGCCATCAGCCCCTCCTTCAGGCTCCACAATTGGTGCCAAGCTGAAGCCTCCCCACCACGGGCCACACGAGCCCTGAGGGACTCCCCAACGTGGTTCCCCCATTTCAATCAAGGGGCGGTCTCTCCCCAAACACGCAAACCAGGAAAACGGTGGGGAGGCACCACCCCCGCTGCACCCACAGACCCCAGGCACACAGTGCCGGCTACCCGCGCTGGCTGCGGACGCCTGCCCCGCTCTGCTCACCTAGGTGGCCGTAGCCCACCACGTGCTTGGCCCGCGGGCCGAGGCGGGCGCGCAGGTCGGGCACGAGGTCGTAGAGCCTCTCCACAGGCAGAGAGATGTCGTACTTGTACACGCAGCCGTCTCGGCTCAGCGCTTCTGTGATCCTCTCCCTCAGGGCCCACAGCGCCTGGGACAGAGGCAGGGACGGGCAGGTCAACACGCCCCCGCCACAAGCCTGGGGGGTGGGGCGGCTCTGCGGGCATCGGTCCCAGTGTCCACACTCCACACGGCCCCAGAGGCTGCCCCGGGCAGCACCATGTGCCAGCGGCAGAGGCACCGAGGGCCCCCCCAGACAGGACAGGCAGTAATGAAAGCCACTCCAGGCATGTCCTGAAGTCTGGGCGACGGGGGTGGGGCGTGAAGGGCCCCAGGGGCCGGCCAGCGCGCAGAACAGGCTGCACACACGCTGTGTCCCCGAACAGCCTCAGTCAGGCTGTTTCTGTGATGCCTTTCGTGGAACGTTTAACAAGCACAGAAGTGACTGCAGAGAGGAAGGTTTCGCAACAGAGGAACAGAGTCAGTGAGGCCACCGGGAGACGACGGAGGCCGCTCCCCACCCTCCCAGTGAGTGCTCCCTGCCTCCTCCTGCTGCTGTCCCCACAGCCTCCTGCCCCCTGCTGCCCACTCTGGGCCATGGGAGGGTGGGGGACGACACTGCTCGCTCCTGGGTCCTGCCCCTCTTTAAGTGATGGCGACATGGCTCCCGGCCCAGGCCTTCCTGCCCTGCGAAGGTAACAACAGCTCCCCTGCCCGGGGCCCCACCTCCTGCCTGCGGCCTCAGAGGCTGAGCCCCTCCCAGGTCGACATTGACGTCCTTCCTCAGACAACGTCCCCCAGACACGCTCAGCATTGGGCTCACTGACCCACAGCCGCGTCCCCTGTGTCTGCTCTGAGCACTGCCCAAAGCGACCTGGACGCCAGAGCCTGGTTCCCGAGAGGCTCGTCCAGCAAGGCGGGGGGGTGGGGGGGCGGGGCCTGCCTGCATCCGGCCACGCCCTCACTCCTGTCCGGCACACGACGCCCTCATGCAGCTGGGGCAGGAGGCAGAGGCGGGCAGTGGGCAGAGGTGGCACACACACCTTGATTTTCCGCTGGTCGGTGGCCAGGGTCCCGTCGGTCACCAGGCCGGAGCCCAGCAGCTGCTCCAGGAAGCCGCTCAGCTTCTCGGCATCGTGCTCAGCTCTGGAACCCGAGGTCTCGACCAGGACATAGAAGGGACTTTCTGGAAGGGGAGGGAAGCAGGCTGAGCCGTGAGTCAGGGCCAGTCTGGGTCCCACGGCTGGAGCACCGCTGGTGGCCTGTGGTGCCAACACGGCCCCAGGAGGGGAGTCTGCTCAGACTGAATTTCTGACAGTTTAAAACGGGCCTTTTGCTGTGACAAACCACAGTCCCTGGAGTCACAGGAACAACCTGGACGACACTGTGAAGCCCTCGCTGCTGGTGCCTGGACGGCCAGGGGTGCCTCGGGCTGCGGGAGGTACCAGACACGGCCGTAGGCGGCCCGAGGCCAAAGGAGAGGCCCGTGCCTGTGACATTGCAGTAGCACAGGCGCGAGGCACGTGCTTCTTACCACAAGTATGTCCTTTCTGAAGCTGAAAAACACGCACGCTGCTAACTCATTTAGGAAACCCTTGAGCCCGCGTTTCAGCGGGGCTGCTGGGTGTTCGCTTTTACGTGCACTGACGTCAGTTGGTGAAAACTCACGCTCTTCCTTCTAGCACCTCCTTAGTTTCTTCCAGAAGAAACACGAGTCCGTCCTAACACCAAGAGCATGCGTGTCCTCCAAACACTGCATTTCTCTGCTCAAACAGGAATTCCGCTCTTAAGCGTGTCGCAGGTCACAGAACACTGAGCTTGGAAGCGTCACTGGCTCTTTCCCCATTAAGAGTGAAACGCGCTGGCGCGAGGAGGTTTGGGGAACAGAGACGAAGACCCTCCCAGCTCGCTGCCACTATTCCGACACGGCCCCTCCACGCCGTCCTTCCAGAGGCCCCGACCCGCACGGCTGGGACAGTGTGGTGGCCGGGCCTCTGCCTTAAACATTACAGTGGAGCGGCTTTCTCGCCCACAATGTCCAGCAGCACACGTGCTCCAGCCAGGGGCTCCCTCTGTCCAGAGACCCACTGCCCACCACAGACCCTCCCCCGCCCAGGACCCGCCCCCACACAGTCACTTCCTGGCCACGGCACTCCCTGTCTCACTGCTCACAGGGGAATGCCATTGACGATCACAGCACAGAGGTCGTTCCGTGTTTACGACTCTTATAAGCTGAGTCGCGTCACCCCCCATTTCCACGGTGAGGCCCTGACCCACCCCGACGTGACTTGAGCTGAGGCCTTTACAGAGGCGAGTGAGGTCGAACGGGGACGTGAGGGCTGGGACCTGGTCCCAGACTCTCCTGGGGAGAGTCCCCAGACCGCTCTCCAGCCACCCCGTGAAGACGGTGACAAAGTGGCCACCTGCAGGCCAGAACATGGGGCTCACCAGGGACCAGCCCCGAAGGCACCTTGGACTTGGACTCCCAAGCTCCAGAACCGTGAGAAGCAAGTTTCTTCCATTCGAGCCGCCGGCTACGGTGCCGACACTGAAGGAACGCGGAAGCCACGACCGTCTCTCCAGGGTGGACCTCAGAAGCCATGCCACCGCGGCCCACAGCAGAATACTCCCAGCCCCGAGGTCCAGGACACAAGCCATGGCCTGAAGCCCCGCCTGGCGCTGGCACAGCAGTGACCAGGGGCGGGCGCACGGCCAGCTCGTCTGCTTGTTCAGAGAGAGCTGTCTGAGGCCTGAGGGTGAGCACCTCACAGACCAAGTTCCTCTCAGCCCTGGGGACAGGTGCGCCTTCCCCCAAAGGCAGCTGGCTGTTTCGAGGAGCCCTACGCTACGACAGCGGCCGGGCTCACGGAGCTCAAGGCCGGGCACTGCCAAGACGACCGAGCAGGGCACCGCTGCAGCTGCGGAGGCACTAACGTCCTCCTTCTGGCCCCCCTTGAGAACGGGACCACGGCCTGACGGCCAGAGCCACCCCCCACGTCAGGCGACATGAAAGGCTGGCCGCATGGGGTCGGTACCTTGCACCGGGCTGGTGAGATGGAGGTGGCGCCCCACCAGTTGCATGCAGGTGGCGTCCATGAACTCGAACGCAGACAGGATTTCGCCCAGCATGCCCCTGCAGGCGTGGAAAGTCTGCAGAACCTCAGCAAAGCCCGGACAGCCTGCAACAGGACACAGCACCTCAGCTGCCCGCCTGGCCCGGCCCAGGGCCCCGAGGGCGGGGTGGAGGCAGTGAGCCAGGACACGCGGGCCCGGCAGCCAACAAGGGTGTCGCGGGGTCAAAGACTGAGATGAAACTGCCACAGTGCCAGGGAGGACGGGGGACATGACGCGAGAGAGTCTGCACACGGGGCACAAGGGGGCTGCCTTGGGTACAACATAGCTGCTTTCCTCGTACCACAAGCAGCCAGGTTTCACCGGTCCTCGGTGACCGGCACGAGTTTTTTGCTGAGTGCAGGGGGAGCTGAGTGTTCACAAGGTATGCGGGGGGCTGTGCCAGCAGGTGGGACAGGCCCGGAGACCCTGCGGGGGAGGGGTGGGCCACACATGGCCCTTCAGGGCTCAGAGGTCACGGAGGTGCCTGGACTGTCTGAGAAGATCAGAGGCCTGAGGCGGAGCGACTGCCACAGTCTCCCGGGCGCAGAGCTGGCTGCGCACACGGGGGCCTCAGGGAGCAGCGATGGGGGAGCGACCGGAGTGCAGCAGGGTGGGAAGGGGTGGGGAGGGGTGGGAGCCGCAGGGACTATGGCCTGGGCCACCCTGGGCCTGTCAGCACCGCCTGGAAGGGGACGGGAACACCGGTGCTGGAAGTGGCTGAGGACATAGGCCTCAGGTTTCAGGAGCTCAGAAAGGTCTGGGGAGACCCAAAGGAGTGTGCTCCGCCCCACGACATACGTGAATCGCGAAGGACCAAGGCGAGGCGAGGTCTCTAGGGCCCCGAGAACAGGAGACACCCCTTCAGAGCAGTGGGGGACGGCGGCCTTCCCCGTGGACAGCAGCGGGGCTGCTGCGGCGGGACGTCCCCAAGGGACGAGAGGCAGAGCACACCAAGCCACCCGCACGCCTGGCACACGTGCTTGCTCAGTGAGCCGGAACGAGGGCATTCTCAGGCCCGTGGAACGTGAGGCTCCACCACCGGCAGACATCCGCATGCGAGGGACGGGCGCGCACGCGCAGAGAGCTCACCCGCGGGACGCAGGGGGCACAGAGGGCACAGCAAAGGCTCGCTACGGCGTGAAGCCAGGGGTGAGGCTTGCGACAAGAACAGCCAAGTCGAGGGTGGGGGACGGCTACGGACCACCAGTCTGTGACCAGCCCAGCCGGGGAGTGCGGACTGATCAACTGGACTCAGGGGCTAAAAGCCTGCAGAAAGCTCTAGAAACCTGGTAGTTGGCCTAACTCCTGAGCAGGGAGGGGAGGGACCCCTCCAATATACCTACCCAACTGAGAACGAGGAGATGAGGGTGAGAGGGGACGGGAAGCAGTCAGAGCGGAAACAAGGGGGGAGGCAGGCGAGCCCCCCTGAGCCGCGGAGCGGAGGCCTGAGCAGCGCAGAGCTGTGTGTCGGAGGCCACACACCGAACGGTGGCAGCGTGTGCTGTGTGTGCTGTGTGTACTGTGTGTGCTGCGTGTGCTGGTGTGTGCTGGTGTGTGCTGAGCGTGCTGGCATGTGCTGCACATGCTGGAGTGTGCTGCGTGTGCTGGAGTGTGCTGGCTGTGGGGCAGGGAGGGCAGGACAGCACACTGTGCAGCCGTCTGTCTGTCCTCACAGGTGCTCTCTGCTCAGCCCACGGTACTGAGTGATGTCCCTGATCTCACACCAAATGACCCCCTTTCTCTCAGAATCTTAAATAACCAAGTGGAGTGAGAGAGGTGAGCGAAGCCTGTGCAGTTACAGGACAAAGGTGTCCTGCCCAGAGCCTGGCAGCTTGATTCCAGCTCTTTCTATGAGCACAAGGCCTGGTCCTGTATCCTTCTGGAAACGGCAAGAAGCCAGGAGAAACAGGAAGGGCTGTCCTGTGGGGGCCCCTCTGTCCCCCCCTCACACCAATGACAGGGTGGCCAGGAGCACCTGGCCCCCAGTAGCCTCTGGAAGGGGCGGGCACCCCACCTACCGAGGAAGGCTACGTTCACGGCCCTGGGCTTGGGCGGACACAGGATGGACACGGCGGTGATGACCCCCAGGGTGCCCTCTGATCCGATGAACAGCTGCTTTAGGTCGTAACCCGTGTTGTCCTTCCGCAGGGACATGAGGCAGTTCAGGACGGTGCCGTCGGCCAGCACCTGGCGAGGGACAAGGGACACAGGATGCTTACACACCAGCCCACAGACTGAGCAGGTGTCCGTCTCGGGAGGCCGACCAACCCAGGGCACCCTGTGAAAGCCCACGAGCCACCCCCTGCCACCCCAGGCTGGTCCAGGACAGCGCGAGGCCCGGGGGGTGAAGGACTGTTCCCCATAGCTAGAGCGACATTATCCCCCTCCGGCTCCACCGCCTACAACTAGGAGGCTCGGAGCCCAGTTCTCAAGGGGAGCTGGGGGTGGAGCACAGCCCACCTGGGGAGGTGGAGCAGGACACACCTGGGGTGGAGAGGAGCCACCTCTAAACACGAGAAAGTGACTCACGATAAAAATGACGTGCGGCTGGGTGTGGGGACTTAGAGAATGGGGCCACGACCCGCCAGCAGGTTCCGCAGCGCCCAGCCTGGAGCCAAGGCCACGGCGGGACGGTGGGGACCCAGGGTCTCCAACCCGGCCTCATGCCCCTGCGCCACCTGGGGCCCTAGAGGGCACCGCCGTGGTGGACGCCACAGGCCCCAGTGTCCGTGCGGTTACGCGCCTCCCGCAGGAGAATGAGCCACAAGAGACCTGCCTGGGGGCACACGGGACCCGCCGCGAGGCGGGGTGGGCCTTGCCCAGGGGCCTCGAGAGCACACTGGCCGCGGGGAAAGGCTGGGAGGCTGGTGCCCTGACGCTGGAAGGGGTGGCAGTGGCCCAGCTCACCGCTTCCAGGCCCAGCACTGTCCCACGCAGCGAGCCGTATCTCAGAAACCGCAGGCCGCCCGCATTCGTCGCCAGGTTCCCCCCAATGTGGCAGGTGCCCTTTGCCCCTAAGTCCAGGGGCATGACGAAGCCCCGCTCCTCCACGTGCCGGCTCAGCTCCTCCAGGACGCACCCCGCCTGGCAGACCAGGGTCCCTGCCAAGAAGCCGGCGTTACCACGGCGACCTTGGTCAGGACCGATGCGGCCACACTGTGACCCGTTCTATGTGCCGTGGAAAAGGGAAGAGGAGGGAGGGCAGGTGCACAGTCATGGGGGGAGCAGACAAGAGAGGGCTGCTGCAAGGCAGTGGTCTTCAGCTGGGGGTGATTCTGCCCCCAGGGAACATGTGACAAGTCTGGAGACACTTTTGGTCGGGGAGATGCTACTGACATCGAGTGGATGGAGGCCAGGGATGCTGTCAACACCCCAAAGTGCCCAGGTTTCCCCACCACAGAGAATGGTCCAGCCCCAAACGTCCTGCTCGAGAGGCAAAGATCGTGACGCCGCCAGGTCCTAGGCGAGAAGCCCCTTTACACACGTGAGCTCACGTGCCCCGGAAGAGGCAGTCGTGGCCAGCAAATGTCAGAGTTGGAAGAAGCCACAACGACAGCCAGTCCCCTCTCACCTCAAGGCCTCCGTGTCAGTCACTAAGTGACCAAGTCAATGACGCCCCTGTGCAGACACCCGGAGGGCTGGGCGCGGGCGGAGCTGCACTTTCCCGGGCCCCCACCACTGACATGGCAGCTGACAAGGACAAGGACAAGGCCCCAGAGGGCAGCCCAGGCTCACCGGACATGTCGTGGAAGCTGATGACCTGGTTCATGAGGGTGGTGGACAAGATGATCTCATCAAAGACAGGGACGCTGCCACCCACCATGCCCGTGTTGCCCCCCTGCGTGTTCACAGCCAGGTTCCTCTCGTGGCAGTACCTGGGACAAGCACGGGGTGGTGTCAGGACGCTCCTCCCCACGCCCCCACCGTCATGCCCGCCCGCGAGGGCCCGGGTGGGTGAGGGTTTGTAGGAATGGCGTGCCTGCAGGGGAGGCAGCGCGCCCACGTGCAACAAGTAAACCCGCCCACAAGGCGAAAGGCTCCGGCGAAGGGTTCTGACAGCAAGTGCCACGTGCCGAGCACGGTCGTGGCAGCGTAAGGCTCGGGACCATCTCATGTGCCCTGGCAACTCCAGGGGTGGCATGCTGCAGGGCACTCGGGCTCTCACACACCAAAAACACGTGACGACATTCAAAACCAGCCCCACGCGGGAAAAACACTAACACGATGAGCCAAGACGTCAGCAGTGCTTATCTCTGCAGGGGAAGTTCCTGGTTGCTTTTGCACTTTTTCTCTATAGTTTTCTGTTTTCAAATTTTTCTATAATAAACGTGACAGTTTACTGATATAAAAAATCAGAGAGAGCGCATTGGCAGAAAAGGCCTACTCCCCTCCCGGAAGCGCGCTACGAGTCCACGGCCCTCCCCCCAGCAGGCCCAGCCAGCGCCCAGGCTCCCCGACTCCAGCTCGCCTGGCACAGCACAGGCCGCCAGCTTCCCACCAGCTTCATGGGGTCTGCGCGTCTCCGTGAGGAAACCACAGGAACGCACGGCGGGCGGGAGCTCGGGGCTCCTTACCTGAGGATGTGAGACACCTCCTCGGACGTCCGGGGCCTCAGCAGCACCTTGCTACAGCCTGAGACAGGAAAGAGCGTGTTGGGCATGTGGCAGGGAGTCCCTGGGTCTGTGATCGGAAGAAATGTCCTTCCCCGGCACTTTCTCCTCCCTGGCTGGGGTGGCCCACATGGTCATCTGCAAGCCGGGAACCCTCCAGGACAGTCATCCCCGCTGAGGAGAGGTGGAGGGGCCGGCGGAGGGTGGCTGCTTTGGACAATGGTGAGGGTGACTGCGATGCTTGCCTCTCCACCACAAGTCACAAAGTGTCTGTGGGGCACGCCATGTAGGTCCCCGCTGCTCCTCCAACCTTCACTCACGAACTTAGCATCTGCTGGCTCTCCTGCCCGGAGCAGTTCTCAGCACGGCTGCCGAATGGTGGTGTCTCTAAGTCCATCCACCCGCATTCGTTTGTGGGCTGTCTACTGTAAGAAGGGGTCTTCCTTCTCTGTCATGTACTTGTTTAGCTATTCGATTGTCAGCGTGGGCGCATGGGTTCTTTTATTCACTGGGCTACAATTCTTTGCTGTCAAGATTTATTGGATGCCCAGATGTGGCCGGTGGGAGCCCCTCCAAGCCGGTCTGTTGGCATTCCTATCCACTGCTTCCCCAGAACAATCAAGCTTCTTTCTGCCCTTTGTCTTTGTTGAAAGTTCTTTAAATAAATGAGAGGAGGCAGCAGAAAAGCAGGAGGGACGCCCAGCAGATGTTCCCCCGTGTCACCAAGTCTTCATGGAGCTCTGACATCAGGCTGTAGTTTTTGTCTTACTTTTTAATTCTGAATATCATTTTCCATTTGCTTTTCATCAAATGAACCATGTTTGCTCAGGGGGCTGGCCGTTGAGGCCTCTAGCCTGATCCCTTAGGACAGCACAGAACAGGGACCCTGGTCACCAGGCAGGTTCCTGTCAGTTCCTGCACATTTGACATCCTGCCACCACCTGCCAGCTGTACTCTCTGGCTTTTGCGACAACCCAAAACTGCAAGCACCTCCCATTTCCAAGTGCCCACTCCCCGGAGGACAGCTGCAGTTGCTCAATTTCACTCTTCAGCTGTTTTCTGTGGTTTCTGAGCCTCCACTGCCCCCAAGTTACTGGGCCACCGTCCGCGTCCCCTGCAGCTCTCTGAGGGGCCCTCCTCCCCATTGGCGCCACCATGTGGGTGTTCCACAACCTGCTCCGGGTGCCGGGGAGCCACGCACCTCGTCCCAGCATGCATGAACCCGGGCACCTCCTGGTGACCTCGGTGTCCATGTGAGTAGGAGCCAGTCTGCAGCCCGTGTCCAAGGGCAGGGCTTTATGGAAACAGCCATGCCTATGATTCCCCACAAGCACCGCAGAGTATGGGGGGCTTCAACAGGGACCCAGCACCCTCATCTCCAGCCTCTGCAGGCCTGCTGGCCCGACAGGTAAGGGCTGCAGCTCAGACTCAGAGGCTGCCTCTGCTCTCCCAGTGGCCTGTCATTCACCCCGCCAGCCACTCAGTCCCAGGGTGTAACAGCCCTGCCCCTGGGAACCTCTGTGCTGAGGGCCTTGCTCCCCAGACACCGGGAGGTGCACTGCAGCAGGCCATTGCCGGGCCCGCTTCCCTGTCCTGGCTTAAGAGCCCAGGCCTCCTGCTTACCCCTCCTCACACCTCCCCCCAGCCCTTCCCAGCCCTCCCACCCCCTCCCACTCCCTCGCCCCCCTGCCTACCTTTCCCCTGTCCCCTGCCCTGCACCTGCTGGGCACGGCCCCCACCCACTGCCTCAAGGACAGTGCCCCAGGCTTCCTGCATTATCAACCGTTTCCCAATGCGGCCATTACCAACCTGCTGTGGTGGCCACTCTCAGCCTAAAATTAAAAATGAAATGAAAAAAGCCTTCTTTTAACCCAGGACCCCTGACAGCACAGCCTTCACCCCATCACTGGTCCCAGCGTATGCTAACCCTTACACACCACTGAAACACCCGTCTTGTCCCCTTGTCCCCAAGGCGCCACAGAGGGCTTCCTCCCAGCAGCCGCACCTGACCCGCGGCCTCTGCCTGGACCCTAGCGCCGCCACCCCAGCTCCTCAGGGGACAGGCCCCCTGCGCGTCTCTGCAGCGTGCTCCCCCGCGCCTGCGCGCTGTCCCTCTCCCGCCTCGGCAAACGAAGTCCGGGGTCCGTGACCGTGCAGTGGCCTGTCCTCCGCTCCTCCTCATCCCAAACACGAACCTCCGCATCTCCGCACCACCCACCCCTCGCAGACCACGCCCTCCCCCTGCGCCCCTGACGCTGCGCCCAACGACTGGGCCTGAGTGACCGGCTCCTCTCAGCGCCGAGAAGCCAGGACGCACACAGCCCTCGAGGCCCTGGTGGCGGACCCCTCGCTCTGACCTCCTCCCTGGTCCATCCACTCCGGCCCCACGGGGGTCTCAAACATGCCGAGTGTGGCCCTGCTCAGAGGCTGTGCTGGCCGCCCCTGCTCTAGGAATGCCCTCCCAGCTTCCCCAGCTCAGGCGACAAGTGCCTCCTCCGCACGCAGTCCCTGGCATGCTGCCCATCTCACGCCCCAGACCCAGCCCTCCCTCAGACCAGGCCCACAGCAGGTGCCCAGCGAGGTCTGTGGTCCACCTCTTACAGGTGAAGATGTCTAATAAGTTTCCATGTCAAATAAAACCTGTTTTTAGGAAAAATTGCACAGTCCTAATCTAATCTGCTTTTAGAGGCTTACATTTTCTATATAACTCCTAGATGAAATTTTTAACTTTTTCTCCAAAGAAAGTCCCATAAAGGGGCACTGTCACAAAAACTGACATGTCATCTCCTTGGACCCCCGGGCAGATGGACTCAGGCGCTGCCCTCCTAAACACCGGGCGCAGGCGGCCGGGGCCTCACCTCTGTGGGGGGGCCCACTCCCACTCTGCAGAGGTGGGGGCTGAGGCCCATTTGCCCAGGGCCACCAGGCAGCAGTGTCAAGCCAGGGTGGGCATCGCCCTCCCTGCCACCGGGCCACCACACGTAAGCCCGCGGGCCCTGTGCTGGGTGGTGTCTTCTACGGGACAACATAGCATGGCAGAGTTCTTCCCCAGTGGGCAGAGTGAGGCTAAAGGCCCTTCTACTCACAGGCCCCCGGCAGTGAACAGCTCAAGGACCTCCAAAGTCGCCGACCTCCCACAGCAAAGAGCCACCTCCGTCACTGAGCCCGCAACCCCGTCCACCTCCCTTGTACCCCAAGCTCTGGTTCGGAGCCTCACTCAGGGCGCCCCACCAACAGCACAGCCCCCGCAGCACCTGAGCCCACAGCATGGCACGGCCCTCAAGGGCCCGTCTGTGGTCAGTCAGGCCTAGCCCGAGGAGTAGCCGCCCAGTGAGTCCTGGCGTCACGGGTTTAAACAGGTCACTTTGCTGTAGGCAGCTCGTCTTCTCGCACTCCTTAATGCTACAGCACGAACACCATGCTGGTTCCCAGAACTGTGAGTGAGCAGGTTATATCACCTCTGCAATCATTTCAGGAGAGCACCCAAGGAGCAACGCAACCTCTGTCATCAAAAGGACGTGCTGCCTCCAGGAGGCGGAGACGCACCCAACTGGGGCACGGCACGGCAGGGTGCCGGAGGGGCCGGGGGACAGGTCTGGTGAGAGAAGAGGGAGCAGGGGCAGACCAGACCAGCAGCCCTCCGTCTTGCCCTAGGGAGCTACAGTGGGGAGAATGGACCCCCACCCCCCACAAAGATGTGTCCTTATCCTATCCCCCAGAACCTGTGAATGTGACCTTATTTGGATAAAGGATCTTTACAGAAGTGAAGGACCTTGATGAGATCATCCTAGATTAGGGTAACCCTAAATCCAATGACAGGTGTCCTCATAAGAGAAAGCAGAGGGAGAGCGAGACACAGAAGCACACAAGGGATGTGGATGAAAAAAACAGGGTTCTATGCAAAGCAAGCTCACAGGGTGATCTGATCATAAATCCCAACCTGGGCAGGCCACGGTGGGCAGTCACACCCTGGGCCTGTAACTTTAGAAGGCTTATCTTCACCTTCAGCCAGCTGTGTCCACTGTTTCTGTGCATCTAGGTTCACGTACCTTCGAAATGAGTGTAGCCACCCTCAAGAGAGCACCAAATCTTAACTGTCCTGTAACCCATCCCCACCTGGCTTCCCCCACCTCCATGTACCCTTCCTTAATTTCCTTCCTGAATTCCAAATGCATAAAAGTAGCTGCAGAACTGTGATTCTTGGGAGTATTTGGGATCTTGCGTCCCAGCAGACGTCATCAGTTTGGCGCAAATAAACTCTTAGAAAACGTCCCTACGGGTTTGTACGTTTCCTACGTCAACAGGAAGAAGGCCACGTGATGACAGAGGCAGAGACTGGAGTGATGCTGTCATAAGCCAAGGGAGCCACCAAGACTCGGGAGAGGCAGGAAGGGTCATCCCCTGGAGCCTCCAGAGACCACAGCCCTACAGGCACTTTGATCTCAAACTCCTGGCCTTCGGCATCCAGAGATTCTTTGTGATTCTTTGTCTTGGTGGCCCCAGGAACCTAACCAGGAGCTGAGAGGACGGGAGTGTTTTATACATAGGCCCCTCGGAGCAGCCAGGGGACTGCCTCATCCTTTAACTGGCAGGTGTCATGCACTCCTTAATGCACACCAATAAACTTCTACAAATTCTGTCCTCACTGCGCTTTAAAATCCCCAGCATGCAACTCTTCTTCGGCATGAGAAAGGCAGATGGGAGTTACCCCATGCTCCTCCCCGCAACCCGTGGTGTTGTCCTTGCCTATCTCACTGCTGTTTCTCAAGCCCACCCCGCTGCAGCGTGAGGCGTGAACAGATCCTCGCTCACCTCGCATGGATCTCAGCCAGTCCACGTTGGAAGCCTCCAGCTCCTCGGGGTCCATGATGACCCTGCCAGGGACCATGCGCTCAAAGGCAGCCCGGTCTTCCTCAGACACCACGGAGAAGGGCAGCCGCTGCACAGGGTAGCGCTCGTGGGTCAGCACCACTTCGGGGGCACGGGAGGACGTAGAGGAGCTGCCTCTGCGAACCAGGGAGCCGGTGCCCACGACCCTCCAAGGGCTGCCCCACATGGGGCGCCTGGACACCTCCACCCACGTCCTATGCTGCAAGGAGGCTCCAGGAGTGCAGGCCACCCGCCACCAGAAGAGCCACGCAGGCCACCTGGACACCAGATGGGGTACCATTGCTCCCGTCCTAAAAAGCAAGTGATGAAGCTGTGACTCTGGAACACTGGAAGTGATGAAAAGGAAGTAGCCGCCAGGGAGGTCAGCAGTGAGGACAGGACTCCTTGGGAGAGGTGGGCTGGAGGGCACGGGGAGCACTGGGTGGCTGTGCCCTTGCTCCTGTTCCAGTATGGTCCCCCCACTGTAGGCTGAGCTCTGCAACCCTTCCCCCCACACTACCCCATCCCGGGGTTAAAGCCTAACATTTACAACCACCTATGTCCTTTCAGCCCTCTTGCTTCAGGACAAAACCAGGAGTCAAGGTATTAGAAAAAAAGGGACAATGTCACTGAATTATACACTTAAAAATAGGTAAAATGGTAAACACTGTTTCACGGGTATTTTACAAATGTAAAAGGTGAAGAATCCAAAAAACGCAGGGTGGGGGGATGAGGGCGGCTTCTCTGGCTGCCCACGTGGTAGAGGCGGACTTGCACTTACATCGAGGCCCACAGCGCCCCGAGGGAGGTGACAGATGGACCGCGCCCCTCACTGTGCTCCACCTGAGCAGCTGCGTGACCGCGGGAATGAGATCGCCTCTCGGTCCCCTGGCGCAGTGCCTACGGCACCGGTGCAGGTGAGGACCCATTGCGCCCAAACGGGGGCCCTCACGTTAGGAGGGAAGCAGGGCGGACAGCGCGCTCAGGCCACGACCTCGCCCGGGGCCCCCAACCCGGACCGAGAACTCGGGACTGCGCACGTCAGGCCAATCCACAGGGACGAAGGTCAGCCGGGCCGGGGCACCGGGGCCCAGCAGGCGCCGCCCCGCTGAGAGGACGCGGAGCGCGCGCCCAGGCTCGTCCCCGCGAGGGCCTCCGGGCGCGCGCACGGCCCGCGCGACCACGTGACGAGACTCAGCGCGGGCGGCGTCGCACTCGCGGGCCCGCTGTCCCCGCCATCACGGCAGCTGAGGGCCCCGGCGGCCGACGCACGCACTCACGTCCGCGTCCCTGTCCCGGCGCAGCGGCCGCCGCAGGCCTGTCGCCTCCCGAGCCAGAGCGGGAAGCGGGGAGCGCGGTGGGACTGAGTCTGCGCACTGGCGCCCTCAGGCCCCGCCCTCCGCCCCGCAGGCCCCGCCCATCGGACCCGCCCCCGGTCCCACAGGCCCCACTGCGCAGGCTCCGCCCTCAGCCCGCTGTCCCGGTCCTCAGCCCCTCGGGCCCCACACTGCACCTCGGGCCTGGTCCCCAGTCCCGAGGGGGTCCCCGTGCGCTCGGGCGTGCAGCTGGGTCCACGGTCCACCGCGAGGGCAGCCGGCCTTGACCCGCATCCCACACCTTCCAGCAGGGGTCTCAGCACCTTCCACCCGCTTCCCAAGGGCCGGCCTTCCCCCCGCCCCCGCCACCCCACCGCCCACCCGTGGTCCACCCAGACAGGCCTCGAAGGGTAAATGCCAACTCCCTCCTACAGTGGGCCCTGCTCCCCCAAGGGTCTTCTGCTCCAGAGGAGACTGGCTCCCAGAGCCTGGTACCCTGGGTCCATCTGGCCAAATGGTAGACATCCCTGCACGGCAGACGTGCTTCGCAGGCAGAACCCGAGGAAATCCCAAAGCTGCCGGTCAAGCAGCTGGAACATTTTCCTGAGCAAAAGCTCTGGCCTGTGAATCAAGCGAAGGGCCTCTGAGGGGCTGGGCGGGGGCAGTGACCCAGCCGCAGCCCTCAGGGTCACTGCCCCTCCAGCCACTCCAGGTTTCCAGCTGCCCCAATTAGGCCACCACCCTCTGCCCCAGTGCGCCCTCTGGCCCTGATCTGTGGGGCCTACTAGGCTCTGCCCACCACAGGGCATGGGAGGATGAGGGCAGGGGAGGAAGGAACCTTCTGGCCTGAGGGATGTTACCGTGGTGGCATTGCAGGCATGGCCTCCCCCGCACCCCCCCCCACCGTGGCACCGGTGCCCACCCTGGCCTCGCCCCAGTGGGAGCTGCTTCCTGCCATCCCTTACCTCAGCCCCCAGGTCCGTGGACGGTCAATGCCACTGCTTCTCCCTTCCTGACTGTGCCGTTCAGGGAACCTGAGCAGGGCTCAGCTCCCACCCTCGCAGCACGGGTCCCACCCTGGAAGCTCCCGTACTTGTCTGCTCAGCCAACAGACGGGATGCTCTGTGGGCAGTTCCGATAATGGGGGCTCTGGGCCAGGTGGCTACCAAGAGCCAGGTGTCCAGGAACACGGGGACAAGGCTGAAGTAGAAGAAATGGGTCCTCGCCAGCCCATGGCCACGCCCGGGGCCACACGTGCCAATCTGCTCTGGTACCGGAGCCATAGCCAGAGTCGTGGCCTGACGAGGCTTCCATAAACCGCATTCCCGCAGGTGACCCGGGGGTCAAGTCCATCCCACTGCATCCACCTGTCAAGGGTGTGTTCTGCTTTTGCATTACTGTCCCACAGGGAGACAGGAAGAAGGCCATCCAGACTGGCCCTTCCCACCTTCATGGTCCCTGCTCCACAGGTCAGTCACTGCGGGAAGCCTGCCAGTTGTCACGTTTTTTCAGTGACATGGTGGGCACTGAAAGACAATCCTCAAACTGTCACTTCCTAGGCCCACGCGCTGACTAGCAGACCAGCAGCGCCTCGGACCGCTGGGGACGAGGAACCACTCAGAACCGGTGAAGATGACCACTGTCCCCCAAACTGCTGGCGTTCCCCTTCCCCAGGCGGTCCCCGCACAAAGGGTGGCAGGCGTCCTTGGAATGCTCAGAGGGGGACGGGCCAGCAGCAGACTCCAGGTCTGGGAAACGGGTGAGGCTGTGCCTCTCCGTCACGGCAACCACGCTGGGACTCTGGCCTCTGACCATCCATGCTCTCAAGGCCATGTCCTAAGAACCATTCAGTTCCCCAGGAGTCTTGACACCCATGCAGATCTTGGCAGGCAGGCCTGTTTGAGAGCAACTTAAGCCTCCATAAAGTGTCCTATGGCACTCACCTTGGGGACCGACTTCTGACACTACACAGTGGAAGCGCAGAGCTGACTGCTGACCAAGGTGCGGGTCCTACCCAGTCCTATGGCCGGCAGACCACCCTCTGGTTCACTGCACGGCCCCTTCCAAGTTCGACGTGGACAACACTGGCCATCTCTGGGTACAACTTAGGTTTTATCCTCTCCCAAAAGGATGCATTCTCTAACGTTCATTCCAAAAAATACTTCATTTATTAAACAATAGATCCATAATCTATAACATGATCCAAAAATACAGATATACACCTTTACATTATTTAATAAAAAGATTTACAATAGCATCTTTCCTTTACAAAGGGGACGTAATAATCCCTTGAAAATAAAACGTAACATTCATGTTAAAGCTGCATTGTCTTTTTGGATGAAATGTGGTGAATACCACAAAATACAGACGTAGGAAGAAAGGAACTTCATAGAACTGTCTCCTGAATGAGGACATTTTTCTCAGACTTCCCGTTCTGAAACTCCTCTCGACACAGGTAATGAAACCAACTGCTATTCACTGAAAACCGAGGAAAACGCTGCCTCTGCAGTGCCCAGGAGTGTCCGAGCCCTGCGGTGGGCAGGCCCGGCTGTGGCACGTGGGGAAGCTGCTCTGCGGACAGTGTTATTGCTCAGAGCAGCCCTGCCAAGGGACACGGAAGGTGGCAAGGTGCAGCGTGGCTGCAGAACATGGCTGTGTCCCCATGTATCCCAGCAAGACTCCACTGCAGGGCAGCTCTCCCGGCCCTGGCCAGGACCGGTCTCGCATCCCCCTGCCCAGGGGCCCCAGCCTGCAGAGTGGGCACCGTCACTCAGCCTCAGCCCAGCCAATATTTCCACGAGCACAGCCAGAGATGCGGGGCTCAGCTTAGCAGACTGTATCAGTGCAGCGCGTGGCTCCTGCCGGAGAACTAGAGGCTCCGAGGTGCTGGCTGACGGTGCAGCTCTGAGAACAGGAAGGTGATGCTGCCTCCCTCCCTTGCCAATAACCCATAGTCACGGAGGGCCCGCGCGCCCTCAGCTCTGACGGCTGCAAGGGGCACTGCTGGGCCCGGCCCAGAACCCTCAACCCAAGGGACGGGGCTGGCTGCAGAGCCACCCCCAGGATCAGATGTGGGGCCTGGCAGCACGGCCAGGGGTCTGGCCCGAATGACCCAGGATGAGGGCAGCCAGGCCGTGCAGGGCAATGCTTGGGTGGTCGAGCAGTGCGGGCGCCAGCCGTCCCCCACGGCCAGGCCAAGTGCCGTGACAGTCCTCCCGAGCAGACAGCACTCGAGCAGTTCTGACTCATGTGCAGTGCTGACAGTCAGGAAGGCCGATCACCATCCCAAGAGCGTCCGCGGAGCCTTCCTAGGCTGCTCCTTTCCGTCTTCTTCAGAGCTGTGTGCGTATTATTTTGGTGATATCACTGTACCTGGCAAAAATAAACACTAGAAACAGATAAGCACAGAAACTTAAAACAGGCCGATACGTGGGACGTTACAGTGAAGCAGGGTGACAGCATCGAATTTTAAACAGAAGCTTAAGACAGAGAAGTTGGCCACCTTTCCTGGGAATGAGCGAGGCCTCAGGAAACCAGGTGACAATGAGAACCACCAGCTGTCAACCTACATCCACAAACACCACTGTTTTCCCCCGGGGACAGTAATCGCAAAGTGTTCTAAAACGAAGTACAAATATTAAATTAGCTTCTAAAGAATCATCACAAACTTACTTACTGTACTTACCTATGCTCTCCACAAAAACTGGTAAAAGAGTGAAGAAAACAGTTTTCCACAATTTATTCCCCACATTTTTAAACACCTGCGTTAACACAGAGCTAAGTCAAGATACAAGTGTGCCTCGTTCCCAGAGTGGCCAGTGCTCAGCCTGGTGCCGCCCCTACCAGGAAGGAGCCGGCTGTGAGAGTGCTCGCCGGGCCCAGGGACAGGGCGGCGACAAGCCGAACCACTCAGCCTGAGACGGGAAAGGTCACACACGCTGACCTGTGACCCCACAGTCATCCGGGAGGAAGTCCTGCTCCCTCAGCTCGCCCCACACAGGACAGCAGTGCAGACACGTCCGGTGTGGCCTGAGGTCCGCTGAGAGACGCAGATGGGGATTCCAGCTGGGCCGTGGCCACCTTCCGATCCCCACTGTCACCTGCAGGAACAGCCCATCTAGGACAGCGTCTCCAGCTCCCCTGGGCCTGGGTCCTCTGCTCGGTGGAACGTTAAGAAGCAGGAGACGGCGCGTCACCCCAGACGACCCTCCTCAGAGAAGACGAGATTCTTCTGAAGCTGGGCATTTCGCACCTCGAGTCTACCTCTCGGGTGTCTTTCTCAGGCATGAGGACAAAAACAGGTTTCTCTTCTTTCTTCAGAAATCTTGACTTTGCCTTGGAGAGTCCAGGGACACTCCCAGGAGTCACCCTGCAGGCACCATCACAGATGGAGCCCACGCACCGAATGTGTGCAGTGTCCCCAACTAGTACCAAAGAGACAGCTCAAGATTGTTTGGTGAGTGCTGATTAAACAGAAAATACACCCTAGTTTCCTAGCTTCATTCCAGAACAGCTACTGTGACACAAATACACAAATCACATCACATAATTGTCGACCCCGATGTAAGCTGTGGACCTACTGTGCGACACAAGCGGGTTAAAGTCAGCTCTTAGTGGACTGGACTCACTTCATACAGACACGCTATCTGCTATTACACTAACTTCACCTTCACAGTAAAAACGTCTGTGATTCCCAGAGGCCCGGAGCACCAGCCCACGGGCCACGGCGCCCTTCGCCGGTGCTGGGCCCCGAACCGCGGCCGCCGGCCCATCCCAGGGCGTGCCCGGAAGGTGGAACCCCAGCAGGGCAGGGCGGGAGTCCAGACGACAAAGGCAGTCACAGTGAGGCAGAGCTGAGGCGGGAGGAGCCTGCCGTCACCACCGCCACTCCGCGCATGCCCTCGGCGTGGAAAGACGTGCCGGGCTCTCGGGGAGCGGCCCAGGACACTGAACAGGCCACGCGAGGCCCACAGCTCTGGCTGCAGAGCAGTGGCAGTGTACGCACCAGGCGGGGGTGCCCACAGGCCCGGCACGCCCCCCGCACGCCACGGGCGGCTGGCCGGGTTCTGCGCGAAGTCACGAGGGCGAAGCCACAGGGGCAAGTCCCCATGAGGTTGCTCCTCTGTGCAAACAGGGCTCAGGTGGGTTCGTTTGTTTTAGGAAATATCCAGAATTACAACTGGCCATTGAGTTATTAAATGTCACCCGGAACAAGGTCGTTTCAGAATGAAGATAAAACGCTGCAGCGTGCACGGCGGAGCCCACGGCGCGCTCTCCCGGCCCAGGGCCCGCGTCCTCACTTCTTCCTCCTCCTTTCCTGAACGCAGCGCGGACAGAACCTGGGACAGGAAAGGCACAGCCATCGGCCCTCTGCGCCACTTGCGCCAGGACCCGGAGGCCCCAACCCCGTCTCCCGGGCCCCCCGGGACAGCGGGCGCCGGCGAAGCAGCACCGAGACCACGAGCACGGAGTGGCGGCTTGATTGAGCACGTGTGCTTGCCGTCGGCTTCCCTCCTGCCACCGTGAGCGGTCGCAGGGTCAACGGTGACCAAAATGCAGACGACACCCGCAGTCTGAGTGGCCAGGACCCTGGGCAAGCAAGGCCCGGAGCCTCAGGCTCAGAGGGCTCTCGGGGACTCTCAGACGGTCCACGCTGCTTTCCACCTCAGCCTCCTGAGCACCCCAACAGGGCGCTGACTGAGTGTGGCTGGGACTGCCCAGGCCCCCCTTGAGCACGCCCCGCCCCTGGGGCCGCCCCGTCCCCTCCAAGGCCAGGAGAGAAGCAAGCGCCCCAGCATCGTGCTCATCACTCGGCGAGAACATGACCATCGGCTTACACCTAACGGATGGGGGAAGAGCCTGTATACTTGGTGGCCTCTGAAGTGACCCCGCTGGGAGGGAGACAGTTGGAATGGGCCCCAGCCCCGCCTCCCCAGCTCCACCTGCCCCAGGCCCCACAGCCCCACTGCTCCCAGAGGCAAACTTCCAGCACCTTCCAACCCGCCCCCCAAACCCGGCATGTCCCAGGTCAAACCAAACCAAACCTCCCGTCCCTCCCCACACCCAGCGAAGGGCCGGCCCCCCACTTCTGCCCGCTCCCCTGCCCACAGCGCCCCTCACGTTCCCGTCACCCATGTCGCGGGCACGGTCAGGGGCCGGCTGCGTCACCTCCCAGACTCCCCCGCGCCTCCCGGTGCCCGAGGAGCCACGGCCGGGGCACGACCACGCAGCACCCTCTTCTCGCTGTCAGACGCTGAGACCAGGGGACCGCAGGCTGCCCCCCGGGTGTCTGAGCCGCCTGCACGCAACCAAGGGCGGCATCACGCACGGTGGGACGGCAGCAGGTCGGGTCCCATGGCAAGACACGTGCCCACTGGGCACAAGCAAACAAAACCAGGTTTTGATTTAAATGACATCTCAGGGACAGCTGAGCCAGGACCAAGACGAGGAGCAGCTGTTTGATGCTGGGCTCCTTCCCCCGAACACTGCCCCAGGGGAAAGAGCCCCCGGCTCTCGTTTTTATTTGTCGTCCTGGCCTCACTCCGCGTCAGCACGGCAGAGCTGCAAGCGTAACCGGTGCGCCCCAGGCGAGGTGGGCGGCGCACATCCCTCTGCCAGCTCGGCTGGAGACCCAGGAGCAGCATGTGACGTGGCCTGGTCCCCAAAGCCACACCAAGAGCACCCAGAGCCCAGCAGGCACGGCCCCACTAGGCCCGGCCGGCCACCTGCACATTCGTAGGGGAAGCCGGCATGCACGGATGCCTGGCGGGCGGGACGAGACCCGGCCCCATACTGACCATTTTCCTTTGGGTTTCGTGGTCAGGTCCACACAGGCGAAGTGAAACCACTCGATCGGACACTGCAAGGCAGAGGGGAGGCGGGCGGTCACCAACCTGCCCCATGTGCACACACAGAAAGCAGAAGGGCGGCCCCTCCCGCCCCGCCCCGCTCCACAGGTGCACGCCGCCATCTGCCTCCCCGCCTCCAGGCCCCGCGTCCTGCACCAGAACCTCCCTCGGCATGCCCCAACACTCACGTCTGGGTTGTCACAGCCGATCATCTCCCCGTAGGACACCTGGTGGCACAGGCAGTACGTGGGCTCGTTCGGGTCCACAGGCATGTCCAGCACATCGGAGGGGTGCACAGACAGGATGGTGTCAGTGAACTCGGACCTGCCAGGAGACAGCAGTGGTGAGCAGCAGACAGGTGGGGGACACGTCGCCCCCATGCTGCCAGGCAAGGGCTGGGGCGAAGGTGCCGGGAGGCTGAGGGAGAATCGCTCGCCTCCCAGCACCGGCATCGTGTCCAGGGCCACTCAAGGGCACCCCATCTTGGCCCCTCCACCTGGAAAGGCCTGCTCCTGGGGCTCCCGCCCCTGCCCTAGGTCGACCCTCCTCAGCCTCCTGGGGGCCCTCTCCACTACACTCACCAGCAGACAGCAGGTGACACCTGAGAACCTGGCCTGGACCCCGCCCGACCCATCCGGTGTCCGAGCAGCCCAGCCTTCACCAGTGCCCCAGCCCCTCCCGCAAGAATGGCTGGCTGCTCCCACTGCACGTCCCTCGGGCACATTCACCCCAAACCCACGGAGCCCGCCAGCTCCCTTGCCCTCCCTCGAGCTCCGTCTGGGAGCCCCGCACTGCCCACCCGTCACCGGGGCCACCTCTGACGGCATCACCCCAGGGAAGCCGTCCACCCTCAGCTCTCCTCAGGGTCTCTAAGCAGCGGCCCAGCCAGGACCCCAGCTGCCCACACGTTCCCTCCAGGCCACTCCCCCAGGCCTGCAGCAGAGCAGCAGAGCAGGGAGACAGCGGCAGCGTCCACCCTAGAAGGAAGGCGATGGGGCAGCAACTCTCTGCGCTTTGCTGTTTTTCAAACACGGCCGCAGGCTGCAGGTGACCACAAACAGGACGCTCCCGTCAGCACAGAGAGAAAAGCCCCCAACCCAGCCCCAAGTCAAGGACACACGTGCACTGAAACCCGAGCGGCAAAGGGGCGCCGAGCATAGCGGCGGCCAGACAGCTGTGTCACGGCGAGGGTGACGTGGGTCTGCATCCCCGTCCGGTCACGCGCCAGGCTCCAGGCGCCCCCAGTTGCCACACGGCCCCACATCTGTGCTGTTCCCCCTACGAGGCTGCCCTGGGCTCCGGGCCGGTCCGGGCCTCCTCCCTCTGCCGTCTCTGGGAACACACAGGGCTTTCTCTTCATGTCTGAAACCACAAATGTCACAGGAACGTGCCCTTCCCGTGAGCGTGAACACTGCTTCAGGCAACCATCACAAGTCCTCAGGCCAGGACACGGGTTCCTTGCTTCTGCTGAAACCTAGATCTGTCACCGTGGCCAGTGATACTCGGTCCCACCCCACCAGCTGCATCCTGCCTCCCGGGTGCTCCCCAGGTGACCAGGGCCCCTCCCCCTAACAGTCGGGCCCTGGCTCCCCGCGCCCCAGCTCTGACTCCACTTCAGCGGCCGCTTGACCTGCGCCTGCCACTCCAGGTTCAAGGCACTGGCCAGATCCAGGTGGCAGCAGGAGAGGCTGGAGGGGTTGAGGGGACCATGCAGCAAGGCCGCCGCCCAGCCAGCAAGGACTGGGGATGGCTCCTGCGTCTCCAGGGGGAGCAGTCAGGTGGGGGGCAGGGCGCCCGCAGGGATGTCCCTGCCGAGTCTGTCCTAGGGCAGGCTAGAGGCCCCACTGTCTGCGCCACTCGCTCTGGCCCTGCTGGGTAGAGGCTTCCTCCAGGCGGATTCTCCTGGGCATGGCAGGCACCCCTCAGCCGGCACCCTCCGAAGTGCTCCCAGTAGCCCCTGCAGGGGTGCTGCTCACCCAAGGCCTGGGGTTCAGGGACTGAGGAGAACCATCCCCCGCCTTGCCGGAGAATAGCACTGGCCAGGCCAGTCCCCGGGATGGCAACGGGGCAGCCGAGCTTGTGCAATGCCCCAGACGGGACAGGGGGACGCCCGTGAGGCTGTCAGCACGCCACTCTGGGGGCCTCCCTGCCCCTACTGAGCCCCCCAGCAGGGAAGACAAGCTGTGACATGCCAAAGCAGTCCTACCCAAAAGCAGGCTTTGAAGCCACTAGGCCAGTGGGGACACAGGGCAGTGGCTCACCACGCATGTCTCAGGACCGTGTCCTCAGAGCCCCGCCCAGGCCTTCACTCAGACGCCCGCTCTGACCCTCGCTGCCCGCACGGCGCCGAGGGGGGCCGGGACGGGTGTCGGGGCAGGCCGGACACCCTCACGCACCCCTTGCCTCAGCCCCTCCGGCCTGTCCGGCATCTGCGAAGTGGCAGTGACAGCGCCGTTGCTCAGGTTGCCAGGGAGACGGAGGGATTCTCATGGACGGGCCGAGTGCATCCCGGTCCCCGACGGCCTCACAGACACCCCTGCCCCTGACGTCCACTCATCCTCTGTGCTGGGCAGCCAGCCCAGCGGAAGGCGGAGCAACCTGCCTCCGCCGTGACACAGCGGTCACCAACACGCACACCACCACACACGTCAGGGAGAGCGGCCAGCCAGCAGGGCAGCTGCGACAGGGTGGGTCATCACCAAGGTCTCTGAGGCGCAGCCAGGCGCACTTCCTGTTCCAGAGGCCCCAGTGCTGAGATCCTGTTCCCTCTGAGGGGGCCCTCGGGTGAGGAAGAGTCACACTGCTCTTCCCCGGAGATGGCACGGCTGCCCCTAGTTCTGCCCAGGAGGACAGAGAACGCGGCTGCCATACGAGTTAAAACGCAAACTCAACGAAGGGCTAAAACCACGTGTTAAAGACAATGGAAAACTGAGGAGGGCGGGCGGTGGCGATGGGGCCACCCTTGGTGACACCCACGGGCTGCCACTCCACGGTCCAGTGACTGGACTCAAGGGCCTCGCAGAAGGTGACGGGGAGGCAGAGTGAAGTCACCCGTCGCATCCTCGGGAAAGGCACCTGCCTCCGACTCAGCCGGCCCACTCCCTGGACCTGCGCGACCGTGGACACAGCAAGGCCGGAGCTGAGACAGAAGGAAAAGCCAGATCTCTGGGTCCTCAGTCAGGAACCGAGAGGGCCCCCCCCTCATGCTCTCAGACACCAGAGGGAACTGGGTCTAAGTGGGGGACATCCAGCCTCCACCCTGCTCCTTCCGGGGGACAGCAGAAATCCCACTCCCCAGCCCTAAGGTCGGACAGATGAAAACACTGTATGATGTGAAAGGAGCAGGAACTTGTGACTGGCAAGCAAGAGAAAAGCTAACAGAAGCTGAAGCACACGTGGCCCAGATGTTAAATCAGCAGACAGGGTCATGAAACAGCTATTAGAGAGAATACGTGAATGTGATGGACACATACATGAAGACTTTTCACAAGGGAACTAAAATCCATCCAAAAAAAGGGAATCGAATGAGTGTTCCAGAACAGAAAGCCACAGCATCTGAAATCAGTGTTCGGACCTCAGCCACCTGCAGCTGGCAGAGCCCTGCTCTCCACACGACAGACAAGCACCCACGCTAGGGCAGAGCCTCTCCAGGCCCCTCTGGAGCAGTTTCCACGGCTGGCGTTAGCCCCTTCCCAGACCTACAGAACTCGGGCTTCAACAGAGCACGCTCGGGACTGTGCGCCTCCGGTGCGAGGTCACCGACCCCACTGGGCGAAGGAGCAGCGCTGTCCAAGTGTGCAGTGAAGACGCGCAATCCAGGGCTCACGTCTCATTAGCAAAGTTCAGACTCTGGGAAACTCTACAAGTCGAACAGTCCTTCAAAAGGAAAACCATGGAGAAAAGAAAGGTATAGAAGAAAAACTTACATGCTAAAGATACTTATAGGACTCACCTAAAAAAAGAAGAGAAAACGACTTCCACTTGTGACCATGACACAGGAGTGGCACCAAACGAACGTGCCCTCCCACTGTGAGGAACGAGCAAACTGGACAGAATGTGTGCGGCAACCATTTCCTGACCCTGGACAAAAGGCGGCACAGGACTGCGATCCCAAGAGAAGGTAAACAGACAAGGTGACACCAGCGATCGCCGGGGCTTTCTGCCTGGAGGCACTTTCCACACTCCAGCCCGCAGAGCAACACAGACAGCATGGGTGTCAAGAACTGAGGAGAAAAACACAACGCTCAGGGAGGGCGAGGCTGCTGAAATTTGGGAGGCGGGTGCTGCAAAGGAGGAACCTAAAGAATTCGCTCCGGAAATCTGCAAAGAAATTGTTTTTCGAGTTCTTAGCTGTTTGTGCACAGGCTGAGAGAGCCGGGGAGCTGTGAGCTGGACAATTCCCAGAGCTCCAAGCCGAGAGAATGGAGAGGCCTCATCACACTCCAAGGGCGCTCAGAGGAGAGCTCAGAAGGGTCACACCCAGCCAGGCCTAGAGTACAGGATGCCTAACCAGGGGCTAGCAAAACGCGGGCAGCCGGGCGCTTGCTTCTGTAAACAAAGCTTCTTTGAAACACAGCCATGCTGTTTATCTACATATTTTCTGTGGATGCTTTTGATATAAAACAGCACAGCTGAGTGGTCCAGCAAAAACGACGTGGCTTGTGAGCCTAAAATATCTACTATCTGGCCCTTTAAGAAAAAGCTTTTCACAAAGGTTAAAATAAACCTGCAAAAGATGAAGCTGATCCACGGGAGATTAAACTACTGACCAAAAATTTAAAAAAATTCAACACCCACTAAAAGAAGACAACAAAATCCAGATATTCAACAACATAAAATACATACTGTCTAGCACTCAGTCAAAAACTACTAGACACGTGAAGGACAACATGACTTATAACTAGGAGAAAAATCAGTCAAGAGAAACAGACCTGCCAAACTCACTATCAAATTATAGACCTTAAATACGCACAGCTTTTTGCATGCCAATCATACCTTAATAAATTGGTTTTTAAAAAAGGAAGAAAGAAATAGACCTGGAAATGACATAGGTAGAATCAGAGAGAAGTCTTTAAAAAGTCATTGTAAATACGTATATTAAAGATATCAAGGAAAATATGACATGTAACAGGAGAAACATAAGGTATAGAAAAGAAACAAATAGAACTTCTTGAGAAGGAAATCTCTCAAATGAATGATTCACTAATGGAGATGAAGATTACATCAGACACCAAGGAAGAAAAAGCCTCTCGATAACGACAAAAAAACAAACTATCCAATTAAAAAATGGGCAGAGGACTTGAACAGACACTTCTCCCTAAAGGACATACAAATGGCCAACAAATATATGAAAAGATGCTCAACATCGCTAGCTATTAGAGAAATGCAAATTAAAACCACAATGAGATACCATCTCACACCGGTTAGAATAGCTGTTACAACAGGACAAGTAATAACAAATATTAGCGAGGATGTGGAGAAAAAGGAACCCTTATACACTGCTGGTGGGACTGCAAATTGGCACAGCTACTATAGAAAACAATATGGAGGTTTCTCAAAAAACTAAGAATTGAGCTACCATATGATCCAGCAATTCCTCTACTGGATATTTACCCCAAAGACTTGAAAACCCATATCCAAAAAGATATTTGCACACTGAGGTTTATAGCAGCATTATTCATGGTGGCCAGCAACATGGAAGCAACTGAAGTGTCTTATGATAGACAACTGAATAAAGAAGCTGTGGTACACTTATAAAATGGAATATTACTCAGAAGAAGAGATGAAATACTGCCATCTGCGACAACATGGATGGACCTCAAGATAATCATGCTAAGCAAAATAAGCCAGACAGAAAAAGCTGAAAACCATATGGTGTCACTTATATTTGGGATACAAACCTAAAAGCAACAAATAACAGGACAAACAGAGACTCATGGACATGGACTATAGACTAGTGGTTACTAGAGACAGGGTAAAGGGGGTCAAATATGTGGTGACGGACAGAAATCTAACTATGGGAGATGAACACACAGTGTAAACATGTATATGCCTTACTGTTAAAGTGTACAGCTGAAACTTAGTGGATGTTGTTAACCAATGTCATCATGAAGAAATTTAAATAAGTAAAAAGAAAAACTTGAAGATAGAGTAATAGAAACTACCCAAACTAAAGCACAGAAAGAAAAATGCTGACAAAAAAATCAGCAGGAAAAAAAAAAATCGGCAGAGCCTCAATGACGTGGGAATATATCAAGCTACTAACATAAATGTAATTGGAGTCCCATAAATAAGGAGAAAGCAGCAGAAAAAAACATTTGAAGAACAGGCTGAAAATATTCCAAATTTGATGCAAAGTGTAAGTCAACAGTTCCAAGAAGCTCAATAAGCTCTGAGCAGAATACACACAAGAAACCCACACCAGGACCCAGTATGGTTGTTAAATATCAAATTGCTAAAGAAAAATCTTAGAAAGCAGCAAAAACAAATAAAGCCACTTACATAAAGAACAAAGATAAGAATTATCAGTCATTTCTCATCAGAATCAAGGCAAGATGGAAGGCAACGGGACATCTTTAGTGTTAAAGTCAACCTAACCTTCTACGCCCACCAAAAATATCCTTCGAAAATAGAGGTGAAGAAAGACATTTCCAGGGAAACGAAACTGAGAAAATTCATCACCGTCGGCCGCCCCGCACTGGGAAGATGCTGGAGGGAGTTCTTCAGGCAGAAGGGAGACGTTAGAGGTTAACGGCCCGGAAACGACAGACATGTGAGCGACTATAAGAGGTTCTCGCATTTTAAAACCTGCTTACGGAAATCAGCGGTTTAGACCTAAAACTGTAACACTAACATGTGAGGCTTATCATGTGGAGAAGTAAAACTTGCGAGGACAGCAGGAAGGCAGAGTGCATGTGCGGATTCTGGTCTTACATGCGAAACAGCACACTGTTATCTAAGTTACTATCCCTAACTGGGTTAATCTGAACGGTCTGACTATCACAACGAAAAGGCAGAGACTGTCAGACTAGATAAAAAAGCAAGAATCTGCTGCCTTCAAGAGATGCACTCTACATACAAAAACATAAACACATTGAAGAAAAAGAAAGATAAAGGAAAAAGATGCACCACGCCAAAACTCGCCATCAGACAGCTGGGGGCCACAGTAACAGCAGACAAAGTAGACTTCAGAACAGCGAGTGCTACGGGAAATAAAGAAATAATGATAAAGGAGTAAATAATTTTTCTAAAACACTAAATGTACATGTAGAACCAAATAATAGAGCTTCAAAATACACGAAGTAAAAACTGACCAAACAGAAAGGAGAAAAGACAAATCCATAACTAGAGTTGGAGATTTCAACAATCGTCTCTCAAAAATTTACCTCTACATAAGCCATGGGTCAGAAAACCATAAAGGAAATTTTCAAATATTTTGAATGCAATAAATTTTGATATGCTGTATTTTTATTGCATTCAAAATATTTGAAAATTTCCTTTAGAGGACATACTTATATTAGAAAAGGTGTGAAAATCAATGATCTAAACTACTTCTAACTTAAAAAGATAGAAAAAGAAAAGCAAAGTAAATCTGAGTTTAGTAGGAAAAAAGAAATAATAAAAGAGGAGAATTAAATGTAAGAGGAAACAATGAAAATAAAAATCAATAAAACCAAATGCCACCTCTCTGAAAAGATCAAGACAAAACGAGAAACGACATAAATTACCAATATCATCAGGCCTGAAAAAGCAGTCATCTCCACAGATCCTACAACATCAGAAGAATAATGCAACATTATAAACAACTTGATGTCAATAAATCAGACAACTTATATGAAACAACAAATCCCTGAAAGACAGATTACCAAAATTGACTCAGAAAGAAACAGAAAACCTGGATAGTTCCAAAACTTCAAAAAACTCAAATGCAGCATCAAACCTTATACATAAAATGAGAACATCTTACTGTATGTAAATTATATATATAAATAAAGTTAATCTCGAAGGTTAATGTCCAGGAAGCACACATAGGAGACAAAATTAGGAAGAAAGAATGGGAATCCACACTAGATAAGTGGGGATTGTGCTTGTCTGGGGCTTAGGGAGGTCATGGTTCTGACGGGCACAGGAAAGGGCTGCTGGCAGCAGCCAGGCACCGACGAGGCTGGGGGGACGAGGCCACACCTCCTACAGCGCTTCATCACACCGCGCGTCTGGGCCGTGAGCTGGTCTGCACCCTGCTGCTTCACAATGCCCAGGCTGGCATCTGGGCTTTTTTGAAAGATGAAAGTTTGAACCCAGGCTTTAATAATAAAGCTTTTCCCTTTCTGTCAGGAACTAGGTCTTCTGACCTCTCCCTATAACCGTCAGAATCGTCACAGAAGCCACCTGGCATTTTACCATTTTCTGTTTAGTCTAAATATCACTTCTGTGAAGTGACACTGCAGTACCTGGGGGGTGGGGAGCACGTGGGAGGCTTCAAATGAAACATTCTCAACTTCAAGTTAAATGACATGTATATTTAATAAACGTAATCACACAATGATAAATATGTACAAATATACACCTATATACGAAATGATCAACAGATATATATTCAGCTACTAAAGAGTGGGTTAGCTTGAACTGTAACACACACTGTCGTGTCACTGGAGAGGCAGGACACAGGCTCAGAGAAGGGGCTGGGCAGCACGCCGGGTGCTCCCGCACGCTGGCTGTCCAGCTCGGGCAGGCACCCTCCCTGGGGACCACCGGTGACAATGCTGCTCGCCCCGGGCTGCTGGGGGACCGCCAGACCGGCACCCGTAACGCCCGAAGCTCTGCGGCTGCACCGGCACGTGTGCGCGCATCCTCGGGGCGGCTGCCACTGCTGTTCTAGCCCTGACAAATACTGATGGTGTCTCGGGGAAAAGAGAAAAGAAAAACGGGCTCTCACCCTCCTTTGTGCTTCTTCTTCTTCGGAGTGTCTTCCTCGGAGGTTCTCCGGCCTCGGCCGCGGGAGCCTCTCTTTTCTTTCTGACCTCGACCTTCTGAAAGACAACAAAGACCCCAGCTGTTTTCACCAAACTCACTGAACAGGACAAGGTTTGAGCAAACACGATATTTACTGTAACGTTCCTAACACATTTAACAAACAAAATTCTTCAATACGCCATAGTTAAAATAACAAAATAAGGGAAAACTGGCAGACTCGCTTTTTAACCCTCGTGCTCCAGAGCTCTCGAAGTCGCTGCCCTCCATCTTGTCCTTGAGGTCTGCTTCGAAGCGCGCCAGGTCCGCATCGAGCCTTCGGATGTGTTTATCCACCTGCGCAGAAGGACGCGTGTGGGCCTCATTTAAAACGGAAAGCGACGATCTGCAAGTCCGGCAGCGAGCACTTGCAGGCCCTTTAACTGGGTCTCCAGTTAACGAAGCTCAGCGAAAACGTGGCCGCTGCTTCGAAGTGTCTGCAGGGCCTTCCCTGCCACCTTGCCGGGATACACCCCGCTCAGGAGGAACCCTGGAGGTCGGCGGTGAGACTTGTGAAGTGCAGTGGGGTAGGGGTGAGGACACTTGGCCTGAGTCCTAATTTAAAAACACAGAGGTCCTTAAACAGGACAACCAAAAAAAAGAGAGAACAGGCTACCGGCCTAGCACTGCAGGTGCCGGACGAGCTGACGAGCGAGCGCCCAGCAAGACGTGTGCGGGGCGACCCTGCCCAGAGTGCCGGCACGCGCTCAGCTGGAGAACCGGGCCTGACAGTCGCTGATCCCGGAGGTCCCAGCCCACGAGGCGAGCAACAACACCTGCCAAGTCTGGAAATGAACCGCAGCCCCAAGTGCATCACACGTCACAGAGAAAATCTGCCTTAATGGTCACTGATCGAACCTAACACTCCAGAAAACAGGCCGCTTACTCTAAAGACACAGAAGTTTGGGCATCAAAATCTCAAATATAAGCATCAAGGTGTCCATCTAGGGTATTCTTTTTCAAACACATCTTAACTCAGGTTTTGAAGAAATCGCTGTCGTGTTATGGGAGAGGCGGGGTAGGGCCTCAGTCAGGTGACCACCCAGGAGGACAGCAGGGCTTCACCACACGACCTCACGTGCACTGCGGGACAAAGCCCTGTGTCACCACATGAGCTGAGGAAACACGATACAACACATTCTAGGACTTTCCTAAAGCTGACCAAAAAGAGAATTAACATACATATAAAAACGGATAAAACAGATGGCTTCCCCAGCCACGTACACAAACCAACACAACGACACACAGTTCCGTCCCGTGAGGGACGCGTCCCTCGGCACCCGCGCTGCGAGCAGCCTCACCATCTCGTAGGTCTGCATGGCCAGCTGCACCTTGTCGTCGCTGTACTCCTTGCAGCGGCTGTAGGCGCTCTGGATCCTCTGCAGATGCGCCACGCGCTGCTCCGCAGACAGGGCCCTCACCGAGGCGATGTACTCCGCCGCCAGCGTGTCGATCTCGGCTTTCTTATCTGACAGAGAAAGGCGGGAAGCCGGTCCCTGACGGTGCGCCAGCACACACTCAGCGGGCTGGCGGCAGACGGAGCCCGACGATACCGAGTTTTGGCAAAGAGGTGACAGCCCGCACTCCGCAGACAGGGAGGCATCGTGGGGCCGTGCAGACGCTCCAAGCTGGGCGACGCCCAGGGCTGTCCCGGGATGTGACTGCCACCCCAGCGGGCGTGCGCCCTGCCCCGTATGACCCTCAGGGGTCCCGGTTTGGATAACACGCGCTCACCTCCCCGGGCACCTGGCCCACTACCTTAGGCACACACCCTACAGACTCAGACGCCAGGACACGCTGGGGAAACAGTCATAGCTGCACAAATCAACCAAAATGTCCAGCCTTCGCTCAGAGATAGATGTGCTGTTGTCCAGCAGCAAAAAGAACCAACTGCTGCCCCACGTGACAGCAGGGAGTAAACCACAGAAGGGGACACTAAGCAGGAAGAGCGGCACCGGAGGGAGACGCCCTGCGTGGTTCACGAATGTCGAGGGCGGAGCAGACGCGGCTCTCGGCTCTGGCGCAGAGGCAGGGAAGCTCAGGGTGGCTGCCTGTCACAAAGGTCCCCAGGGGCCAGAGGCGCCACTTCACCTGCAAGAGGTTCACCGGGTGACGTGCATTAAGCAACTCGTACTTATGCTGTTTATGCTTATTTTGGAATGTAAATGCTGTTATTTTGTAATGAAAGTATGCTCCGTATTTGCGAGTCAGGATGCTGCGCCTTAGTGAAAAACCACAGCCATTCCGATAAGGAAAATGAATGGGAAGCACCCACCGCCACGCTCATCATCAGGAAATGTAACACCCCAGGGCTAAGGACAGCCTGGAACTTTCAAACAGGGCAGGAGAAGGGCCACGCCTATAAAAGCTGGGGACCCAGGGGCCTCTGACGCATCCGCAGCAGCGTGGCAGCAGTGAGCCAGGGCGGAATGCCTCGCACGTCCAGGGGGTGGCTGTCACCCTGGAAGGCTGTTCCCAGCCACACGACAAGTCAACATGAGGCCAGAACAAACACGTCCTCAGGCACGCCTTCCCATGTACCCTACCCTTTCTCAGGAGGAGACCAGAGGCAAAGCTCCTAGGAAACGAGGGGGCAGAGCAAGAACGAGGACATTCAGGGCCCAGGAAACACGTCCCGGCGAGAAGAAGGAGCAGCAAAGAGGGAGGCCAGGAAGACCCAGGGCCAGAAACCGCCGGCCCAGGATATCTGAGGACAGAGGGCTCCTGGGGAGGTGTCAGTGCAGAGCGAGCAGAGCCATAGAGAACCTGGGCAGCAGACACTGATAACGCGGAACGTGTGTGGAATGTGGAAAACAAAACCAACAAACAAAGCCATTAGGAACTCCAAGAAAAGCACAGTCATTCAAAAAGTCAGGTAAGCAAAGCACATGGCGTGGCTCAGTCGTAAGCTACCCACAGAGTGGTCCCGATGGGAACGCATCGCCATCACTGGTCTACGACGCAAACCCCAACCCACAACCCTCGGGAGGCGGGGAAGCAAGGCGGGGTGCACAAGGTGGGTGGGGTGCAACTGGAGAGGAGGTCTTCATTTTCCATGATGACTAAAATCGAAAACTGAAGGGAAATAAAGTAAGAAATAACAGCAAAATGTGATACTTAGAAATAGAGAGTTAAATACCAAGAGATCAAAAGCACTTTTTAAACTATGCATCTGCATATAGTTTAAAATTAGAAAATCTTTTAAAAGAGAGAAAAAGTTAATAAACACTTTGACTATAAGGAGGGGATGATGCTTACAAAGCCGTGATCTGAAAATGCGTAAGAACCGGAGGAACGAAGTCTGGTTTAAAGTGTTAGTGCTCTCTCTAAGACACCATCCGCGCCCACAGCTTAAGGCTGGGCCGCAGCCCCACTGCACCAGGCCCCTCCCCCGGTCACCCAGTGCCACCCCAGTATCCTAGCGCCTCCCCTCTCTGGCTGTACTGAAGGCCTGAACCCACCTTCTGTCCTCTGGTCCAGTTCTCGCATCAGCTGGAAGTTCCTCTGAAGTTCACAGGGAAGGTTCTCGATACCTGAAACAGACAGACTTCTCAGAGCAGCACTCAGACCTGCCTCCAGGCTTTGCACCTAAAGTCTGCAGATAACGAGCCTGCTTTGCCTTCTGTTTCTGTTCGGGTTTGCAGGGGACAAGGATAAAGATATCTTCTTTTAGGGACAGACGCATGAGCCACCAAACACTGCTAACGGGCCGACACACATCAGAAGCTGTCAGAAGCTGGAGAAGCCAGAGGTGAACTTAGAAACAAGCTATGAGCAGAGGCAGCGAGGATGGCTGTGACTCTCCCGCTTAAGACCCCAAGCCATTCGTGCTGCTAAATTACCCGCCACAGCTAGCCAGTCCCAAATGCTGGGGTCCTCCGTGACCTTCCCTCACCATACTCTGAACCCCAGTGCCCTAGGCAGTGCAGATCAGCGCTGGCCAACAGAACTTCCTGCAAGGATGGTAAAGTACTCTGAGCTGCCTGATGACGAGCGCCACTAGAGCCACTGAGCATGGGAAGTCGGGGAGTTCCACTGAGGGCTGAACCTCTAATTTCACTCGTTTAATTCATTTAAACAGGCCGTGCAGGATGGTGCAGGGCGAGGACCTTGCTTACCTGTCTGCACTGCCATCCCCCTAGTCCAGGACAACCTCCTTACCCGCCTGCACGGCCACAGTGAGTCCCCAACTGGGCTCCCGCATCCAGCCTTGGCACCCCTCCAATCTCCCCGCCTGCCAGTGGTCATTTTAAGACCTTAACCTATTCTTCCGAAGCTGCTAACCAAAGCCCCAGCACTCCCAGCTCACCCAGTCCTGCAAACTCCCAGCATAGCCTCTGGGCTCAGCACGCCCTGCCGGGACCTCCTTGCTCTGTCCTACTCCCCAGGGCTCTGCAGGACAGGCCCACCCTTGCTCTCAGGACCTGGCCCTTCATCTTCTGTGAACTTTTTATTTTTTATGCTTACAGAACCTGGTCTTCCTAGGTGGTCTCCCATCCAAGTACTAACCAGGCCCGACCCTGCTTAGCTTCCAAAATCAGAATCGGGCTTGTTCAGAGTGGCATGGCTGTAGACTTCTGTGAACTTTTTAGAAATCCATCTGCCTATTTGACAGTAAGTTCCAGAAAAATGGGGCTCCTGTCTGCTTTCCTGGCACACAGCAGGTGTGTAGGGAGCAAGCAGGAGCCCCCACGTGACATAACTCACAATCCTCAGACTCTTCATGGGGCCCACTGGGGAGGTAGTGGGACAGAGAAGGGCAAGTGACAGTGCTCCCCAGCAAACACCTGGGTGCAGGCCTCTCTGGTGACAACGCGAGAAAACCCTCCCTGCACGCGCTCAGGACAGGCCAGGACAGCAGAACAAATGCCGAGGACTGGACAACCCTTTCGGGAGAGTTGATCCCCACTGTCTCCCTAAGAGTGGGGCACCCAGGCCTGAGAGACTGTGCATAACCCCAGTGCAGCACAGCACTCCAAAGTCCCCCAAACCCAACTCAATATCCCCCCAGGTCACACCCCTGCTGGAGCCAGCCCCGCTGGGTTCAAATGTGTTTGACCCTGACAAGCTACTCAGCCTCTGTGAAATGCGGGGAATAACCGTCTGCTCAGAAGTACAGGAGGGTTCACCCTGAGCTACAGGTAGACAGGACAGCTGCATGAGCCTCGCAGACTTTAACCAGACCCGTCGGTAAGGTCTCCTGCGGAAAGGAAAGCGCCCCGGGAGACCCTCCATGCCAGCACCGCCTCCCCATCCTGCAGATGCGCAAGCTGAGATTAAGCACCTGGAAGTTACTCCGCGGGTCCCAGGCCCAGAGCCCCTCAGTCCTGCACCAGCTTCCAAACGGGGTGGGACCCCCTTCTTAGGCTTGCGCGGTAGGGGCGGGGCCAACCCGAGGAGGGCGTGGTCAGATGGGCATGGCCTAGCCCAGGAGGACAGGGCGGGGCCGAGGGCGGGGAGTGGAGGGGACAGAGGCGGGAAGAGAGGGGTGGGCCCACTGAGGAGGGAAGGGCCTGGCCAGAGGGCGGCTGAGCTGGGGAAAGAAGACCCCAACCAAGGAGGGTGGGGCTATTTAAAGACCTAGCTAAGAAGGAAGAGTAGGGGCCAAAAGAGAACAGAATGGGCCCCAGTCGGGGAGGGGCGGGGCACCGAGCCGAGCCCGGGAGAGAGGGGCGGGGCCTGTCCGAGATGGGCGGGGCTCGCTCCTAAGGGGCGGGGCCGAGTTGGGCCGGCCCCGCCCCGCCGTGACGCACCTGGAATTGGCGCGGTCCTGCCGGCGGGACCCCGCGCCGCACCCCCCGCGCGCGCCCCACCCTCGTACCCGCCCCGCCCCGCGCGCGCCCCCTCCACCCTGGGCCGCCCCGCCGCCAAGAGCCCCACGGTCTGCGCGCGGGTCCTGGCGTGCGGGGATGGCAGGGCGGGGAGGGCCCCGCGCGGGCGGCGGCCCGGGGGGCGCAAGGAGGCGCTTACTGTCCAGGTAGTGCTCCAAGTACATGGCGGTCGCCATCTTCGTCCGCGGCCGCGCTCTGGGTCTGCGCGGGCGGGCGGTGCCGCGAGAGGCGGAGGGCGGGGCCGGCGCGTTCACTATTAATGAGCCTCGCGCGTTGATTGGCCGGGCGGTGGGGGCGGCCCGACGGCCCGCCCTCTGACTTCCGGTCGGCAGGGTGAGCGTGGCGTCGCGCGGGAGCAGAGCTGGCATCGCAGCGGGGTTCCCGGCGGTAGCGAGGAGGGGTAGGAGCTGGGGTCCCGCTTGCCCTGGACACCCCCTCGCGCCCCACTCCGGGCCTCAGCCCGTTCGGCCTGGTGGGCGCCGACTCTCAGCCCAGGAGCCCCATCGCCCGCCGGTGTGCCGGGTCGGGCGCAGCAGGTGCCTGCAAGGAGCGACTAACGTGGTCCAGTGAACGATAGGGTCCCCGGAGTACACCGGATGCGCGCAGAAAAACGGGGGGTGACGGGAATCACCACTTGTAGCTGGGGGTTAAGGCGCTACTCGGGCCAGCGCCCACGATTCTCCTCCCCGCTCAGCGCTGGCCGCTCACGGGGCGCCTCCGGAAGGGCCTCTGCGCGACCTTCGCCCACTCAGAATGCCCGGGGCACAACTGGCCGCTGGACAGAGGGAGGCTGGGCCCCGGAACCGCACCCCCTTCTTGACCCCTGAAATTAAGGTGGTGGTTCCTACAAGTAGCATACTCCTGAGCAGTAGTTTCGTTATTGCAAGTGCATGTTTAAAGATGTACCCCCATTCTTGAACTCTCTAAACTCCAGTTAGATATTTGAAATGGAAACATTCATGTTTTGGCCATTTTTATGTTCATTATAAAAATTCAAACTATGCAGGAACTTGAAATTTCCTTAACTCCCTGGGTACAGGACTGTGATGCTCTTGTTCACCTTTGAATCCAAATGGTAGCAGTTTGGGTGCATTCTTTCTGGCCCTATTTAGTGCTTGATGAGAACCTATGCACACACATGCAGACATAATTAAATGCTAGCCACTTTTTTATTGTTTTAAGAGGCTGTTTTTTTAATTAACAGTCTTTATTTTTTAGAATGGTTTTCAGGTTTACAAAAAATTGAGAAGAAAATAGAGTACTTATATACCCCTTCCACACATACACAGTTTCCACTATTATAAACATTTTATATTGCTGTGGTATATTTATTACAATATTGATGAAACAATATTGATACAATGTTGTTAACTCAAGTCCAAAGATTACATTAGGGTTCTCTGCTGTACAATCATATTAAGTACCCACCGTTACAGTGTCACACAGGATAGTTTCTCTGCCCTAAAAATTCCCTGTGCTCCATCTATTGATCCCTCTCCGTGTCCCTTATGAATCTTGGCAAACACTCATCTTTTTACTGTATATATAGTTTTGCCTTTTCTGTGATGTCATATAGTTGGAAACATACAGTATGTATCCTTTTCAGAGTGACTCCTTTCACTTAGTAATTTACATTTAGGTTCCTCCTTGTCTTTTCCTGGCTTGATAGCTCCTTTCTTTCAATGCTGATTATTTCATTGGGAATACCACAGTATATCTATTCACCTACTGAAGGACATCTTGGTTGTTTCCAAGTTTTGTCAATTGCGAATAAAGCTGCTATATTCGTTTGTGTACAGGTTTTTATTTGAACATAGTATTCGATCCCTGGGGATAAATACCAGGGAGTGTGATTGCTGGGTCGTACTGTACAATTACATTCAGTTCTGTGAGAAATGGCACACCATCTTCCAGCGTGGCTGCATCATCGCCCATCCCCACTGGCAGTGGGCGAGAGTTACTGCTGCTCCACGTCCTCGCCAGCGTTTGGTGCCGTCAGCGTTCTGGACTGTGGCCAGTCCAACAGGTGTGTAGAGGTGTCTCATTTTCTTTCCACTTCCCTAAGGACAGGATATTGAGCGCCTTTCACATGCATATGTGTATGTCTTCCTGGCTGAGCTGTCCCTTCAGATCTTTCACCCATTTTTCAGTCGAGCCGGGTTTTTTTTCACATTGGTGAGTCACACACTATTCACATTTCCACTCTGTACATCTTTCACCTGATATGCTTTATGAATTCTCACCACGTTTTGCTCAGTTCTACTTCATCCCGTTTACTAGATATAATTCATTATGCTGGTGTACCACACTTTAACCAACTCCTTACAGACACACAGTATTATGAACAGCGCTCTGGTGAACACTGGTTCACATAGCTGTAGGTATGTGTCCCAGTTGCATACTGCTGCATTATAAGTGACCTGAAAACGTAGTGTTTTAAAAGAACCATTTTATCATAGTTCGCAATTTTATGAGTCAGGCATTCCAGCGGGGCTCAGCTGGGTGACTCTTCTGTTCTTTGTGGTACCATAGAGATGACTGGGGTGGCTGGAAGGCTGCATTCAGCGGGTATATTGGGTCAGAGTGCCTACCTGTAGCCTCCAGCCCAGCAGTCCCAGGTGGTAGTACTTCTGATGTGGGCTTCCAGATTGTTCGGGAGGCCTAGGTGGAAGCTACAAGACCCTTGTGACTTCATCTTGGTTATCTCAAGACATCACCTCACTACATTCTATTAGTCAAGCAAGACTTTTGGGCTAACTGATTCGAGGGGAGGGGAAAGAGACCCCATCTCTCTGTGGGAGGAGTGGCAAGAATTACAGCCATCTTTAACCTACCACGTTGTGGTTCTTCAGGAAACAGTCTTAGAAATGACATCGCTGGCTTGAAGAGCAGTGTGTGTTCTAAATGCTGATACTTTTGAATGAGTTGACGCTCCACTAAGGATGTTTCTACACTTTTAACCCTAGATTTCATCAGGCTTTTTGATCATTGCTAACATGATGAGAAAAAATAACCCAAAAACCAATCTCAGTGTTTTAACTTGTATTTAAGTGAGGTTCAATGTTTAAACATATTGTTGGCTATTTGTAGTTCTATCATTTTATGTCCTTTATACATTATCCACAGAGAAATAATTCTTATAGAGAATAATCATATATCATGCCCTTTGTGTGTCATATATTGAAAATAACTTCTCCCATGTTTATCTTTCACTCACATAAGAAAACTGACAAATTCTCTTAAAGAGACGCTGTTTTAGAAGCTACCTGAATGAGAGGCGGCTCCCTTACTGTCTCGTCACGGCTACATGCTCTACAACAGGATTTCTCGACCTCACTGCTGCTGACATTCTGTGCTTGATACTCTTTGCTGTGGGGGTCTGTCCTGTGCCTTGTAAGCTGTCTAGCAGCATCCCTGGCCACTGCCTACCCGATGCTATGAGCATCCCCACCCAATTGTGACAATCAAAATGTCCCTCAGTTGAGAAACAGTGCTTTAGGAAAAGACTAAGCTACTTTAACAGAAACCCAAACAAATCCAGTGGTTTAGAAAAGATAGAATTTTGCTTTTTAACATATGTAACAGTCCAAGGGCGGCATCCCTGCTCGTGGGGTCACTCAGGGACACAGATTCCTTCCAGCATGCTGTCTGCTCCCAAAGGGGCTTACCATTGTCTTCATGGACAAGGCTGAGACAAAACAGTGCAGTCTGCTGTCTGAAGGAGCACCTGCCACTTCTGCTCACATTCCTTTGGTGGTAAGTCACCTGGCCACATCAAACTGCAAGGAGGGCTGGGAAATGGATTCCAAACGGGCAGTGATGTGCCCAGCACACTCTATTGTTCTGGAAGTAGTTGAGTGCTATGGATTGAATGTCCCCCCAAAATTCACAGGTTGAATCCCTAACCCCCAGTGTGATGAGAGGTAATCAAAGGGAAGAGATGCTAGAGATTTCTGCCTTTCCACACCTGTGCAGTGAAAAGGCCAGGTGAGGACACAGCCATCTGCAACCCAAAGGGAGAGCTTCCACCAAACATCAACCTTTCTGGGGCCTTGATCTTGGACTCCTGCCTCCAGAACCATGAGAAAATAAATCTGGCGCCGTTCAGGCCACCCCATCTGTGGGGCTTGTTATGGGAGCCCAGCTGAGAGACTTGGTAGATGGTGGCAATGTCTGACACGTTTCCTGTGAGTGGGAGGGTGCAACATACTGAGAACAGCGAAAGGATTTTAGCGTCTTTGTTTTTAATGATAAATCTCAAACACACCAAAGGAGAGCACCAAATGAACCCCAGGGGCTCACCAGCCAGTTTTGGCAATGATCACCTTAGGACCAGGCACACTCGGACCCAGCATCCCACCACCTCCTCCATGAAGTGGACACCTGCCCGTCAGAAGGCCTCCATGGCAGTGTAAAGAGGCCCACGTACGCTGGTGCGTCAGGCCTGAGCCTTGTCAGGACAGCAGAGCACAAAGGAGACGATGTCCAGGTGCAAAGGCTCTCCCAGGCCCACGACAGGGCCACGAGGTCAGGACCGGGTGCCTGGAGAAGCTGCAGTTGCCCTGAGACCAGGAGGGAAAAGCTAAGAGAATTGCTAAGATGCTGACGTCCTTTGACATCACCGAGTAGGAGAAACAGTTGTGGGCCGCGTAATCTGGACTTCATGTTATGTGAGATAATTAAATACTTTGAAGATTTAAGCCACAGATGGGCCTGAATTCTGGTGCATGCGGTTAATGGCATCTTGATAAAGAGAGACATGACATGAGAGGTGGAAGCAAACTTGCTTGCAGTACCTTAATAATGAACTCGACTGCACTTGTACTAGTTTAGCAGTTTCTGCCATTAGAAAGGCACCCCATCATCACCGCCACGCAGCACGCGAGGCCCCACCAGCCAGGTCCCCTCCATTTTCACGGAACGCTGTGCATTCGCAAGATGATGCACCGCATGGTGTCCCTCCGTCTGCCCGTTAAGCTCAGCCCACAGCTGCGATGTGAGGCTGTCCTGGGACTTGTCTCTTGTGTACTCCCATCCCTTCATCCTTTTGAAGGCAAAGAGATGACATTTTAGAACAAGACATCAATCAGACAAAGGGATATTATCAACACAAGGTGATATTACGTACTAGGCTTTGTGTCATGGGCTTTCACTAGGCTGTGCTGTTGTAACAAGGGACTCCGAAGTCTCAGTGACTCAGAGTCAAAATATTTTATTTCTCGCTGGTGCTGTCAGCTGTATGTCTTCATTCCAAGACCCAGGGTGAAGAAAGCCTGAATGTGTGCTGTGTCAGCTCTGATTACTTTACACCAGTGTCTGGAAGTCATGTGGCCAAGCTCAACATCAAGGAAAAAAGCAAATGATTGGAAATGATAATATGATCTATCACCCTTCCAAAACTCAGAACCAAATCAAGGAGGGGGGGTTACTCAGGAAAACAAAGCTACTTTCGCTGTCTTGCGTAATACTGTCATCAGAGGCTTGCAAGCAACCACTGAAAGAACTGGAGGTGGGGGTGAGGAGGTCAGGGAGATTGTTGCCGAGGCCCTCAGCCCAAGCACTGAACCGGGGGTCTTAGGAGCTGGAGAGGAAGCCACTGCCATCCTCAACCCTAGAAAGCCCTCGCCGATCTTTTGGTCTGCAGCAGTGAAGCAGATGGCTCTCAAAAGCTCACTAGGAAAGTCGATTTCATCTACCACATTTCTGGCTGCGACTGCCTCCCCAAAACAGTGGACTTCAAATTTCGTACCAGTGCCCGTCATTGGCAAAACATAGAAGAAATTCTGAGAAATATAATTCCTAGCTTGTTATGGGCTGAATGTTTGTGTCCGCCCAAGGTATGCTTAAGTCCTGAGCCCCAGCGTGATGGTATTTGGAATGGGCCTTTTGGGAGGTGTTAGGTCTAGCTGAGGTTGTGAGGGTGGGATTATCGCGTGGGAAAGGTGTCCTTGTAAGAGAAGAAAGGCAGAGACTCTCCTAGTGCGCAATGTCACCTGAATAATGCCCCAGCAGCCTGGATGTCCCTAACAACCGCAAACATTACCGAGCACTTTCTAGATGATGTTGATATATGAAACATCCGAACCTGTAGAGAAATTTTAATGAGTTTATTTGAGCCCAACTGACAATTGCCAGGAAGCTAAATGTCAACAAATTAAGAAAATGCTCCAGAGAATGACAGTTTTGCAGTTTATTTTGTACATCAGAATCAAAGGAGACATAAGGAGTAGGACATGATATCCACGGGTGGTAGATTAAGGGGGAGAAAGCAAAGGGGGAAAATCTCTGGGATTGGATAAAAAGCGAAACGGAGGGACACACTTCTCGTACGTGGGTGGGTGCAGGAGAGTTAATAATTGACATTTACAGCACACAGGGATGGTCTGCGGGGCACAAGAGAATCAGGAGGGTTTCTGTGGTTTCCTGTTCCGGTGCGGTGGGCTGTGCCCTGAGGGGTCTGGAAAAAAGGGATTCCTCTGACGTTCCAAGGGTGTCTTATCTTAGATGCGAAAGGACAGGCCACGCTCACCTAAGGTAAAGACTGTCAAGAAAGCTACAGGCCCACGACTTGAGTGCCAGCCGTGGCTGGCTTTAGTTAGGAATTTTTACGTTCGGCCATCCTACGTGATTACCTTTGTCTCTGGTCTGTAGGGACCGCCATGCTGGCCTCTCCTGAGCTTGTGAGGTTTAGTAGGGGACCCCTTTTCCATCCACCAAGGCAGGGGCTCGGCTCAGACCAGACGCTTCTGCACTCTCCACCGCCATGAGCGGTTACCCTCTCATCCTTACCCACATTCACAGCAATGGAAGACAGAGATGAAAACGTCCCCTTCTGTCCTCCCTCCCTGTGAGTTTGCCGTCGTCTTTGAAAGCGGAGCTCTCCGATTTCGCAGTCCCGTGCTTTAGAATCGACAGTGACAATCCCGTGTTTCTCTAGGGCTGTCTCGCGGCCAGTGTGCAGACAGCCCCTCGCCTCCGGGCCGCGGCCCGACCGGAACTGGACGGCCAGCTCCGGGGAGACCGGGCTCCGCCCGCGGCCTCGCCCCGCCCCCAACGCGCGCTCTCCCACCGAGCGAGGACCGCAGATCCCTGCGCGGAGGCGGGCGCTCCGCCGGAAAAGGCGGAGCGACCGCGGAATCGCCCCGCCCTCGGGCCGGTCCTGGCCAATCCGACCAAGGCTGGGAAAGTGCCCGCCATCCCGGCGCGCGCCACCGACTCCGGCCAATGGGAGCCCCGGGCGGCGGCGGGAAGGGGCGGTTGCACGATAGTTCGCAGGAGGCGCAGGATGGCGGGACGGCGCGGGGCGCTCATCGTGCTGGAGGGCGTGGACCGCGCGGGGAAGAGTACGCAGAGCCGCAAGCTGGTGGAAGCACTGCGCGCCGCAGGCCACTGCGCCGAGCTGCTCCGCTTCCCGGGTGTGTGGGCGCGCCGGTGGCCTGGCGGGCGTTGCGGGGCGGCCGGGCGGCGAGGACCCCTGGCGAGCGGTCGCGGAGCCCGGTGCCCGTGCCCTGCCCTGCCCTTCCCCGCGCCAGCAGCTTGCGGTTGGGCGCGGGTCGGGGGTCGCCTCATCGTGGCGCGCCGGGGACGAGGGGAAACCGAGGCCTCGGTTTGCCCGCGGGCAGGCGGTTTACCCGGAGCTCCGGCTGCCGTCCGTGCACACCGTCTAGCCGTGTCCTGTCGCTCAGTTTCGATGCATCTGCGCCTTTACTTTTGCACAACTCTGTTGACCTAGAATTGATGTGCAACGAAGTGCACATATTTGAAGTGTGTGGTTTGACGAGCTTCAACATAATCGTACAACCGTGAAACTGTCTTCACAATGAAGACTGGCCGTGTGTATATCTGTCACTCTCAAAAGTTTCCTGATGCTGTTTTGTAATCCATGTCTCAGTTTTTTTGGGTTTTTTTGTTGTTGTTTTTTTTTTTTTGCTTTTTGGATAGGTTTGTCCTCTGAGGAGTTTTGTGACATTGTTATTTTTTTACTTTTTCATTTTATTTATTTATTTATTTATTTATTTACACATTGCAAGGACCTTGTCAGCTTACAATCCCTTACTTTTTTATTTTATTTTTTAATTTTTTACTCCTACAGCACCTGGTATTCCCAGGCGGTCTCCCATCCAAGTACTAACCAGGCCCGACCCTGCTTAGCTTCCGAGATCAGACAGGATCAGGCTTGTTCAGGGTGGCATGGCCTTAGACTTTGTGACATATTTTTAATTTTTAAAGTAAAGCATGGATCTTGAAAGTGCTTAGTAAAATATCAATATTTAGATAATCAAGAGATGGGAAATGGGAGAAATGCCTTTCTGAATATATGTTCCAGTCTTTTAAGCCAACCCGTCTACAAGTCATAAATACCTCCTCTGAGGTAACTACATGCTACCCAAGGTTTTTTTCTCAAGTATCTTTGTCCAGGTGTGTCTGCATACTGCTGCCTTTTGTTAGGGAAATGCCTGTGGCTTCAGAAGAAGGTCTGAACCTGTAGATGTAGTACAATAACACAAACCTAGGCTTGAGTCCAGGACCAGAAGAAATTCAGCCCAAATGTATCCTAATTTAGACAGAAAACCTGACCTCACTTCTGTTTTTCTCTTTATTTTTAGAAAGATCAACTGAAATTGGCAAACTTCTGAGTTCTTACCTGGAAAAGAAGAGGGAGGTGGAGGACCACTCCGTGCACCTGCTTTTCTCTGCAAACCGCTGGGAACAAGTGTAAACGCTTTGCCCTCCTCCCCTCCCCCAGTGTGTTGCTTTCTCTTGAGGTTAAAGAGGGGGTGAATGCAGCCCTTGATTCTGGGTGCTGTCGCTTTACAAGGTTCTTTAATTCACTAGTCCTGTGACTAGAGGTCACATTGCTGCGCACTTCCCAAAGAGCACTAATTAATGCTTGTTTTTCCTCCTGCCTCTCCCCCACCACCTTGTAATTAATAGACTATCTTTTTTAGGTAGTGTCAGGTATACAGAAAAGCTGATCAAAAAGTACAGAGAGTTCCCCCATAACCCCTTCCTGTCCTCCTGTCTTTCATTAGTGTGTTAAATGTGTTACAGTTAATGAACTGATGTTGACACATCATTAACCGAAGTTTACAGTTCAGGTCGGCGTTTCATCCTCTCCCGCCCTTTTTTTTATTTTACATCGTCCTAGTAGATGCCCCCTTCACTCAGCACTTTAACGTTTCTCGAACGCCTGTGGTGTATGCCTTCAGCAGGTTTTGCTTCCGTTTACACCTTGGAGTTGTTTTGTTATAAATACATGGAACCCCACCTGCTTTCGAACTGCCTTGCAGATCTCTGACAGTTCCTCATTCTTTTCCGTTGCTGTCGTGCGTTGTCCACAGCAGGTATTGATGGCCTCTGGGTGGTCTTGCGGTGTTCCCCGTTACAGGCCAGGCTGCAGCCTCTCCTCGGCTTGGCCAGGTGTCTTGCTTAGAAAGGTGTTCCCCACTCCGAGTGGTAGATCCACATGAGACTTTTTATATCTAGCACATCTGGAATTTATGGACATAATGGTTCTGATTTTGCTTTTTGTGGCTTTGTAGGAAAGTAGTGGAGGCCAATTCGAATGAGAAATAATGCTGACTACTTCTAAAGTAGCAGTCTTGTCCCAGGTCAGCAGGTCAGCGTGTCCGGTCCGTCCCGTCTGCCCCCGCTCCCACGGCTCCAGCCACCGCTGTCAGATTAGCCTTCCTGAGACTTGAAAGTCCTCGGGTGAAGGCCACATGCCGAGTTAGCATCGGATTGACGTTGGTCTTGCTCAGCCCCTCAACCGGCTTCGTCATCAGCACAGAAGGACCCCTCTTAGGTCTGGAATGAGGGACACGTGAAGCTGGCCAGGCTGGCCTGGGAACGGGTGCTCGGTTAGCCCGGGCTTTCGGAGTTCACCTGGTACTGGAAGTGCTTTATGAGGAAACTGGTCATTTCCTCCAGCCATTTAGTTTTTCCCCCTTAGCTTTGCCTCATCTTAACCGGATCAGTTGGTGGCCCTTGAAGGTACCTCGCCTTCTCACTTCCGTGGGGTTCCCCTGCACAGAACGGGGGCTGCATTCACCGCCTCTTCTGTATCTCCTGCCAAAACCAGCCGACACACTGGGCCTCTTAAACGCCTCCGTGCAGGAACTCATTCCTGGAAATAAATGATTCTCTTCCCATGGCAATTTAGCAGTTTTTCTACTCTACCTAAACTTTATTTTTAAATAACTTCAGTCAACTACAGAAGTAAGAAAAGCACCAAGAAGCGCCATGTGCTGTTTGCCAAGCTTCATCTGTCATTTCACATTCTGCTCACTCTCTAAAAAGCGCGGGCCGTTTACTTTATAAGGTGCTGTGTGTCTGATGTCTCCTCAGGAGTAGACTGAGTGTGTGCTTTTGGCAGGAACAACACGGAGGTGACGTGGCGCTGGGGCCTCGGTATTGTGCCAGGAGAGTGCGAGGCTGCTTGGCCATCAGTCTCCCTGGGTCACCTGTGAGGGGTGCCAGTAGGTGACTGTCTTTTCTGTAGTCAACGGTTAAAAGGGGAAATACTACAAAACTATAAAATCTCTTTCGTTAGCAAACGTCGACCTGCTTTAGCGTTCGTTAATAATCCTGTTGAGACAATCCTTGTGATTTCAAGCGGCGATGTTCTAAGTCTGTCATTCTTTCTACCTTTATTAGTTGGCTTTCTGCCTCCCCCATTCATCATCCATCATCAGTGTAGACCCACAAATTCTGTTTCCTCAGTAGTCACAAGCCAGTACTGTCATTTGTTTTGATGTTTAGACTATTCCAAATTTGGCCAGTGGGAATCCCTTCAACCTGGCTCCTGTGCCCATCTGACATCTTCCCAGGCCTCCTTTTTCGAGAAGTTACTTTGGTATGGCAGGATGTACAGGCTTCTCTTGTGTTTTCTCCCACGTTGGCGCACAAACCAGCTGTCGTTCCTTCTAGTGGAGAGGCGCTTAGAAGCCCGACCTCTGGGTGCTGGCGTGCTCACCCTGGTGACCTTTCTGCATCTGTACCTGTTTATCTGCTTTAGCCCCTTATCTGGTTTCACTTTTCATGGCTGGAAATATTAAATGAAAAATTCCAGAAGTGAACAATTCCGAAGGTTTAAATGGCATGCTGTTCTGAGGAGTGCGATGGGATCTCGCACCTTCCTGCCCTGCCCTGCCCTGCCCGGGACCGGGACTGGCCCTTCGTCCAGCGTCTCCAGCTGTAGGCACTCTCTGTCCGTCAGTCACTTAGCAGGCATCTCAGTTACCAGACTGGCCTGTGGGGTCACAGTGCTTGTGTTCAGGTCACCCTTATATTAGCGTCCCCAAAGTGTAAGAGTGGAGAGTGACGCTGCCAGTTCGCATGCGCCACAGGGACGCTGCACCGTGCTTTCAGTAAAAAGGTGAAAGCTCCCGCTTTAAGGAAAGGAATTATATGCTGAGGTTGCCAAGGTTTACAGTAAGAATGAATTTTAGGTAATATATAAATTAAGCCTTATTATCTATGTATGTATAGGAAAAAAGGATACACAGGGTTTGGTACTGTCTGTTTTTGGGCATCCCCTGGGGGTCCTGGAGCGTCTCCCCTGCAGATGAGGGGGGCCACGGTACATACTTACACTAAAACTCGGTCCAGCACCACAGGGCACCTGGCGCCCAGCCCCTGCTCGGTCCTGCAGTCCACAGAGTTGGTCCAGAACTGCTGTCCATTCCCTGTGAGAGCCTGCATAGAGGTCAAGGGTGCAGGGTACTGTGGTCAAAGGTATGTTGGGGCAGGTTTTTTCCTTCCCTGTGGGGTATAGTTAGGGTCATTGGACACTGTACAATTTCAGGGTTTTTTCCCCATCCTTTGTCATTTAGGTTTTTGAATACATAAAACAAATGGACTAAAAGTCAAGCACACAAGAAAGGTCACTGGCCTGCTCTCGTTTCTGGCTCCTGCCCTCCCCGTGGGTAACAGTGTCCCCTCCTGTTTTGTTTGTTTTTTTACTTTTTTTTCTTTCCAAAATAAGCAGATTCGTGTGTCACCGATTCACCTTTCTTATACAAAAGGCCGTTGACTATGTGGACTCGCTCGTCCTCTTAGTGACACATCAGGAGATGGGGTGACGTCTGCTTGCGGCGTCGCATTCTTCACGGTTGCAGTGTTTTCTGTTTGCGGATCGGGCCGTTTGTAATAGTTTGCGATTACGAGTAACGCTGTGATTAGAGCCGAATCGTGCTGTTGGGGGGCTCTCCCCCCCGCCGCTGCTGTGTGAGCTGCTCCAGGTCACAGGTGTCAGGCACCCTTCTGTTCCCCAAAGTGCTTACATCAAGCCCTTGGCCTCTGCACATCCTCCTGAGCTCTTAGGGCCCGTGGCGAACCCGCTGTCACCTCCTGTCCTGCTTGTCTCCTTGCATTTCAGGCTTGAGGGTGAGCATCACAGCGTCGCCTCCTGCTGTGTCCACCCTTTCCGTAGTTCCCTGAGCAGGTGGCCCGGCCCCTCCTCCTGCCCAGACAGCTGAGCAGGCCTTCCCGGAAAACTTTATCGTCATGTCTGCTCCTCAGTGGACTTGTCCTTCTCATGTCGGGCTTTGCTGGGATTACCCATGTGACACCTCCCAGAGAGAAGGTCCAGAGCTTTGGACAAGCATAAGGTTACGAGTCGGTGCCCCATAACCTCTTTATCATGTTGATGTCTGAGTCGCTGGATTGCGATGTCGGGCGATTTAAGCCTGACCGTTGAACTGAAGCATTCTCTATTTTTTAGGCCGTTAATTAAGGAGAAGTTGGGCCAGGGCGTCACCCTCGTCGTGGACAGATATGCTTTTTCTGGTGTCGCCTTCACCAGCGCTAAGGAGGTGAGAGCTGCTTGGCCCCGGTGGGGCGGCGCGGTGTGGCGCGCTGTCCTTGTTGGCACGGAGCAGCAGCTGGAGCACAGGTGCCCTCCCATCACGCTGCCGGAAGCCTGGGCCTCGCACCCGTTTGCTAGAATTCGGTCTTTATTGCTAGAAAGAACATACAGTCATGTAGCTGCAGATTGTTTTCACAGGTTAACTGTATTTTTTCCTTGGACGGTGCATTTCACATCACACATTTTCACAGATGGTCTGTCAGCCGAGCTTTTTCAGCCCAGAAGGCGAGAGCGTCTGGGCTGCTTTGCTCCCGTTGTCCTGTCCTGCCTGTCCCAGGTGGCATGGCAGTGACTGCGCTGCCCCTTTTTCTGTTTTTTTTTTTTAGAAAGTTTCAAATATGTACCAGCAGAGAAAACGATGAACCACCCAGCACTGTGACCCACCATCCCCAAAATGACTGAATTTTACCTCAGAAAAGTTAGTAGTCATTCCATGATGTCTTCGTTTAGTCAGTGTTCGAAGTTCTCAGTTCTCTCTCAGAAGCTGTTTGATTTCTCTTGTGCTTTTAGTTAGGATGAATCAGAATCCAATCAAGGCGCGTACTTGAAATGTGTGTTAAATCTCTTTTCGTAGGTAGGTTCCCGCTTCTCTGATCCCTTGCGTGAAAACGGTTTTGAACTCCGTTTTTTGCAAGGTCAGCGAGCAATGGGCTGTCGGGGCAGGAGCACAGGCTCTTTGGTCATCTCTTTTCCATGGGAACAGCCCCTGCTGGTGATTCATTCATGGGCGGTTGGTTACAAGACCTTTTAATTCTGCCAGTTCCTCCCGCTGGCTGGAATCCCGTTTTAAGGGACAGTCCCTTGTGAAGCACTAGCCACTCAGGTTCTGTCTAAAAGGAGAACAAGGCAAGTAACTAACACGCCACGGGCTGGTTGGTCCCCTTCGTCCTCCCACCGGCTACTGAGTGGCCGGCGGGCTCCCGCTCCGCGCGGTGCGGTCCTCAGGCCAGCGGCCCGAGCGCGCTGCCCAGTTCTCGCCGTGCCGTCAGCTGCGCAGCCTGTTTCCTCCGGGAACGGGGACACTTAGGGTGAGCGGGTTTCTTCCCTCTTTGGAAGGGGGACGACACCCCGGCAGGTGTGTGAGAGGGGACACAACTGAGGCACGGTGGGCCTTGGGGGTGCCCGCCACGTGGCCTGTGGGGGGCTGCCTCAGCACGACCGGCTTGGGGCACACGGGTCTGGGTGCTTTCGGACGTGTCTGCAAAGTCTGAACAGAAGGAGATGCGGGACATGGGAGGTCTGAGAACGGAGCAGCCGCTGGGCATCTCAAGTGTCGGCACGTTTTTTTCCCTTTTTTTATGAATTGTAAAACCAACACGTGGACCCGCGTTGGGCTTTCTCTCTACCCATCGGTTTCTCTCTGCCAGAATTTCCACCTGGACTGGTGCAAGCAGCCAGACGTGGGCCTCCCGAAGCCCGACCTGGTCGTGTTCCTGCAGCTGCAGCTGGCCGTGGCCGCGGCCCGGGGCGAGTTCGGCCGTGAGCGCTACGAGAACAGGGCGTTCCAGGAGCGGGTGCTGCAGCGCTTCCACCAGCTCATGCGGGACCCGGCCCTGAACTGGAAGGTGAGCCCGTCCCGCGGCCCCGCAGCGCCAGGGCGCCCCTGGGTTCCCGCTGCAGCCAGCCCCAGCCCTCGGTGGCTTCTCGCAGCGGGTGAAGTGGGAGCCTCTGGCAGTCTGCCGTCCCCTGTCCTCCACTGGCTGTAGCTCTGTGGCCCTGGGCCACTCGTCACTCTCCCCTGCCGTGTTTGTCGGAGCAGCGCCTCAGCTTGCCGTCTGTGGCTAGCTACTCTCACCGAGAGTCGGACCTTGTGCCTTCCGGGGTCAGCCCTGTCTGCTCCCCTTCCAGTTTTTTAGGGTCCCGTGCTCTCCCCTCCACCCCGACGGTTCTAGGTGCAGGCTGATCCCGTGTGCTCGTGGGGCCCGAGCCGGTCTCCACACCGGCCCCCAGGCCTGGCGGGGCGTTCCAGCCCTGACATGTCCCCTTGAGCACTCGGTCACCTCCCTGTGCTCATCAGCTCCCTCCTGCCTCAGCGCAAGTTACGCAGTGCCCAACCCCAGTCCAGGAGTCAGTGTCCTCCCAGCAGATGCCAAAACTGGCCCCTTCTCCGTCCCTCTGCCTGTGCCTGATTCCTGCCAGCACCTTCTCAGGTGCAGCCGAATCCCCTCGGCCCACCTGTGTGTCCCAGCACGGCCAGAGGCGCCCGCCCTGGGCACACACCCCTCTTCTTCTGACGATGCTCACTGCCAGCACCACACCGCGTCCTTGCTGCCCTGCGGAAGGTCGAGGTGCTGGCCTAGGCTCCTGGTCCCGGCCATCTCGTCTGCTTTGCGCCTCTCTCCTCCCCACCTCTGCAGGAGCTGCGCGTGCTCGCCGCCCGCGGGCTCCCTCGGGCTCCCTCCCGGTGCAGCTTGCACCCAGCCTCCCGTCTCCTTCTGTGCTCAGGTCCGTGCCGAGCACATCTTGTCCGAGCCTGGGAGGAAGAGCCCGTCTTTCCCTTGCAGGAGCTCAGCACAGCGCGTCAGGCGACCTCCGTCTCTGCTGATGCGGATCACGTGAGACCCGGACGTCTGTCCCGCGTCTCTCTTGTCAGTCAGTTCTACACAGTTTGAACCTCGTTCTTAACATTTCACTGTCTGTGAGGGATGAGCCCAGACTGTAGGATGGGGACAGTGAATCGGGAAAGAGGCAGAGCCGTCACCCCCCACCACCCCGGCTTGCGCGTTTCCTCTCGGGCACCTTTAATGTTGCGTGTTTCTTGGCGTCAAATCCTCAGCTTCATTTATCCGGCAGTTTATGTTTTTAGCACTCTTTTCCAAACTTTTTAAGCAATAAGAAACTTGGAGAAAAGTTGCAAGTACAGTACAGAATCTCTTCCAAGGACCATTTGAAAATAAACGAGTACCTAACACCCCCTCAGCATGGGGACTTGAGCAGTTCTTACTGTCAGAATGGAGACATCGACACGGACCCTCCTGCTGTCAGGGCCCCGGGCCCATCCCGTCCCCGCGGGTCCCACTGGTACCTTCATGACCAGCGGCCCAGGCCACAGTCATGGCTCTGGTCTCCAGCCTGTGACTGTCACGACCTGGCATTTTTGACGGTGACAGCAGTTATTTTGGAGGTGTGTCTCTTTCACTTTGCTCTTTCCTCGTGACGGCATCTTTGGCACAGAGGGATGCTGGGTTCCCACCGCGTCCTGTCACATGGCGTAGTTTCAGTGTGGTGACGTTCACTTTGACCGCTTGGTTAGGTGGCACCTGCCGGCTTCTCCGCAGTGAGGTGACTCGTTTTCCCTCTGTAATTAGTAAGTGCTTGGTGGGGAGAGTCTGACACACGTAAACATCTCGCGCTCCTCAGACTCTGAGTGTGTTTACATGTTTGTATCTGTGTAGACTCATGTTATTTTTGCCATTTCCCTGTCTGTCTGATGCCCACATTGCCCGAGGTCTGGCTCACGGGAGCCCCCAAGCCCTTTGGCAGGTCCCAACTCTGGCGCTTCTGCTCCCAGCACATTAAGTCTTCCGAGTCGCCCAGTTCTTGCCCAGCCCACCTCCAGGGACCCTCTTGCGGAAAGATTAGAAGTCGACACGTGGGGACCTGGGGTGCTCGGTGCCATGTGGGTTACTGCTCCCAGTCTATGGGAGACCGGAGGTGGGCACACACGGCAAGCCACCCCCGAGAGCTGTGTGCATGGTGTGAGTGTGAGGGACAGTTCTGTGCGAGAGCTTTGTGGCTGGGATAGTGGCCAGCGAGCTGACCTTCCGGAAGGGGGCACTCGTGGGCTCTGTGGCGTCTGCAGGGAGTCACTGTCGTCCACACAGTCTGGCCCCACGAGATGGTCAGATTCTCCTGAGTGGGCTGCTCGCCGGCAGCTTCTCCAGAGCTGGCTGTCCTCGGCCCCACGGGGGCTGGATACTTGGCCGAGACCCTGACCGACGGTGTTAGGGGACACCGCTGCCTGTCTTCCTCCTCCTGGTGGAGACCCCTTTCTCATGGGCTGGCCTGGTTGTGACCGGAGGTCTTCATGCTTCTCGTGTGAGGGTGCAGCCTTTCAGTGGGAAGCTGCATCAGCGCTATGGGGACAGTCCCATCCACCAGGGAGGAGAGGGCGGAGCTTCGAGTTCCAGCAGCATCTGGGCGTGGCCAGGCAGGTGCCAGGCGCCTAGGTGGACACAGGCCCAGCGGGGTCATGGGTGAGAGTCGGAACAGAAGGCAAAGGGGCAGAACTGGGCTGCTGCAGGGGCCGGCAGCTGAGACCCAAGGACACAAGCAGAGCCCACCCTCCCCAGCTGAGGCTGAAGGTCAGAGAAGGAGCGGGGTGACGGGCCCCAGGGGACCTGCACCATGTCCTCCCACACACCAAGAGCAGTGAGAAGCATTAACCATTCTCTGTCTCCTGACCCCTGTGGGGGGACAGGTGGTCGACGCCTCCAGAAGCATCGAGGACGTCCACGAGGAGATCCGCGTGCTCTCCGAGGACATCATCTGGGCCGCCACCCAGCAGCCACTGGGGGAGCTGTGGAAGTAGCTGGGCAGGGGCTCTGTCCCCGCCCTGTGCTCCTGCGAGGCGGGGCGCCTGCGGACTGCGTGGCCCCACTGCATGGAGTCCGGGCTATGCACCGCCAGCCTCTCATGAGCCGCAGGCACCCATGGCCCACACCTGGCGTGTCGGCCAGCCCCCCTCTGCCCTGTCACCTTGAAGGTGCCGGTAATGACTGCTCATCAGCGTGTCCGGGCAGCCAGTCCCCGCGGTTGCGTGGAAGTCACTGAAATGGTAATCGGTTTAAGCCCCCTGCATTTCTCACAGGCAGTAATAAAGTGTAGTTTGGAACTGTGTCGTGGAGAAGTTTGATTTGATCCCTTCAGCAGGAGGCCTGGCGCTGTCCCACCCTCGCCTGGGAGTCTCGACCAGGCTCTGAGCGCCTCGCGTGCCGGCCTCCCGGGCCTGGGCTGGGCCGTACTCCAGTGCTGTAGTGTCCTGTCTGCCCGAGCACAGCCGGGCCAGCTTTGCTGTTCTCTCTGCGGTGACCTTAAATGCCAGGTGTGTAACTCCATGCTCTCTGACTTTGAATTGCTTTCAGGTGGCAGTGTCGACACCTCCCAGGAGAATGTGCCGGCAGGGAGCAGTGTGGAGCGCTGGCTGCAGAGGGAGGCAGGCAGGGTTCCTGTCTGCCCGCCCTGGGGGGCCCATGAGTAGGGACAGCAGCAGTGGGTCTCAGCGCCCTTCCTTCAGAGGCCAGGAGACTGGATTGAGGTGTGACAAAGCAATGTGACGCTCGCTTTGACATCAAGTTGTAAGTGGGCACGGGCTCGGGCAGAGCCTGCGTGTGGCTGGGAGGGTCCTCACAGCAGCAGCGCCCAGGGTCCTAGCTCCCCCAAACACGCATGGTCCACTCTTGTCCGGGTTCCACAAACAAGGCTGCCTGTTGTGTCCACAGTCACTCAGCAGGTGGGCGTGGGGCCAGGTTGTGCCAGGCTGCCCAGCCTTTGGTCCTGGTCCCTGCCCAACACCTCGAGAGGACAAAAGAAACAATGGGAGGGTGGCCCGTGTCTGCACCAGAGCTCAGTCGGAGTGAGGTCACGCGGGGCAGTCCTCGGGTGCGGCTTTCTGCTCAAGGGGTGTGAGGGGCCCTTGAGGGTCGGCCTCGGGCATCTGCAGTGGAGAGTTTGGTTACGTCCACCCAGACAGAATTTGAGGACCCACAACTGAGTGACAGCAATCAGGAATGGCACACAGCTGTGTTCACGGCCACAGGTTGCTCACCTGCCCTTCATGGCTTCACGTGGCCAGGGCCGTGTGCTGTGCATAGGTGGGGATTGACTTCCTGAGACGAAACCAGTGGCTTGTCTGCCTCTGGTAGCTCAACGTCACCCTGGGGGGGCGGCCAGGCTGGCACTTAGTGAGTTGGGTGGGTGTTGGTGGTGGGCCCGGGCTCTGTCCCCCGCGCCTGCACAGGCCAGGCCAGGGCTGAAAGTGGACCCCTCAGCTGGAGCTGGGACAGGCTGGAAGTGACCAGAACTTTCTCTGGCTCAGGTCAGGACGTGGGGGCGTGGGGGAGGTTGCAGTACAGACCACTCAGGTTGGCTGTGGGGTCGGAGGTGGCAGGAGTTGAGCGGAGTCCCACGGGTGGTAGGCAGTAGGACTGGGGCAGAGACCTCAAAATGATCATGGCCACCTGAACTTAAGTGATGCGGCAGGTGTGAAGCAGCCGGTCAGGGCTGCAGCGGCTGGCAGTGGCCTCCACTGGCTTTGGTCTCCCCTCCGAGGAGCCTGCCAGGCGTTGTGGCATGGTAGCGGCCCCCATCCTCAGAACCCATGACCAGGGCACCTGCATGGTAGAGGGGACTGTGAGGTAGGAACACCCTAGGTTGTCCAGGACAGCCCCAGATGCTGTCACCAGGGTCTCTACCTAGGGCGGGAGGGGCTGAGCCGGAGGGGACAGGGCCACGGAGGACAACGGAGTGATGCACATGGAGGGCTGGCTCTGGAGAGGGAGGAAGGGGCTGTGAGCCAAGGAATGTGGGCAGCTTCCAGAAGTTGTAGAAGGTGAGTGAACATTCTCCTGGAGCCTGCAGGAGGGGCCAGCCCTGCTGACCTTTTGGTTTGACCTTTGCCCTCGAGATCCTGAGAGTAAGTCTTTGAAGCCACTGGGTGTGATTTGTTACAACACCAGGGGCTACTGGGGGCATTTTCCAGGGGCCACGACGGGCTCCTGAACCACCTCGCTGGGGACCAACAGGGCTTCCCACGTTCCTGTCTGTCTTTGACCCCTGCTGAGCAGGCTGGAGGTCACTCCCCCACACGTCCCACCAGGGCTGCTCGGGTATGGAGGGCAGACTGGCCAAGGCACCAAGCAGTGTCGGTCGGCATGGAGGTCACTGCTCTTCACAGTGACTATAGCTAACCTGACAGCCGGTGTTCCCTCCAGCCCTCCCGCTGAGGAACGGCTCACTGTGTTTTCCTAAGACTTGGCAATTCCTTGTGTTTTTTGCTTTTAGGACCCCAGGAGGCCAGTGTCACAGCTCACAGAGCCACGTCAGAGGCAAGCTATGCCTGCCAAGTGTGGGGGAGATGGGCTTGCCACAAGTCCACAAATCCTGAGAATCTTCCAAGTATAACTCGAGGGAAAATGAAGACAGAGACAAACTTCGTTTTCTACTGAAACTGTTATTTGCCATGAAGAACTGCAAACTATACCACTAAGGATGAACAACACCCGCTTCAGTAAGCCTTTTTCAAAACCCTAAGAGAAGCCCCCCTTCGGTCACACTGCCACCCGCCTCTACTGTCCCTACCAACAGCGGGAGCTGCAGCAAGACCCTCCTGCCCCAGCCCGCAGGGGGCACGTCACGAGATGCTGAAGGAACGGAACGCCCCAACCCTCCCCACACACTCTACCTGCGGATGGAGGTGGGCGGGGGAGTCAGAAAAGCAGAGAGACCACTCGTGTCGGTGACAGTCGGGGCCTGGGCTGTCCTCTGCTGCCTCGTGGGCTGGCAGGACATTCGGGGACAGCAGCCACGCTCCAGCCCCCGAGCTCGTTCACAGTCCTGCTGGGGCAGAGGGCAGACGCAGGCCTATGTGCGCCCTGGGCCCTGACACCAGGGTTCCAGGTGGCAGGTACCGACGGCTGTCCGTGCTGAGGATCATCTGGAAACGTCCCCTAGCGACGCGAAGTGAAGGGGCGCCCGTCCTGCTCCGTAAGCTGAGCATTGTACCCTCTGGCCACAAACCACCTGAAGCCTCGGGGGATGCAGGGCAGTTCCGAGGACAGTCGGAGGAGGCTCCAGTGGGCATGGCCGGCCCCCACTCCCCTCTATGGGCCCGAGGATCACAGGCTAGGGCAGCGCCCCCATGCCCCAGGGGAGGGGGGACGGTGGTGGCACTGGGGCATCGCGGCCTGAGGAAGGCAAGCCCCTAGGGATTCACCTGTGGCTCCAGGAGAGCCCGTCTGTCCCGCAGATCACATGCAGGTGGCGACTTTGACTTGCACCATGCCCACCACCTGCTAGCTGTCCCCTATAGCAGGACCCCAAGGGCTGTGCAGAAGGCAGGGAGGCGCCATCCAGGGCGCACGTGGCGCCACCACAGTTCTCCACGGGGACTCGGGACATGCCCAACAGAGATTCGTGTCTGTGTGGCTTCAAATGGGACTTTAATTCCAAAGCAAAACCAGAACCAAGAGCCCAGAGGACGCAGGCGACGCTGACGCAGGCTGGTGGGGCGCAGGGCAGCTCCGAGCTCCCGGCTGCAGCTGCGCTGCTTCCTGTGGTGGCTTCTCGCCTCCCCGTAGCTGGCGAGCGAGCGTCCAAGCGAGCCGCCCACACCTGCAGTCGGGCCCCCGACAGCACGGTCCCGTCCAGGGCAGGTGGCTGATGGGTGAATGTGCAGTGCCAGTGCCCGGAGCTGGGCTGGCTCTGAGATGCCCCCAGTGGCACCAGTGCAGATGTCCCCAAAGGCAGGACTTTCAAAGGGACAAGATTTCAAAGTCTTCATCTTCTGAGTCAAAGAACCTTTCCAGTCGCTCTACATCAGAAGAATCTACAAAAAAAAAAAGACAAAGCTTCGTCAGAGCCCCGCGCAAGCAGATCCTGGTGAGAAGCACCCACCCTGTGCCAGGCCCACTGCCCCGGGCATCCTGCCCAACGGTGCTTGCTCAGGGGTGGCCTCGGGGTGGCGGGAGGCAGGAGGGTACAGCCGTGCTGTCTGAGCTGTGTGGCCTCAGGGGGGGCTGAGCAGGCCAGAGCCGGGCAGCAGCGGAGGGAGTGGAGAGAAGCCCAGAGGCTCTTGTACAAAGAGGAGCAGCAGACACACCTCTCACCACAGCCCAGAGGAAAGTGACAGAGCTGAAGATAGAGGCCGCCACCCCGAGAGGGGGCGCCAACCCCTGTGCCCTCTGGGGACTGACAGGGCATCTGTCCTGAGTTTCAGTGCCAGCATCTCGACGCTATGTAGCTTCCCTCAGGCAGAAGACTCTTCCCAGAGAGAAGGGACAGTGCTGTCACTGTCCTCCTAAGTGTTCACAGAGGGGGGACAGCAGCTCTGTCCTTGTCCTCGGCGGTCTTCATGGAAACACAGACGGAGGCATGGGCTGGACGTCCTCATGGCCTTCGCCAAGTGCCCGTTTTTCTGTGCCACCTGCTCGACGCCCCTTGAAGGAGGTGTGGGCTGGCACGCAGGCCCCAGGCCAGAGCACTCGGCAGTGGGAACGAGGCCGCCTGTAGCTCAGTCCACAGAGCACAGCTGGCGCCCGCGTGGACAGCACTGCGTTCTCACAGAGCGCCTCACGTGTTCTGGTCCCCACAGAACCCTGGGACCTGTGGGGAGCGCACCCAGACCCTGTGTGTGGAGCCAGGCGACTGCACAAGGGGTGAAGAATGGGGGGTCAAGCTGCTGCACCCAGGGTGAGGAAGGAACACTCAGCAGAATCCCTCCCATGCAGCACACACAAATCAAGTGGTCGCATCTGGGGTTCATGCAAATCTTAAAGGTCAAAAGCAAGTGGAGCTGGGCCTGAGAGGCAAGAGACAGGCAGACAGCATCACACAGACCACGCCTCAAGCAGCAGCAGCACAACAGGCAGTGCCACTGTCCCCACCTGAGATGTGGCCCTGTGGCCTCGGCTCACCTAAGGACAGGTTCAGGACATCGGGACAGGCCAGGTGGGACGGCTGTTGCTCCACCAGCTCAAACATGGGCAGGGCGCCTCCGAGAAGCGACAGCTGTCAGCAAGACACAGCCATGAGGGGGCGGGCACAGCCCACGGGGGTGCAGCCCAGACACCCCACCCCGGAGATGGCGCTTCGAGCGGAGAACACCCTGGGGCCAGCCCTCGCCACACGAGGCCGGAGAAGCCCCAGTTCAATCCCTGAGCGGGGTCAGTTCCCACGTCCTCCATTGCAACGGGGGCAATGCCAGAAGCAACGACCAAGCCAGCGCCACAGGACACCACACAGACGTGGGCAGGGCACTGGTGGCGTGAGTGAGGAGGCTGACGCCAAACCGGAGCTGCCCGACTGGCCCAGAGCCCAGCCCGTCCACGTGGACGGGGAGCCGCCACCCACCTTCTTGACTTGCTGGCACCAGTCGTCAAAATCATCCTCGGTCTGGCAGAAAAACCCCTGGAATGAGAGCGTGGTGAGCAGGGGGTGGACCAGGCGGGCACTGGGCTGCACTGGGGCAGGGTGGAGGTCATGACCTGAAGGGGGGGCGGGGAAGACCACGGCGCCCATGCTGGACGCTGTTGTCATCCACAGCCAACCGTCCTCAGTTCCCTGGCCTCTGCCCCTCTCCGCCAGCGCTGTCCACGGCTGGACCTCGGGCCCCTGCCCCGCCTGCCAGGTCTGGAGCTGTGCACCTCAGGGCAGCTGGAACTGGCAGGGTGGGGTAGGGTGGGCGTGTCCAAGCTCAGCCCCGCCCCACGTTTCCCACAGGTTCAGCAGTGCAGGCCTCTAGGACCCAGGTGCCCAGGAGCTCCCGGCCAGAGGAGACGGCGGGGGGCGGGGGGGGGGGGGGGCAGGACGCACCACGGCAATGGAGGGGTCAAGCTCCCCGATGCGCATTCTGCTCGGGGGGTGCTGACAGTGGAAGCTCTCATCCGGGATGGAGCGGCGGTCGGCCACCTCCACCGCCGGTTGCGTTGTGTGCGGGTCCAGGTAGATGAGCTCCTCACCTGAGCACGACAGGGAGTCAGCAGACACGGGGCCGACACGGGGCCTCCCGCCCCACCCAACCCCCTTGCCTGGACAAGCCAGGCTGGGGGAAGGGACTTCCAGGTGGGACAGGTGGTCAAGCTGCCTGTCCTGCGCTGTGGGGGAGGTGGGGGTGAGGCAGCGGCCCCTTAGGCCTGCCCGGCTGACCGCTCCATCTTCCCTGGCTTCCAGCCCCAGGGGTGCCACCACGAGGACCCGGCACTCACCGACGTAACCGATGAAGTAGTGGGCACTATTGGGCTTGCCTCCGATCACGCCCAGGGACTGCGGCATCATGAAGCAGTGCTGGCGGAGGGGGAGCGAGGCGGCCGCTGAGCACAGGCCGACCAGCGTGCTGGCCAGCTGGGCCCACAGGGCGGATGTGGACCCACCCTCAACGCTGGGAGGGCAGGGGACGTTGCCTCCAGGAGCCTCGTCAGGGAGGGTAGGGGACAGGAGCCCCGTGGCAGCCGGGCCTGGGAGAACCCCGCGCAGAGAGCGGGCCTGAGCAGGTGGACGCGGGGCAGCTGTGCACTCCCAGGGCGGGAGAAATGGAGGCAGGTGGCCAGTGGGAGCAGGGCTGGGGACGAGCAAGCTCTTGGGGCATGGGGCCAGCGGGAGGGCTGCCAGGATGCCCAGGTGGAGGCCGGGGGTGCATGGGGCGGTCAGAGGGCTGGGGGAGCGGAAAGTCTTTAGCACAGAGCAGGACTTTGCCCCCCCCAACCGCTCAGGGAGAGCCACGCGGGCTCGGCGCAGACTCACCTTCAGCGTCCCCACGTAGGCCTCGTTGATGTCCGTGAGCCCCAGGCGCAGGGGGATGAGAAGCACCAGGGGTCTCCATGGCGGCAGTGGCGGCCTGTGGGTGACCTCGGCTCCAGCAGGGACGCCATTACAGTGCCGGTCGGCACCTGCAGGAAACGCGGCGGCCCCCGCACATGGAAGGCTGCTCCTGCACGACCTTCCTGAAAGGAGAGACGGGCTTTTTGGGGTGAAACAGAAGTACCCAGAAATTCACCCAAAGCAAACAAGCCCCAAACTGTTCTGTGAAGGGCATGAAACAGCCAAGCACTTAGAATATAATTCAGACTTGGAGAGGAAAGCACAAGATGGGTTCTGCACCCAGAGAGAACAGTGAACATTTTCTGTGCGCGCTCAGATGAGAATTTTTATTGTGAAGTAAAGTAGATGCAGAAAACGTGCCGAAGAACACTTCTGTGCACCTCAGAAACCAGGCCTGGAACACGTGGCCACCGGCCTGGCCAGGTGCAGCACTGACTGGTCCCCAAATTCCTGGGATCCCTGCTCGGCAAAGATGGCTTCACAGGGCTCTCCGTGAAGCCATCTTCGCCGAGCAGGGATCATAGGGATCACAAACGTTTAGGCGACATGTCTTCTGTCTAAACACACGGGGTAACCCTTGAGCAAACTCGTGACCTTGGGCACTGCGGCCAGGACAGACACACACTCAGGCCAAGCCCAGCCGGCGCCCAGCACACGGTCTCCAAGCCCCTCCCTCTCCACTGCAGGAGCGGGCCGTGGGGAGACAGCTGACTGCGGGCCAAGCAGGGAAAGGACGCAGGGGAATGACAGGGACAACGACACCATAGGCTCCTGAAGGGGCGCCCGCCAGCCAGTGACCGCAATGGTTGACACACACATTGAGTTAATAGGGCCTGTCAACGTACTGGCCCCAAAATGTCAAACGTAAATAAGGACCCGGCTGAGGGCAGAGAGGGCCAACCAGCAAGTCTGGAAGAAGCCACCAGTTCAGACACCTACGTCCTAAGGCAAAATTTCCAGAGTACTAAGGGTTCCCTCCAGCCACTCAGTCACCAGGGAAGCAGAGACAGTGCACTAACCCGAGGACCCAGGAAGCGGGCTGACAAGGAGCAGCCCCCTGCGGCGACGCCGAGGACACAGCTGCCAGGCAGTGCTCCCAGTCCAAACATGCAACCCAGAGGCCATCATGAGACTAAGTGTGGGGCTGGCCTGCACACTTCGAAACCGTGAAGGCTCAGAGACGCCAAGAAGACAGCAAAGGGAAACTAGAAAGGCATGGCTCCCTGACCACAGGAGGCTGGGCAGACGACAGCGACCCTCCAGAGGGCGATGGCGAGGCCCGGTTTTCTGAAGGAACGCACTCGTCCTTGCCGAGGCCTGTGACTGCCTGTTGTGGTCTGGACGCAAACTACCTACGATGGCGAGTCGTGCTGTGGTTTACCAGACTGGGGTTCCTCAGGCCGCTGGAAGAACGAACTGGGGGTGGAGGTTTTCCAGCTGTGCCTGGGCTGCTTCATCTTTGGGACGCTGAGATTTGTAAGAACCACACACTCGGTGCTCGGGGAGCTGAGCCCTTTGGAGTTTCCCAGGTGCCTACAGCATACAGCTGTTACCTCAGGGGACTTATGGGAAGCCCCTAAGGACGGGGGCCGGTTGCCAGGGGAACCAACCATGGTCACAGGGTTGGAACTTCCAGTCCTGCTTCCCTACCCCAGACGTCTGGGGGTGAGGGGAAGGACCCGGAGATGGGAGTCCCATGACCCATGGCCAATGCTTCCATCGCTTGTGCCTCCATAACGCAGCGTCCAGACACCCAGAGGACGGAGTTCACAGGGCTTCTGGGCTGGGCCTCTGCAGACTCAGGGCAGCTGTGCCTGGAGGGGGCCTGGAAGCCCCCGCCCCGTGTGTCCCTTCCACCTGGCTGTTCCAGACTTCCATCCTTGCGTGGCAAACCCATGACCTGGGGAGTTGCATGCATTTCTCAGTTCTGTGAGCTGCTCTAGCAAATAAACTGCATGCGAGGAGGGGGCTGCTGGAACCGCCCATCCGTAGCTGGTCAGTCAGAAGCACACGCAGGTGACACCTGGACTTGCTATTGGCGTCCAAGTGGCGGGGAGTGTGGCACAGCCTTGTGGGACTGACGCCTTGTCCAGGTAGATGGTGTCAGAGATGATTTGAATGGGAGGACGCCCAGCTGCTGTCACGGTACTACTTGGTGCTATAGGGAAAAGCCCACACATAACTGGTGTCAGAATTTTACCTTCTAATTCCTAGACAAGGGTTTCTGGGCTTTTGCTTCTCCCCGTGCATGGCTGTCTGGCGACCTGCGTGCTGCGGGTTCAAAGGGCCACGTGGCTGGCATTGCTGCACAGGTGCAGGAGGGCCCGGTCTGTCCCCGTGACCTCCGCGCCTCTTCCCGCTGCTCCTGCCGCCCTCTCCCCATCGGCCTGAGCTGCATGTCCCCTTCCTTCGTTCGCACTTCCCACCGCCTGGCACCAGCACCCAGGGCACGGGTTTTTCTCACCTCACCACACATCAGACTCCAGTGTGTCATCTGTTAGCCTGACCTCCTCTGACCCAAAAGCTAAGACAGAGGTTTGAAGTTTTGAGGTAGTAGAGTTTTGTCCTTTCTTCTACTTATTCTGCGTTGGTTTTTATGTAAATGTTCCCTGGGCACTTTAAAAGAAGTACATTCTGCCACAAAAATGCGGGGCTTGACGTGCATCTATTAAACTCTTGTTGTGTTACTTTGGTCCTCTGTAATGTTACTTTTCTCCTGGGTCTGTCCTGTGTTTTCTGTTTATGTGCCATAGTTTTGCCTGGCCATCTGCTTTGCTCTCTTCTGCTCCTGCCGTCAGGTGCTTCGCCCCTGCACCCTTCTGACTACTCTCGTATTCAGTCTGTGCTCCTCTCGTCCCCTGTGCTCACTGCCAGGCTACTTCTGTCAATCTGCAGTTCCTCCCTAAGTTCAGTGACTCTCCATCCTCTATCGTGCTTACAGACGTATGAATCTGCCCATGTTAAATGCTGGCAGGGCCTGCCCTGGCCGTCCTGGCTGGCCCTCAGAGGACAGGGACACCCAAAGAGCAAGGCCTCCCCTCACGTGGCACGCGTCCCGTAAAACCCGGCAGGCACGTCGTAAGCTGCCTCGTTCCCTGGGGAGGGGTTCTGATGGGTTTGCTGACGTCAGTGGTCTCTGCCTAGAAACCAGGAGTCTCTGCTTGGCCAGGCTCTGCTCCGCTGCACCCAAAGCTCCCCTCCCCAGCCTGCTGCCCTGGGTGACTGAGCGGTGGGCTAGAAAGGCAGCCAACCTGTCTTTGCTGAAGCCTGGAGCTTCTGGGGCTCCTGAGGCCAGAAACAGTCAGTCCGGGCCGTGTGGGATCACCTCCGTGGACCCTGCCATTCCCCAAACTGCGTGCGGGAACCCAGGCATTGCTTCCAGGCCCGGGGTCCTTGCTGGTGGTCTGATGGGATTCTTCCTAAGTTCAGGTGCTGGACATCCTGCACTTGCCTCTGTGACACGCATGCATCACTTCTGACTCAAGAGGGGAGGGCTATGCAATGAGATGGCCTGACCGTGGCCAGGCAGCCCCATCCTACAGGGGCCTGTGAAGAATGCAGGGTTGACTCGCGAGCTCCTCGCACAAACCCCAGGCCCACGTCTCGTTACGGTTCTAGCACTGCCGCTCTGGACGACCGAGACGCCCGAAGAGGCTGCAGCCAGCATCCAGGCACCGTCGAGTCGCCTCCAGGGCCCCCACTAGTGCCACACGCCCCAGAGGACGGAGGTTCTGGACAGCAGCTTGTCCCCTGCCCTCCCTGGCCGTGGCACTGGAGCAACCAGCCTCCGGTTTGAAGCCAAGGGCTGGATGAGTGGCTGGGCTCGCTCCTGAGGTGGTGAAGGACACGGGCAAGTGGGTTCTCCCGCGCTGGGCGGAGGACAGGAAGGTGAGGTGGGGGACGGCGTGGCCGGACAGCAGACGGTTACGTTTCCACTGACTAGAGAAAAAGCTCACGATGCTGTGTGTTTTTTGAAAGATAACAAAACACTGGAAAGAAGAGCGCCTAAACGTGAGCGTGAGCTACTTCTGAGCAGTAACGTCGAGTGATGTTTTCCCCTTTTCCGTATGTTTTCTCTCTTTTTCGTACATTTCCTAAGTTTCCAACGTTTTAGAAAAATTTCCAGAAATACGATGCAGAGAAAGGCAGAAACAGAAACACGTCACCCTGTGACAGTCCAAGTTTATCAAGTCCTGGGGGACAGTCACATCTCGGCTCCCCAATCCTATGCTGAGTGTCCCCAAAAAGAAGAGGAAGCATGGGGCCCTGTCGCTGGCAGGGATGTGACGCCCCCACTCCACGGCTGCAGTTGTGTGTGCAAGATCTGCCTGTAAAGTCCACGCCGCCCTGCAACCTACACACAGAAAATGATGTCACTCAAGGCGCACGTCTCACGCAAACCTGGGCTCAGGGCCGCAGTCCACGTGTGCAGCTTCAGTAAAACGGGGGTCGAGGCAGCTTCGAGAATTCGTTGGAAAAAGGTGCTGCCGCATACAAAATTCAATAAGGCATTAAATAAACTAGAGTTCTGTCAGCTTCCCTGCGTTAGAGAACAGAAAGCACGAATTCAAAACTCACAAGAGGCTGTTTCGCCAAACCAAGCCCCCGCTCCCCTCTGCGCTAAGACCTCGGTGTGCCTGGACCCCTTCAGGCTTCCAGGAACCTTCCAGAAAGAGGAACAGAGCTACATTCCCACTGCACGTTCCACCCTGGCTCGAGGTGGCGGAGTGGGCAGTTGTCCCTGCCTTTGCTGGCGGTGCACCGGCGCACGTGAACACGAACACCTGCACGAACGCGGCCCAAGCCTCGACGACGGCATGGACACAACTCAGGGAGAGAAGCCAGGCCCGTCCCCTCGGCCTGGTCCTCACTGTGAGAGAACCAGGGGTCCAAGCCTTCTTTCAGGGTGCCCCTGCTTAAGCATAATCCCAGCTCTCCAGGCCAGGCCCTACAAGTGAGGCTGCTCCCCAAGTCCCATCAGCCCCCACCCGTCTTCCTGTCACTTACTGATGTCCTCCATCACCACCGTGTTGTCCATTGCGATGTGGACGGCCAAGGCGCTCCACGTGTCGAAGACAGCAAGTTTCCTGATAGAGAAGGGAGACACCATGAGCCCTCACAGCTCTGTAGGAAGCTGCAGAAAGCAGCGTCACAGCGCTCAGTGCTGTCCCGGATGAGGAGGACCAAGGGCCAGGGACGTCGGTGCCACCAATGGGAAGAACGCTGAGGCTGGAAGCTGCTGCTTCTCCCCTGGGGCCTGGGCCCCTCCCGTGACCCCCAGCTGCCCTTCGCAGAGAGCAGTTCCCGTACAGGCGCTTCTGGGTGGCGTCCTGTCTGAACCGAGTTGGCACACAGAGGTAAGAACCACACGAACCCGGGACTGGACAGTGTCACCAGCTCCCAGCGCCTTCGCCTGCACCCCAACGTGCTGGGCTGAGGCGCATGGCTGCAAAGGACTGGCAGAGCTGAGGCCCCAGGATCGAGGTCCGGATGGAAGCAGACTGCCGCCAGAAGCGAGACTGGGGGTGCACGGGCATGTGAGCTCCTCTTGGGTGCACGGGGGCTGGGCCAAACAAGAGAGAGGGCAGGGGCGTCGGGGCGACCATACTGTCCCCTGGGAAGCCCGGGACAACGAGTGCTGAGCAGAAGACGGGCGGCTGGCTGACTGCTGCTCTGTGAAGGTGACTTCTGCTGCTGTCTGCAAAGAGACGCTACAGTGGCAAAGGGGAGGAGGCCCACACGCGGGCCAGAGGCAGGTGAGGGCCCGTCAGCAGCGGGAAGCGGGGCATGCTGGCCGGCGAGGACATGCAGATGGGCGTGTGCAGGGGGCCCCAGCTCGAGCCCGGTGTTCGGCCCGCGTGCCTGGAAGGGGTTGCTGCCCTCACTGCGGGCGCAGCAGGCTGGGCAGGGGAAGGGGCCACCTTGGGTCCTGGCCGTTAGGATGACGAGCCACTTGGACACGCTGCTAAGCAAGCATCTGGATGTGAGCCTTGAGTATGGGGACAAATCAGCACCAGAGAGGTGACTCTTGGGGCTGTGCGCACGTGCAGAACAGTGTCATGCGTGGACAGAGGCCCGAGCCATGTTGGGGTCAGGGCAGAAGTGGAGACCGAGGTGGCCAGAGGGACGAGGGACCAGAGAGCGTGGCCTGGGGTTTCCAGACAGTGAGCACCCGAATGGCTGAGTCGGGCAGGAAACCAGGCCTGGACCTGGCAGCAGGGTGGCTGGTGACTTCGACGGGGCTGCCCCAGAGCGGCAGCGGGGAGGAGGGTCAGCGATGACGCAGGACAGGCAGCGCACCACAGGCCACGTGGGCCCACCAGGCACGCGGCTGCCGAGGTGCACAGAGCTGGGCCGAGGACCCCAAAGGGCATGTGGCGGGAACTGCCATCGCCGGGCCACAGGAGGAGACCAAGGACAGTGGGCAGGCCTGGGGATTGGCTGGAAGTGGGACATGTAAGGGAAGGAAGTGCCCCGAGGGTCCTGACAAGCAACTGGGTGGCCACAGCAGCCATCCGTCACGAGGGCTGGTTGGGGACATGAAATAAGAAGGGCAGTTTCAGGAAGACCGAGGGCAGGTGCCTGTGGGACACCCCTGCGGGGACAGGGAGCAGGTGGGCAGACGCACGAGCCAGGAGAGGGAGGGGCAGCGTGGCTGGAGACAGAGCTTTCGAGGAAAGGGAAACGGGTCTGGGGGCGGGGAGGCCCACGGCACGTGCACGGAGGCCGCTTCCCCCACCAAACCTCTGTCGTTGCCAACCAGTTCTAACCCCCCAGACCCTCAGACCTGTGGGGGGCCATAACAGGTAGGCCCAGCGACAGAGAACAAAGGCCAGAGCCAGCGGGCGCAATTCGCACGGAGGCAGTCACTCTATCAGAAAACTAAATTCTGATTCACGAGACCATGTGGATGGTCACCTCTGAGGACCTTCCTGAAGGCCCCGAAAAAAAGTGAGAGACCCCTTCTGTCCTTTAGCAATAAGCCGCAGGAGAGTCCGAACCCCCACGTACGCCCATGCACACCAAGGTCCCCAAAGGAGCGAGAGAGATGGGGCTTGGTACGTACTTGAGAACCTGGGCGACCGTGTTGGGCCCGTACCATTGGCCGATGGACTTGCCCTCGCCGACTCCCATTTGTGCTGCAGGAGACACGTCTGGTTAGTGACAGCCCCCACTGAAGAGGCTGGTCCTGCCGCGTGTGGCATTAGGGACACTTTAGAAAAAGCCTAGGCAGACACGCCCAGCCGCCTCCAGAACGCGCTCCTGGCAGGGAGCAGGGCACTCCCTGCAGCGAGGACAGATGCCACCCCCAGGTCTGTCCCTCACTCCGAGCCAAGACGCCAGGCCGTTGCTGAGGAGGAGTTGAGGGAAGTGGAGTGGCCCGGGCCAGTGAGTTCGGAGCTATGTTTTTACTTCCTTTTACAACTGAGAGCATGGTGCTCAAAAGCTGGACTTGCTTGAAATAAAAGCCTTGGGACTTCCCGCAGGCATAGAGAGGACGAACCTCTGAGACCACGGCGTGCTTATCACAGACGCTGCACCGAGCAGCAGGCCACACAGCCCACATGGGCAGGGCGAGGCCTCAAGTCTGAGCTGGCCTGGCCCACCCCGTGCAGCCCAGTGGTGACAGGCCTCACGCTGCCCACACAACAGTGAACCCCCAGGGGGACCCGCTGCCCATTCCGATGGGCCAGGCTCTGCACTCCGCACCCTCACCTATCTGGTGGATGGAGTAGTAACTGTCCTTCCGGTCCATGAAGGCGCGCAGGACGCTGAAGTAGCTGTCCGGCTGCCTCTTCCGCTGCGTCCACCTCCAGTCTGGGAGACAGAGCAGAAGTTCATTTCCACCAAACGTGAGAACAAAGCCTTCGCTCATCAAACACGCAGAACAGATGGCGCCCACGCTGCTTTTGAACCTTCTGAAGATGAAAGCCGCACCCCCCAGGGCTCCAACTACGCCTCCCGCCAACTCAAACCTGTGCAGAGCCCTTGACGGCGTCAGGGATTAAAGGTAATTTCTAAAGGACAAATGTTTATCGCCATTCTTTGAAGTCACGTAAATAAATGGGAACCACTGGGTCACTACTCAGGAGCCCCTGGACCGGCACCTGTGATTTGCATGGCCCTGCCCACAGCCCTCCTTGCTCCCTTAGGACGCCGCTGGCTCCACGTGACTCACCGCGGCCCAAGTGCCGGCACACCAGGGCTTGAGCAAAGATCATCTGTCCGCAGCGCAGCATGCAGCCCCAGCCCGTGTCCGAGGTGGGGCCGGTTCCCCCTGTCATGGTGGACAGAGAGAGCAGACCCACGTCAGGGGGCCTGACAGGCCGAGGCCAGTGGCAGGAGGCAGCTGTCGCCACGCACTTGGTCAGCTCTGCAGTGCAGGCATCCGCTCCATCTCAGCAACACACGCTTTCTAGAACCTGGTCACGCCCAGGCTGCTCTGATGGGCAGTGAAGTGCCGCAACCACCCCTCAAAATGGGCACAGTGTGTGAAGCAGCCCGTCAGAGAGACAAACGTCTGAGGGACACAAGGGGACACTGCGTCGCCCGGCTCAGCAGTGGACCAGGAGGGCCACTTATGACCACCAGGAGGGCAGGGCGGGAGTCGGGAGGGCTGGCCCCGAAGCATCGTGCCTTTGGCCGTCGGCTTCACCCCACTCGCCAGCCGCAGACGACCCTGACATGGGCACGTGGTACCCACACACGGTGAGACAGGCTCAACACGACAGGAAATACCCTGCGCTCTGACCATCAGCAGGGCTCCAGACACACGGGCAGTGGACAGCAGGCTCAGAGGCTGACCACGTGGGCTGCAGCGTCACCTCTGGGCCTCAGGAAGCCCCACCCATGCAAGCTGGTGGACAAAGCCCACCTCTTGGGGCAGCAGTGGGACTGGAGCTGACACACAGAAACAACCCACACGGGACCTGTCACTCCCGCCCCAATCCCGGATGGACAAGGCACGTCCACGGGGCTAAGGAAGGAAACATCACGCTGGCCCCTGGAGCCAAGGCAGCCCGGCCCTCGACGACTACGTCCACCACCTCCAGGCTCCTCTCCAGCCCGCCCGCCCGCCCGCCTTCTGTGCGCTCAGACGTGGGACCCGCAGCACAGCGGTCTCCCGGCCCCGCACAGTGCACCTCCGCTGGCTGGCAGGCGAGTCCGCCCCAAGCACAGCAGCCTCTGAGCGAGTGAGCGACAAGAAATTGTGGGGTGAAGGGCCATTTGCAGAGCGCACACGACAAATCATAATGTTACGTGTCGCCCAAGGTGGCGCTGGCCTCGCTGCCCTACGTTTCAAGTGTCCCGGATGTTGAGCGTGGCAGACATTTCACGCTCGCCTCACTATGGAGAACAGAAGGAACCGCGCCTTGGAGGGGGACCAGATCGAGACCAGGCATCCAGGAGGTCTATCCTGGCCCCGGACCTCCGGTCTCCGGTCCTCTGACTGGCAGAGGCCAGGCCAGAGCTAGTCCCCGTCCTCTGTCCTCCTTCAGGGCCCAACGATGAAGAATCACTTTTACTGGAACGCACGTTGGTTACATTACGTCACCTCCGCCTTGCCCTCGACTCCCCACAATGAAGTGTGGGACGTGCTCGGGAAGATGGGGCACGCAGAGCGAGAACTCCAGCCACCCTGGACCTGCGGCCGCGACCCAGGACATAGGGCCTTCCGGGGAAGCCCCTGCTCCTCAGCCTGTGCTCCTCCACGCTCTGAATGCTCGCCATCACTCACTGGCCTGGTTTTCTTTTGGCCCCAGTGATGAACGGTGGCTTGCGGTGTGTAAACTGCTGCCCGGAGCTCCGAGTTCGGAATCCAGCTCCGCCACAGCTCGGGCGAGGCCTCAGCCAGCATGCCTACCCGGGCTTGCCGCGAAGACTGACACGAGTACCAGGCACTCGGCACGTTCAAGCCAAACTCCCCCTCGCCCCCAAGGAGTGTGCAGTCCCTCACGCGCTGCAACAAGGGGCACTTACCGATGGCCGGGAAGTTTTTCCTGTATGTAAACCAAAGTCTGGACGCCACATCGGACAAGATCTCGTCCTTTTCTAGAGAATGTTAAAAGAAAACACGCACAGACACAGCCTTAAGTACGCAGGTCGCATGTGACAGACAGCAGGTAACTCTCGTTAGCACAAATGCTTTTTGCAGACTGAGCACGAAGAGCACAGTGGCTCCAACCTGACTGATACCTGTGAAAACGCTGTATTTTCTACCCAGTATCCAAACGGGCTCCGAGGTGTCCGGGAAATCTTCGAACTCAGCAAATCGGAGAGTGTCATAGGTCAGAGTAGCTATGAAACCAAAGACACACACTGATCAAATTTTTATAATTTCATAAAACAGCATCAGAGATCATTTATCACATTTCTGTATGGAATTCTGCGTCTCAAGGCACCTGACAATCGCCACTGACAGAACAAAGGCATGTGACTGGGAGGCCACTCTGCTAATGTTGGGGATGGGGACATGAGACCTGCCACCCCACTTCCTGAGCCTTTCAGATTCAAAGCCAGAGTCACTGATGGGCAGAAGCAAGGCTGTGCCAACCTGAGAGACCAACAGGGGAGAGAAAGCAGAAAACAGCAGAGCCCAGGTCATCAGAGGTCACCTTGGAGCGTGTGCCCAGAGGTCATGCGGAAGGCAGGCGCTCCGGGGCGAGTGACAGCCCCGAGAACTGGGGGTTCACACCCACCCCAGCTCTTGGTGAGGAGCATGAGCTGTAGGGGGCTGAGCACTAACTCCTAAGTGGGACACTAAGCTCTAGCAATGGAGAGAAAGGCCCAAAGCTCCCAGTGCTGAGAGGCCTGGAGCCTGTTTTCCCTTGGAGGGTGTGACCACACGGGCACAGCCACCATCTTCCACCGGCAACACCCCGCTTCCCATGGAGGTTGCCATGTGCAGAGCATGGGGTCCACCTTCTGTGCTGACGAGCCCCGAGCCCCATCATAGTCTGTATTGCTTCCGTGAGAACCCAGAGGCCCAGGGTCCGAGCCGCCCGCAGAGCCCTGGCTGAGGGGAGCCGGCGCCTGCACCCACCCAGCGCCAGCGGGGTGAGCCGGGACCCCTTTGTTTCAGCCTCTTTGGAGAAGCCAGAACACACAGCTCTCACCTGCTGCCCTGTGCCAACCACAGCATCCTTCACCTGCAACCACACAGAAACCTTCCAAAAAATCAGTGACATGTGACTCCTCCCACATCTTTATTTTTTGACAACAGCTCCACCTTTTGGTAAAAGTGGCACATGCTGTTTACTTTGTAAAGCCCAGCGTGCAAGAGCATCGCAAAAGCCCTCTGCAGCCTCGCACTAGCAGCGACCTTCGGCAGAGGTCCTCGCACGCAGCACCCCGCAGCACGGGCATCCATGCCACAATGAACTCAAGGCCGTGTCCTGTGGGAGCCCTGCACATCCCTGTGCTGTGCACGGCCCCAGGAGGTCAGGCAGAGCGCTGGCTCTGGTGCCTGGTGGCCGGGCACTCGTGGGCTGCAGATTCCTGGGGCACTTACTGGTCTCTCACTGCAGAAAGGCCCTCATCCATAAAACCGGGACAATGCCAGGCCGCCGGGCAGCATGGCCCTTCCCATGAGGGGGCTCACTGAGGCCGGCAACGGAGGGCTCCAGGGCAAGCCCGGGCCACTAGCACCGAGGAGCAGCAGTGCAGGCCCGAGGCCAGCCTCTCACCACACGCAGAGGCTGAGCTGGGCAGGAAGCAGCTCCCGCCGACCACCGACCCACAGGTGAAGGGGTCGTGGGTGGCGGGACCCAGGCCTGGCTGCCTTCCCCTCTGTGCCAAAGGCCCGCGGCGTCGCGGCAGGCCTGTGCTGCCCGCGCTGCGTCCGGAGCGCTGCTCTGCCCTGTGCTCTCGGCGGTGCTGCCACAGACAACGTCCACTCGGCTCCTCCGTGATCAGGACCACGCAGCTCAATGTCCAAGTCTATTTCTCCTTTTTTTTTGCGTGAGGTTACTTGTTCCTGATTACAAAAATTGAGTTGGGATGGAGGAAAAGTCTACCTTCTCGAGGAGCTGAAAACATCGTGGTGTCCCTGCTCTGTCCCTAAAGAGCCACCCTGGTCGTCAGCGACCACCATCCTCTTCGACCTCCATGCCTTAACCGACTGCAGACTCACGGCCACAGCGTTTACGTGCAAGGAAAAGGATGCTAACACCACTCGTCGGATTTCCAGTACCGTAACTCTCGTCCTGCTGGAGCTGGGACAGTCCACTGACGGCTGACACCTCCCGGGCAGCGGCTGTGCACCAGTCAGATGCCTCTCCCAGGGTGCTGGAGAGCGCTGAGCGCCTGGGGGTGCAGCTCCTCCGTGGCCCGGGGCGCATATCCAAGGACCACAAGCCTACAGCATCAGGGTCTGGGCCCTGAGACAGTCCTCAGACACCCAGCTTCCCACAGTAAGGAAATGATGCTGAGAAAGGGGACAGCAGGTAGGAGAGAAAACAGGCTCATTCCGAGAGGAGGGTGACAATACTGGGGGTGGCTTTTAAGTCCAGAGGTTTTCATCACTGAAGTGGCAAAATGCACAGCAGGCATATTTCCTGGGTTTATTAGCAAACTTTATAGGCAAGGAAGCAACTTCACAGGGAAAACAGGAGGAGGTACTCTATCAAGTTCAAGTATTTATCACCACATTTCCTACTGTGACTAAGACAATTACAGGGCGTGTGGCCTCAGACTCCTTACTGCATGAGCCAGAAGCCAGCGAGAAGATGGAGCTACCAGGAGGCAACCCCAGCTCTCCCTAGCTAGGCAGAAGGCAGGAAGTGACAGCACACATCATCTACGGGGTCCCTAAGGAGGGCTCTCCACCCCTGGTGCCCCGTGCCCCTCACCTCACCACTCTTCCCATCTATGGGAGCGTCCAGCTGAGCATGCATGTCACCTCTGCCTCTGGACTGGAGGCGGACACACAGCACCCACTGTCCCCCTCACTCCTCCCGCTGCATGTAACCTCCTCAAGATGGGGGCCACTTTGCCTCTCTGTGCCCTGGAGGGCTCCACGCACAGGGGGGCGTCCATCACCCACCTGCTGGACATGTTCCCTGCAGTGCAGGGCCAGAGGTCTGAGCCACCCTGACTAGTCACGAGATCCCCCAAAGTCAGTGACCTTTCTGTGCCTTGGTTTTCTTACTGGTAAAATGAGAAGAGCTGTATTTTCCTCAAGGCTTGTGTGAGGAAGAGACAAGTTAACAAACGTGAAAAGCTGTGACCCGTGCTGGGCGACAGGAAGCCAGTCCCTGGGTGGACCCCCTGGGGTTCCTTGACATGAGTGACACACGGATGACAGTAGGAGATACATTCTCCCTCTCTGTGATCAGACTGAGCTGCAAGACCTCGGACGATGCAAACAGGAAAGCGACCCAACGTGTGAATGTCTTCACTGCAGCCGAACAGAGGGCGACACACTGCCCTCACAGGAGACAGGACTGCATTCGGAGAGCCGAAGCTGCCACCTATGCCACCACAGGCTGGTTCCAACACCCCTAAGCTTCCACCCTGGAGCGTGAGCACGAGGAGCCCACGGACCTGCACCAGCTTCGGCCAGAGGAAGAGGCAAAACGCTTCTTGTCCTGAGCAGCCGCCGAGTCCTGACTGGTGTTGGTGGCTCTGCACTGTTACGCCTGCACTGGAGGACAGGGCCACCCTGTCCTGCCCAACACCTGGAATGCCACGGGCCAGGCACCTGCCCAGCCCACTCAGCATGGCAGAGGGGCCTGGACCAAAGTGCCAAGCTCCTTGACTTCTGGACCCTACTTTCTAATGGAGGAGGGGGAACTTTCTAAATGACGCTCGCTTCCAACACTCCACTTTCCAATCTCCACAACGGTTTGTTTCTGGGGACAGAGGACCCATTTGCTAGCTATATGACACAACTTAACTTCTGTACGTCTCAGGCTCCTCGCGCACGAAACGGGGCAAAACCGCTGGCTCGGCCCAGTGGGGACAGAGCATGGGTGGGCGCGAGGCTCCAGCGACGTGTGTGCCACCCAGCAGTGGTTCTGAGCCCGTTCTTCTGTGTGTTATTTCAAGTCTCACAACTTAGAAGACAGAACTAAATTCCCCTCCTCCAAACGAAACGCAACTTTTGTTTTACCATCATTACTTCAGCAGAAATGTGTACTAACACTTCTATAGAACGGAAAACAGAACACCGGTTCAGAAAACATTTCAACAGAAAATTCAAACTTTTCTCCTTCAAAACTAAAGTTCGCGATCACTAGCATTCGTGCAGACTGACAGCCACGACGGTCCATGCTCCGAGGCTGCTCCGTCAGCTGCTCTCAGCTGGACCAGCAGCCTCCGCCCACAGCCTGCATTATAATTTCATCCTCTTTGCAATCAATGTCATATCGCTTATGAAGCAGTTCACATACCTCCTGCGTTAAAAGGACTCAAACCTCGAAAAGAATGCCAGTCTCCACTCTCAGGTCTGATTTTAATTTGAAATAAGATGCGAGAGGCAAGATGGAGAGGCAGCATCCACCTTATGAAAGAGGCCATTAAGTCACCTGGGTTCCTGATGCTGGGTTTTCCACATCTTCCCTGGGAATGTCCCTGGTCACACCCAGAAGAGGACAGAAAAGCCCTTCAACAGTATGGTAATTCCTTTAGAAACAAAGTTTTCATTTAGTATCGTTAATCTGATAGACAGAAAAATAGGGAATCGTGCTCAATGAACGTAACCAACTTCTCTCCACTTAGTACCACTTACATTGTAATTCAACCAGGAAGACCCACAAGCGGCTTCACCATTCGATTTCTTTCAGAGCTTACTGTAATGTATCACGTTTCAAAGATATTTACCCCAAACTCTTACATTTTCTGAAAGATTATACTTTATAAATCAAGTTCAAAGAAGGGTTCTCTCCTTCAGAAAACATTTGTTTAAGATAATGGGTTTGCAAGTAGTTGATGTCAGAAAACTAGAAAACATGGCTTTAGTGAGCACACCAGACAGAAAGTCCAGGTGACCGCTCGCTGCCCCTCAGTAAGCAGCCCTCCTCACTCACTGACACCTCACACTAACGGACTGGAATTTGTGGCATTCACACGAATGCCACAAACTAAGGTGCTTATAGTCCAGAAACACGTAAGTTACCAACTCAAGTTCTGCTCGTTCGGTTACCATGGGCCGGACGCAATGTACAGCACTGGACAGGACACAGGCTGACTTCAAGGAATGGACAGAGTGGCCGTGTAAGTGCCAGAGCTCGGTGGAGAAGACAACCAGCCCGTGGCCTGCCTGGTGCCTTCTGGACCTCTATGAGCTGGCAGCCCTGGGCCCTCCCTGCTCCCTTGTCTTTCCTCCTACACTCAGACCCTCAGTGACCTTATCCAAAGTGGACTCTTGCACCCTTGCACCTCTAGGCCAGGTCTCCCGCCCGAGCTCCAGGCCGGTGGATCCATGGCTCCCTGGACATCAAGACGTGAATGTCTGACAGGCACCTAACAGTTGACACACACAAAACCAACACCCAGCAGCTCTCGCCAAGCAGGCGAGCCCCAAGTTTCCCCACCGAGTTTCTTGCTCGGGCCATAAACCTCAGCACCATCTACTCTTTCCTCTCCATCCCACCCCCCATCACCTCCAACCCACACACAGCCCGACCGTCTCGGCCTTCAAACTCACCCGGAACCTGACCTCTTTTCCTGGCCCTGACCTAAGCCTCCGAGGCTGCTCGCCTGGCTTACTGCGACAGCCTCCTAAATGGTCTCCTTGCCTCTGCCCTTGCCCCTCTGCAGGATACCCTAGGCAGAGCAGCCAGGGCAAGTCTGCCAAACAGACTTCCGGTCACGTTCCTCCTCTCTAAACCTTCCGAAGGGTCTCACTCGGAACGAACACATGCCCGAGTGCTCCTATGACCTGCAAGGCTCCATGCCTGAGCCCACGTCGTCTCTGCATCTTCAGCTCCTGCTTCCTCCAGCCCGGCCACGCTGGCCGCACTGTGCGCTCCCAGAGCTCGCCACCTGCCCTTCATCCTACGCTGCTCCCAGGCCTGCTCCCAGTGGGCCCTTTCCTGGCCATCCTGACTGTGCCTCCAACCCCTCCTGCCTGGCCCACAGCACTCTTCCACATGACCCACGCCATTGTGTTACACCTAGAATGTCAGCCGGAGCACGGTTTTCACCTATTTTGTTCAATTCTCGAACCCCAGGTTCTAGAATAATGCCCAACACAAACCTCGTGCTCAATGACAAATGTAGTTTACTGAACGGGTAACTATAAACACACAGGAACTGCGTGACACCTGGTCAGGGAAAGCAGAAGCTGTAAGGAGTCAGGGATCGGCGGCGGGGGGGATCAGCCCACTAGCCATCCCTGAAAGGGTGCAAACATCACGTCAGAAGAAAAGTCCCACCACACCCCACGTATACCATGTATACCTTATCAGCATCAACAGAGGCCTTCGAATGCAAATAGCCTTCAGTGTACCGTTGGGGTATCATCATGTGACTGACTAACTCTAACATGATGGTTTTCACGTTTAAGGTAATATGACCAACATTAAACTGTGTATCCTACCTTAACCTAGTCCCACATGCGAATAACCTTAGGTATCCAAGCCATAACAACTTAAAAGAAAGTAAGTAAATAACCCTATTCCCTCCCCACCCCGTGCCCCAGCAAACAGTACAACAGTGTCTGACGTTTTTTCTTTTTGAAGTGAACTTCACAAAAACATGCCTCTTTGGAAGTCAGAGCTAATGTGTCCTCCAACCACCTAACATTTAAGTGACGATATGCCACAAATCATTGAAACATTGGCAATACGTGTCTACTTTACAGTTTCCAAACTAAGATTTCAGTAGATTTATGTTGCGGCTATGAGAAAAAAAGAAAAACAAGCAAAAACAATGCCATCCAGGATGACAGGCAGAATTAACCCAGATAGAAGTCTTCCTTTATAAATGGGGGAGCAGGCGGGGAAGGGGAATACTTTTAGACAAGTAACTCTACAAGGAATGAAAGAATTAAAACAGCGGTGGGAGGAAAGAGAGCCCGCATAAAAATGCTTTCAAAGCTACTGGACAAAGATCCAAAATATCTTGCCAGGAAAAATTAAGGAGTAGAGCATGATGAGACTGGCAGCAACACCACATATACGTAAATGCGCATGTGCACCTGTGTACACACACCCTCTCGCCCCCGATTTGTATTAGGACCCCCAGAAGTTAAGATATGAGACGGCTTCAGTTTCTCTGTTCAACCACAGAAAGCGCCTAGATAATATATTGATTATTTAATTTAAAAAAAAAAAAAAAGGTGCGTGTGCTGTGAGTGTTGAGTACGTTTCCCGCCTCCAGTCTACCAGGAGAACTTCACAAAAGTTAGAGGTTCCACTCGACTCCTCGCGGGGGGTGGCAGGAGCTCTCTACAACCGCGATTTCGGGAACCGTCTCGGCCCGAGTCCCCGGCGCGTCCGGTGCCCCCGCCCCCCGCCCCGGGCGCCGCACTGCCCCTGCTCGTTCGAGCCGGCCTGGGCCTGCCGGGCCGGCCACCGGGCACTGCGGGTGGACGGGAAAAGCGCCGAGACACGCCAACATCGGACTGTCAGATCCGCGCCGGCCTCCCCACGGACACCGGTCCTGCCCGCTCCGCCCGCGGCCGCGATCCGCCCGCCCCGCCGCCCGGGCCTCGCTGGGCGAGTCCCCAGCGGCTGAGGGGCCGGGCGAGCGGGTCCCCAACGCCCCGGCAGGCCCTCACCTGCGTCCATCTTCCCTCTCCGGCCGCCGACTGAGCGCCGCGTCGCTCCGACTGGTCCGCAGAGCGACGCGACGGGCCGCCGCCGGGGCCAATCCGAGGCGCGGGCGGGGCCGGAAGTTCGCGCGGAAGCGCGCCGGCCGCCATCTTGGCGTACGGCGGAGCCCGGCACGAAGGACCCAGCCCCGGTGTTGGAGTGCCCGGCGGCCTTCGGCGCGAGCGCCGATGACTTCAGCAACGACCCACCGGGGCGGCGGAAGTAGGCGCAGGTGGGCAGCGAGGCCTCGGGGCGAGCGCGTCATCCGGCCATGCGTCCGGACCCGCAGGCGCGGCCATCTTGCCGTACGGATGGGCCCGGCGCGCCATGTCGCCGTACGGAGCCGCTGGGCCGGGCTCCTCCGCCCACCCCCGACGCGGCGAGCAGTGGGCAGCGGCCCGCTGGGTGCCTGGGACCCCAGGGCGCCTAGGGCCGGCGGCCGGCGGCGCGGAGGCGGGAGCCGCCATCTTGCCGTACGGCGCCGCGGGGGCCGGCTCCCACGTCCCGCAGCCGTGTCTCCGCGCGCCTCCCCTCGGGGCGGTCCCGCTTCGGGCTCGGCGCGGCGAGGCGAGGGCCGGAGTCTGGCGGCGGCGCCCGAGGCCCGAGATGGTGATCTGCTGCGCGGCTGCGAACTGCTCCAACCGGCAGGGCAAAGGGGAGAAGCGCGCCGTCTCCTTCCACAGGTAACCGAGCCCCGACCCGCCGGCCACGCCCCCGCCCGGCCTGCGCCGGGGAAACTGAGGCCGCGCGGCCCGGCCCAAGAGGGCACTTTCCGCACCCGGCCTTGGGGCCGGTCGCGCGAGTGAGTCAGCGCCGGGAGCTGTGTGACCTTGGCCCGGGCCGCCGTCTCTGGGCCGGGCGCTTTGGCCACCCCGGCCAGCGGCGCCCACTCCGCGGCCCCCGTGGCCATCAGCGTGCCCGCAGTGACCACCCCGCGGCCACCGGACCCGATCCCTCGCCCCCCTGCGGCCACCCTACGCCACTTGGAGGTCACCCTGCGGCCAGTAGGAGGCTATCCCACGGCCACCCGGCACCCACGTCGGGGCCTGCACCACCCTGTCCTCCCCACCCTGCGGCCGCCCTGCGCTCCATTGATTCGGGTTGGCGTCGCCGCTTTCCAGAAACTGTATTCTGGAAACCTCTTCCTTAGGTCAGTTCTCTGGCGTTGGCTGTGACTTTTCTCCTGTTTTGATCGCGGGGGAGGCTGCCTTGACCTCTGCCATCGGGAATGTGGGGAGCTACGGGAATGCGTCCCGTAGCTCGTGGATTAACACGGCTTCCAGGCGCGATGTTGCTGGAAGGGTCCGCGCAGCCCCGGGGAAAGAAAGGTAGCTGTGCCCCGGAGGTGAGGTGAGTGCCTGGAGAGGCTCTGACAGCCTCCTGCGTGGAGCAGGGCAGCAGCCTCACGGGCAGGCTTGCGCCTGAGTCTGGAAGGGGTTCTCTTGGCCTCTTCCCTGGGCTCCCACGCGGGGCGGGCGCCTGCCGTTCCCGTGTGCCTTCTGGAGCTGACCTCGGCGCGGGAGGTAGCAGAACAGGGAACAGAAGAGCTATTTCTGTTTTATGTTGCAGGGTGTCAGTATTCAATCTTTAAAGACCTCAGTGACACTTGTTACTAGTCTTCTTGAAAGTTTGCAGTGTGCATCTATGTCTTAGATTGTTATAATCTATCAAAAGAACTAGAAATAGTATGTTTTTTCTGAGCAGCCACTATGCTTTCTTCAGTTTCCTTCGGAGGCTCTGGGTCCCAAAAATTTTCTTTAGTGTTTTGGAAATCGAGGCAAAGTACTGCAGAGAAGGCTGCCCTGGGCATTCATAACCGGCTGCCTGGTTGAGGGCAAAGGTCGTGAGAATTGGGGGTCTTTGGAAAACCGGCTCACAAAGCATTGAGGAAGTTTAGAAGGCCATCCAGCGAAGAACTCCCTGAGCAGCCGGACCATAGCCGCCTCAGGTTGGCCCAAGGGCCTCCGGTGGGGCTGGCGGCCTCCAGGCGCACACTTTGGTCAGAGTTTCTGACAGCAGGTCTTGCCTTCCTGAGAAGTCTTACTACCCCCCGGGGCTGGGGGCAGTGTTCCTCCTGGCGGTGGAAGTGAGTAGGAAACAGAACCGACTGCGCCTGGAGCCCGACCTCTGGGCTGCTTTCCCACCCGTAGCTGCGCGAGCCCAACCGGGCCAGGTACCGTGCTGTGCGACCGGGAAGCTCTTCTGGCCTCTGGACCCATCTCCGCTGGCCGACACCCGGCCTGGCTTCTAACCGAGGGGAACACCCATCCACTTTCAGCACCCAGTGTCCTGCCTCCCAGGCACACCGGGAGGGGTGGTCAGCTGTGAGCTTCTTGGATCTATCTCCAAGGCTTCCTGAAGCTTCTCCTGCTGTCTGGACACCACCCTGTGCTTCTCCAGCAGCGCGCAGTGACCCTGCAGGGTTCTCTGGACAAGCTGTCCACCCTCGGTCCCATCGCCCCACAACGGTACGCTGCTCGAGGGTACACAGTGGCTCGTCCATCTTTCTATTCTAGCAGCAACTGGCAAGTGGAAGGTGTTCCTCAAATCCTGACTCCATTTTTAAACGCGTAAAGTCGACACAGGTTTGGGTGTTTGTGAAAACACTTGTTTTGCTTTTACAGTTGATCATTGTGGGAGGAGTCACGTAATGATTTCTTCCTAATTCCTTTGTCATTTGTCCTTCAGGTTCCCCCTAAAGGACTCAAAACGTCTGATGCAGTGGTTGAAAGCTGTGCAGAGGGATAACTGGACGCCCACTAAGTACTCCTTCCTCTGCAGTGAACATTTCACCAAAGACAGCTTCTCCAAAAGGCTGGAGGACCAGCACCGTCTGCTCAAGCCCACGGCTGTGCCTTCCATCTTCCACCTGCCCGAGAAGAAGAGGGGTGCTGGCAGCCACAGCCGCACCAGGAGGAGGGGTACCAGAAAGGCCTCCGGGGGCCTGCGGGGACGTTCGAGTGAGACCGATGGAAAAGGTGCCGCAGGCTCATCCTCCAGCGAGAACCTGACGGCCAAGCCCGAGTCCTGCAAGCCGAAGCGGGCCACGCCAAAGGGCGAAACCGCCCCCCGGGCCGCCCACAAAGCCGCGCTTCAGGAGCGGGCCCAGCGGTCTCCGCAGGGACCTCCAGGTGATGCCCTGGCCGCCGCCGCATCCGGCAGCCGGGCTGCGGCCAGCACGCCTGCCGGAGATGCCGGCAGAGAGAGCGGCAGCGCCCCCGACGGGTGCCTGGTGGACAAGAGCGGCATTTCCAAGGACGACTTTTCGCCTCCCGGGTCCGGGGCCTGCAGGTTTATCGGCTCACTCCATTCCTACAGTTTCTCCTCCAGGCACACGAGAGAGAGGCCGTCGGTCCCCCGCGAGCCCGTGGACCGGAAGAGGCTGAAGAGAGACGTGGAGCCCGGCTGCAGCGGGACCAGCCTGCGGCCCGACAAGGGCCTCGCTCAGAGTCCCCCAACTTCGTCCCTGACCGCGACGCCTCAGAAGCCCTCCCAGAGCCCCTCCGCGCCTCCGACAGACGTCACCCCAAAGCCAGCTGCAGAGGCCGTGCAGAGCGAGCACAGCGATGCCAGCCCCATGTCGATCAACGAGGTCATCCTGTCGGCGTCGGGGGCCTGCAGGCTCATCGACTCACTGCACTCCTACTGCTCGTCGTCCCGGCAGAGCCGGAGCCAGGTGTGCTGCCTGCGCGGGCAGGTGGAGAAGAAGAAGGGCGAGCTGAGGAGCCTGCGCCAGAGGGTCAGCCGCTCCGACGGCCAGGTGCGCAAGCTGCAGGAGAAGCTGGACGAGCTGCAGAGAGGGAGCGCGCCCCGTGCCAGCAGCCTGCCGGCCCCCAGCCGTGGTCAGTACCGGCCCCTCGGCCCCCTCCCCATCCCTAGGAGGGGTCTTACTCGGGCACTTCTGGTAGCCGGAGAGGGCTCTGGTCACAGCTGTGCCTCGTAGACAGCCCAGGCCGAGCGCGGACCTCCCTCGGGCAGGCGGGTCCGCTGGGAAAGCCGGTGCACCCAGTGCGCCCCGCGCGCCGGGTTCCCCGGAACCGAGGAGCAGCCTCTGGGGCGCAGCTCCCACAGACATAAATTCCAGTGGGCTGGGATCTGGTGTGCAATAAAGTAGAACGTCGTAGACTGTGAGGGAAGTGACAGCGGGCTCTTAAAGTCACAGGGAGGTTCTTTCCATTCGTGTTGTAGCGATTGTCCTTGAGGTTAAATCATTTCAAACAATAATAGTTTGAAACTTTAAACATCTTTTCAAGTAGAATACGTGTTCTTTTGTGAAAATTGAAACACTGCAGAAACACTTAGGCTAAGAAGTGGTGAAAATTCCTTTCTCACCTGCCCCCCAGCTTTTATTCCTGTTGCTGCTAAGATTTGGTATGTAATCTTTTCGACTGTTTTCTGTGCTTTTCAGTACGCATCTTTGTGCCTATATGAATATAGGATTTTTTTTATGTTTATTGGCTGTGCTGCTTTTCCCCGTATTTTACTGTTTAGTATTTGTAAAACTTGGTTTCCAGATGTTCTGTACATACTGAGGGTAGGACGCTTTCCTGTCATGTTGCTCATTTAATCTGGATCGTGTGTCTTTTTGGAGATCTAATTAGCACTTCAGGTGGGAAAAGGTTCTTGTGTGACAGGCTGGACCCCCAGGACAACCACCACTAGTGCAACCGAAAACAAAACAAGCAAAAACAAAAAAGAAAACTCGTCCTGCGCGTTTGCAAGTGCATCCTGGGAAGCACTGGCTCTGGGGGGCGGGGGCGGGAACCAGTGGTCGGAATTGTACACTGTATTCTCCTGTCACCTTTAAATCTTGTTTGTAGTCTCTCACACCTGATGTTACTTTTTGATAACTTTCTGTTTCTCTCGGCCAGACGTCCCACAGCTTGTCACTATTACATGTCTTCCCAGACAAGCATTGTTGTTTCTGCTGCGTGAACCCTCCCGTCTTTCTTCGGTTTCATTTTGTGGTGGTTCTTGCTCCTGAGAAGGAAGTGCTTCAGGTCAGTTTCTGTCTCCGGATGCCCGATCTCTTGACGCCCACGGGTGAGCCTGGACCTTCGGCCCCTCTGGCCCCAGCTCTGGGTCAGCCTCATGCTGCCCAGCACTCCTCACTTCTAAGGGGTTTCTGGTCTCAGTCCTCATGCTCTGTTTACCCCAGGCTGTAGAAGGGCACTGGACAGTCTTACAAATGCAGAGATTGTGGGAGGGGAGCTAATTCATTTGTAATTGTTTTTAAGTTTTATCGCTTTAAGGTCTAGTTACGTGGTCATTTAAAGAGACCTTTTTGGAACCTTTTGAAACTTCACTGTGGCTTAATGCAGTCTTTTCCTGAGCATTTCCTTGTGGCTTGAGAGGAATGTGTCCTTTCCAGGAGCTGGTTGCATTGTTCTCCCTCCGACTGCGAGGCTGCGTCCAGCTCATTTGTACTAGTCAACAGGTCTGTTTCCTAACTTACTGTATTTACTTCCTCTGTTGTTTCTCTCCTGCCCCTTTTTCCAGTTTTGCTTTATAGTTCAAGGCCACGTCGTTAGAGGCGTCCGTGTACCTGATGGTTACCTCCACGGAAAGTCCCTTTTTCTTCCATTTCAAGTCTTATTTCTTTGTTTCCTTATTTTCAACCTTTCTGTATTCCTTTATTTCATAGCTATACTCAGTCTGAGAACCTTCATTTTTCTATAGCGTAATTTAATCCACTTACAATTGTGATTACTGATAAACTGGAATTTGGGGCGGTTTTATTTTTTAATTTGATAGGCTTTCTTTATCTTTTCCCATTCTAGTGGATGTCTTTCCGCTTTTAAAAACAACCTTTGAAGCCTAATTTTCTGTAAATGCTTGAAGCGTCAGTTCCCGTGTCCCACCTTCCCAGCCACTCAGCTCCCCCTGCCAGGCGAGACCCTCTGGATCGTAGCTCCACACTCTCATTTCCCTCCATGCAACGTAATTCGTTGTGAGTAGACATTTTGTTGGTTACTTTATTCACCGCTATTTATTGTATCCAGATTTTTCCTTCTTTTTGTAAATATTTGAGAGGAATAGAGTTTGAGATACTCCTCAGGTTCTGATGCCAGGGAGCCAGCACCCAGCCTCATAAAGTTTGTGTGCGCGTGTGTGCGTGTGTGTGTGCCCGCGTGCACGCGCAGGGTCGGGTGAGGTCAGAGGTGTTTGAGGTTGGAATTGAGTGAGGTTACCTGGAGAAACTACCTGGAGAAGAGGCCGTGTTTGTAGAGGTGCAGCCAACGAGGGTCCAGGGAAGGAGGGGGCGAGGGGGAGCGTGGGGCCTCGGGGAAAGGGTGTCCGGGCTGCTCCAGGCTGGGCTGGGTACAGCTCTAATCAGAATAGAGAGATGGCTGGACTTGGCCACATGGGGTCACTGGTGACCAAGTCTCTTGGAGTGGCGGGAATGGAGCAGGATTGAGGGTGGGGGTGCAGCGATGAGGTGCTAGTTTAAGAGGTTTAGCCCTGAAGCAGAGCTAGAAAAATGGACAGTAGCCAAAAGGGCGCATGGCCCCAAAGGAGATTTTTATCTGTAAGGTGGAGACCGGCCAGCAGGTGCCTGTGCTGCTGGCAGATGGAGGGGTGGGGAGGGGCGTGCTGGGCCCTGTGGCCTGGGGACTGGTGAACGGGGCCTGTCTGTACCTCTTCTGCGTGAGCTGGCCGCTGGCTGGGAGTGGAGGGGCTTTGGGAGGAGCCGGAGGGGGAGGGCGCCCTGGCTTGGTCTTCGGGGCCTGCCAAGCCCCCACTGGGAACTGTGCTCACCACCTGCTGTCTCTCTGATGCCTTCCTCAGCAAGTTTGCTCTCTGTCGATGGTTCCCAGCACTGTTCTGTATGAAGTCAGTCACCAGTGAGGGAATCTTTCGATCATTTTACAGGGGTTTGATGTCGCGGGGCTGTACACGCGTTGGTCATCCACGATCTTCAGCCAGTGCCTTTATTTTCGGACAGATTCCCTCCAGCAGCGCGGCTGGGCCCGCGGGCAGTGGGTCCTGGGGCTCCGCGGTTCGCCCGTTCATCTCACTTGCCCTCTGCAAAGCTGGTGCTGATCGTCATCCTCACGGGACACGGTGCTCTGTCCCTAAGTCCGCTCTAACTCCTGGTGTCATGACGCTTCAGCACCTGGGACCGTTCCATCAGAGTGTGTCCTCGGCATCTCTGTGAGCCGGGGAGGGTGAGCACACTGACTGCCCAGTGCTTGCGTGTCGCTTCCCGCCCGCGCCGCTGCCCACTTCGCTCGCTGAGTATTCATCCTCGAGCACGAGCCCGCCATTCCCTCGCGCGAACGATTTAGTACTTGCTGTGCTTATTTCTTGTTGCTTTATCCCATGTACATATAATTCCTAAATTAATCGGGAGTTTCAAAAGCTTTTTTGTGGAAAGTCTTGACCATATACAAATTGAACGGAGAGCACGATCACCCCGTGTGCGTGTCCTTCCGCCTCGGCGTTTGGTAGATTCGATCTTTTCGTTTCATCTGTATTTTTACTTGCGCTCTACTTTCCGTGGATTACTTTTTAGGAAAGTTTTAGATTTCCAGAGAGAGTCAGCGTCTAGTACAGACTTTCTCTCCTCCCCTCTGCACAGCGCCCTCTGCAATGAGTGTCTTATCGTACCACCTGTGTCCTGTGGTTCATTTGGTACAAGTTACAAACAGATACTGCCACATCGTCCTTAACTTAAGGCCACAGTTTACATCAAGGTTCGCTGTCTCACGTTTGGATTTGGACAAATGCATAACCTTTCGTGCCCACCGTTACAGTACTGGACCGTCCAGAATCGTTGGACCGCCCCCCACATCCCGCGCCCCGCCCATTCGTCCCTTTCCGCCCAAGCCCCGCCCAAGCCCGGCAGCGCTCCCTTCTCCCCGGTGTCCTGTCGCTGGGCCGCGCGGCTTCTGCGGACTCGTGCGCGCAGCTTCCCCGGTTGGCTTCTCTCACTGAGCGGTGTGTGTTTGCGGTTCCTGTGTGTCTTCTTGTGGCTCGATAGCTCATTTCAATTTTTTCCGGTTGTTTATATTTAGAGTACGCATAACAAAAGCTTTACCGTCTTAACCCTTTCTGTGTGTGCACTGCAGTGGTGGTAATACATTCACACTGCTCTGCAGCCATTACCACTGCCCATCCCCACAGCCTGGCAATCCGAAACTTACCAGAGAAACCATACCTCGCCCTTCCCCTCCCCAGCCCTTGGCAGCCATTTCTGCTCTCGTTTCTGTGCTTATGGGTGCTCCAAGTACCTCATGTAAGTGGAATCATACCGTATGTGTCTTTTTATGACTGGCCTATGTCGCATAGCGTAACGTCCTCAGGGTTCGCCCATGCTGTGGGCCCTTCCTTCTTAAGGCCGAGTCGTATTCCCCTGTGTGGCTGGACCATTTTTGTTTACCCTTTCATCTGTCCGTGGACACGTGGGTTTGAGCTGTTGTCACTGAGGCTGCTCTGCAGGTGGCTGTACGAGTATCTCTTTGCAACCCTGCTTCATTCTTTTGGAGACTTACCCAGAAATGGGGTTGCTGAGAGTTCTCTTTTTATTTTTTGAGGAACTTCCACACTGTTTTTGCAAGGTGGCTGCTCCGTTTTACATTCCCACTGACGGTGCGTGGGGCTCCGGTCCCTCTGCATCCTCGTCAGCACGTGTTTGGTGTCGATGACAGCTGTCCTGAGGGGCGCGAGGTGGTGTCTGGCTGCGGTTCCACCTGCGTCTCCCCGATGGTCGGGGATGTTGGGCACCTTCCCGTGTGCTTATGGGCCGTTCGTGTATCTTCTGTGGAGGAATGTCTGGTTCAGGTCTTTTGCTGGTTTTTGAATCATGATGTTTGCTTTTCGTTGTTCAGTTTTAGGAGTTCTCTGTATATTCTGTGTATCTGTGTCTTACCAGAAATATAATGTGCAGATACTTTCTCCCATCCTGTGGGTTGCCTTTTTACTCTGTGGATAGTACCTTTTGATGTAAAATTTAAAATTTTTTCATGAAGCCCAATTTGTCTATTTTTTCTTTTATCTGCGCCTTTGGTGTCATATCCCAGGAATCATTGCTAGGTCCAGTGTCGTGAAGCTTTTGTCCTCCGTCCTCTGTTTTTATCTAAGAATTTTATTGTTTTAGGTCTTATGTTTAGATCTTTGATCTATTTCGAGTTAATTTTTGTATATGATGTTAAGTAAGGGTCCAGCTTCATTCTTTTGCCTGTGAATATCCAGTTTTCCCAGCACCATTAGTTGAAAAGATTGTCCTTTATCCATTGAATGGCCTTGGCACTGCTGCCAGCAATCATTGGCCCATGTGGGCGAAGGTTTATTTCTGTACTCTTTATGTCTTTAACTTTTTCTGAAATGTTTACAGTTTTCATTGTTCGAGTCTTTCACTTCCTTGGTTAAGTTAATTCCTAAGAAATCTGGGCTTTTCGACGCTGTTACGAACGGGACTGTTCTGTGGTCTCCTTTGCAGGCTGTTGGTTGCTAGTGTGCAGAGAGATGCAGCTGATTTTTGTGTGCTGGCTTTGTGTCCTGCTTCTGCTGAATTCGTTTATTAGATCTAACGGCTTTTTTGTGGCATGTATAATTTTCTACATAGGAGATCATATCATCTGCCAATAGTGATTAATTTTACTTCGTTCGAATTTGGGTGCCTTTCATTTCCTTTTCCTGTCTACCTGCTCCAGCTGGAACTTCCAGTCCAGTGTGGCATAGAAGTATTCGCATGAGTGCGCACCCTTGCCTTCTTCCTGATCTTAGAGGAAAAGCTTTCGGTCTCATCATTGAGTGTGATGTGTGCTGTGGGTTTTTCATTTATGGCTTTTCTTGTGTTGAGGTTGTTTCCTTCTATTCCTGTTTTGTTAAGTGTCTTTATCATGAAGGTGTTGAATTTTGTCAGATGCTTTTCCCGCATCGGTCGAGATGACCGTGTGGTTTCCCCCTTCATTTTGTCGATGTGGTGTAGTGCATTTATGCATATTCGTGTTGGATGAGGTCCTTGCATTCCAGGAGTAAATCCCACTTGGTCATGGTGTGTGATCCTTTTAACGTGCTGTCAAATTCAGTTTGCTAGTATTTTGTTAAGCATTTTTGCATCATTGTTCGTAAGAGATATTTGTCCATACTTTTCCTTTCTTGTGCCTTTGTTATCAGGGTAATGCCGGCCTCAAAGAATGGATTAGGAAATGTTCCCTTCTCTTCAGTTTTTTGGAAAAATTTGAGAAGGATCGCTGTTAGTTCTTCTTTAACTGTTGAGTGGAATTCACCAGTGAAGCCCTCAGGGTCAGGGCTTTGTCAGAATGTTTTTGCTTACTGATTCCATCTTTTTAGTCGATACAGATCTGTTCAGATTTTCTGTGTCTTCGTGTCTCAGTCTTGGTAGGCTTTGTGTTTCTAGGCATGTGTCCGATTTGTTGGCGTGAAGGTGTCCACGGTACTCTTACAGCCCTCTGATTTCCACAGAGTTAGTAGTGATGTCCCTACTCTCGTTCCCGCTTTTAGTAACTTGAGTCTTCTCTCTTTTTTTCTTAGGTCATCTTGCTAAAGGTTTGTCAGTTTTGTTCATCTTTTTGAAGATGGTTAGCCTATTTTTTAATTTGATTGTTTATTTTCTTATTATTGAGGTTTAGGAGTTCTTTGTGTATTTTGGATGCAAGTCCTTTTTTTGCTTTAACTCATTACATAGCAATCATGATATTATAGTCTGCTTTACAAGTTAAATGTATGAAGATGTGTGAAATAGAAACATGGGTCATGAACATGAATTTTTCCAAAGCCAGGAGCCAAAAGAGGGTATGTCATTTGCCAGGGCCCAAGGAGGAGGTAGGGAGGGCGACAGGTACAGTATTTTTTTGGACAAATATTTTCTCCCAGTCTGTGACTTGTCTTTTTAGTCTCTTTTTATTTTATTCTTTTACGGTGTCTTTTGTAGAACAGACATTTTTAATTTTAATAATGTCTAGCTTAGCAATTTTTTCTTACATGGATTGTGCTTTTGGTGTTTTATGTAAAAACTCATCACCAAATTCAAGGTCACATAGCTTTTCTCTTACGTTCCTTTAAGGAGTTTTGTACTCTCAAGTTTTATGTTTATGTCAGTGATGCGTTTTGAGTTAATTTTTGTGAAAGGCGTAAGGTTTGTGTCTAGATTCCTTTGTTTCTTTTTAAGTGTGGACACCAGTCATCCGGCAACATCGTTAAACGGGCCATTCTCTCTCCGTTGTATTGCCATTGGTCCTTTGTCGAAGATCAGTTGTCTGCGTTTTTGTGGACCTTTTTCTGGGTTCTGTTCTCTTTATTGACCTGTGTATCTCCTCTTTGCCTGTATTGATTATTATAGTTTTTTCGTAAGTCTCGATAACATAGGGTACTGTAAGATCTCCAACTTTGTTCTTTTCCATCAGTACTAGTGTTGGCTCTTCTGGGTTTTTTGCCTCCATGTAAACTTTAGAATCAGTTTGTCAGTAGCCACAAAGTGTCTTGCTGGGATTCTGATTGTGATTGTGTTGAATTTATAGATCAAGGTGAGAAAAATCGACATCTCGGCAGTACTGATTCTTCTAGTCTGTGAACGTGGAATGTCTCCATTTAGTTAGATCTTTTATTTCCTTCCTCAGAGTGTTGCACTTTTCCTTATGTAAGTCTTACAAATTTTGTTAGATTTGTACCCAAATATTTTTTTCTGTTGTAAGTATAAATGTTATTGTATTTTTAATTTCAAATTCCCATTGTTTATGACTAGTATATAGGAAAACAATTTTGTATGTTAACCTTGTATCTTGTAACCTTGCTATAACTGCTTATGAATCCCAGGAGTTTTTTTGATGAATTTTGTGCCATTTTCTGCGTAGATGGTCTGTCATCTGCAAACAAAGACAGTTTTTTTTGTTTGTTTTTATTTTTCAATTACAGTTGACATATATTAGTTTCAGGTGTAAAAGACAAGTTTTTTTTTCTGGTCTCAATCTATGGACCTTTTATTTCCTTTCTCGTCTTACTGCGTTAACGAGGACTTTCAGCGTGATGTTGACTATGAGTGGTTGAAAGGGCATCCTCGTCTTGTTCCTGATCATAGTAGGAAAGCTTTAAGTTTCTCACCAGTAAGTATGATGTTAGCCGTGGGGTTTTCTAATTAGATGTTCTTTATCAAATTGTGGAAAGGCCCCTTTCTTCCTAGTTTGAGAGTGTTTTTTATCGTAAATGGATGTTGCATTTTGTCAATATTTTTTCTGCATCTGTTGAGATGATCGTGTGAGTTTTCTCCTGTGGCCTGTTGACGTAATGGATTATTTGATTTTAGAGTGCTGAACCAGCCTTGCATACCTGGAGTAAACCCACGTGGTTATGGTATGTAATTTTTTTTCTTACATTGTTGGATTCAATTCGCTAATGCTTGTTAAGGATTTTCGCATCTATGTTTTTGAAAAATGTTTGTTTGTATACAGTTTTTCTTTCTTGAATTGTCCTTGTCTGGTTTTGGTATTAGCGTAATGCTGGCTTTGTAAGAAAGAGGCTGTAGAGAAATAAGTTATTGATTGAATTTCTTTAATAGATGTAGGCCTGCCAGATTATCTGTTTCTCCCTGTGTGAGTTTTGGTGGTATGTGTCTTTCAGGGAATTGGTCCGTTGCACTTAAGTTATCACATTTGTGGGCGTGGAATCGTTCATTAGTTGTTAGTGACCTTTAACAGCTGCGGAATTAGTAGTGATGACCTTCTATAAGTCACGTTGGCAATTTGTGTCTTTTCTCTTTTTTTTCTTAGTTATCCAAGCTAGAGGTTCATCAATTTTATTGATTTTTTCCAAAAAAGCCAACCTCTGATTTTGTTGATTTTCTCTACTTTCCTGTGTTCAGTTTCATTGGTTTCTGCTCTAATTTTTACTTTTTCTTTTCTTCTGCTTGTTTTCAACTTAATTGCTCTTCTTCCTCTAATTTCCTAAGGTGAAAACTTAGATTATTAATTTTAGATGGTTCCTCTTTTCTAATATACACATTCAATGCTATAAATTTCCCTGCAAACATTGCTTTTCCTGAATCCCACAAATTTGGTAAGTTGTATTTTCATTTCCATTTAGTTCAGATGAGTTTTTATTTCTCTTGAGGCGTCCTCCTTGACTCATTTGTTATTTACAAGTGTCTTGTTTAATCTCCAAGTATTTGGGGGTTTTCAACCGTCTTGCTGTTACTGGTGTCTGCTGTAACTCCGTTGTAGTCTGAGAGCATACTTCGTACGATTTCTGCCCCGTTCCACGTGTTAGGGTTTTAGGGCCTGAAGCGTGGCCTGTCTTGGTGGATGTGCATGCGAGCTTGAGGAGAGCGTGTGTGCTGCTGTTGGATGAAGTAGCTGTTAGGGTTCTCCAGGGAAGCAGAACCAAGAGGAGATACGTGTGTGTGCGCGAGTGTATGTGTGTGTATGTGTGTGTGGGCGGGAGAGGAGGGGGGAGAGAGAGAGCGGGGACTTATACACACACCAGGAGACTTGTCTTCGGGACTGGCTCTTGCAGCTGTGTACGCTGAGCCAGACACCAGGAGGGCTGGTGGAGCAGGTGGTCCCTGTGCAGAGGCCCGAGGGTTGGGGGCGGGGTGGAAGGTGTAAATCCTGCTTGGCGTCGCAAGGCCCAGGAACCAGAGGTGCTGCTGTCCAAGCAGAGCGCAGTTTCGCCCTCCGTCCACCTGTTGTCCTGCCCAGGCCCTCGATGCCCGCCGCGTGGAGCAGGCCTTCTGAGAGCGCCCTCGCAGGACACCCAGACGTGCTGTTTTCTGTCCAGCTGTCTGGGCGTCCCTGAGCCCAGCCGAGTTGACACACAAAATTAATCATCACGGTCATCTGTAGATGGCAGTTATGTTCAGTTGAGCACGGTGTTGTTGGGTCCAGCTGCGTCCTTCCTGCTTTTGTGCCTCCGTGGCTCGTAGAGGGTGCCGCGGTCCCCGCCCGTGGCGGTGGAGTTGTCTCTCTCCTTGCAGCTGTCAGTTTTTGCCTCCTGTGTTTTGACGCCCTGCTGTCAGGCATGTCCACGTGAAGGATCGGGATGTCTTCTTAGAGAACTGTCCCCTTTGTTGTCACGCCCCTCTTTATCCCCGATGGTCTTTTTGTCCGAATGTCTGTCTCACCTGACACTAGTACGGCTCTTCCCGCTTTTCCGCTCGTGGTAGCATGATACGTCTTTCTCTGTACTGCTGCTTTTGATCTACGTCTTCGTGTTTAAAGTGGGTTTCCTACAGACGGAAGATAGTTGGGGGTTTTTACGATCTGACAGTCAGGCTCTTAGTCGCTGTATTTAGATCAGTCACACAATGTGAGTGTTGCTACAGTCGGAGTAATATCTGTCATGTTTGTGACTGCTTTCTGTTTGCCGCTCTGGTTTCTTTCTCTTCTGCCTTCTCTGGTTTCAGTGGACCATTTGATTTCGTTTTCTCTTCTTTTTTAGCATATCAATTATACCTCTTTTTGAAACTTTGGTGGTTGTCCTAGAGTTTGCACCAAACACGTACAACTGGTCTGAGTGCACTTTCAGACGCTGCTGCCCGGCTTCCCGGGTAGCGACAGGGTCGTGACAGCATTCACAGTTCTACCCTCTGGTCCCTTGTGAAACTGCCGTCACCCGTTTCGCTTACACACGTGCTGTACCATCCCCGTTACTGCTGTCGATCTGAACAATCATTTCTCTGTTAGGTCGATTAAGAAAGAGGGGCTCGCCGCCCCTCGATGCTCTGCGTGGGTTCAGGGTTCCGGCCGCTGTCATCGCCCACGTCCCTGAAGAGCTGTCAGTATTTCTCGTGGGGCGTGTCTACTAGCAGTGTCTTCTGTGTTTTTGTTTGAAAAAGTCTTTGTTTCTTCTCAAAGGATAGTTTACAGATAGAAGTTCTGCTGTATGTCTTCCAAGGAGAAGTCCACTGTAATTCTTACTTTTGCTCTGTCGGTAAGGTTTTTTTCCCTTCTGGTTTTCTGCAGTGTGAATGTGAATGCTTACATGTAGAATTTTCGGTATTATCGTATTTAGTGTTCTCTGAGCTTCCTTGGTCTGTGGTTTGGTGACTGTCATTAATTTTGAAAAATTCTCAGCTATTATTACTTCACATATTTCTTCTCTCTTCTGTTATTCCATTATGCGCATGTGTCACTTTGGCAATTGTCCCACGGTTCTCTGGTACTCTGGGGCTTTGTTCATCCTTCACTCTCTTCACATTTCAGTGTGGGAGGGTTCCGTGCACGGCCTTCAGATTCACCGATTCTGTCCTTGGCCTCGTCCGTCACGGTGATGGAGGACTGGGCAAATTTCGCCAGGCGCAGGGAGACCCAGCCCCGATCCGAGAGAAGGAGAGGGGCCTTTGGCGGAGAGTGAAGAAAGAATCCAACACACTCGCCAAAGCTGGAGCCAAAGGAAAGTTCATTAGACGAGGGGTAACGCTCCACAGAGTGGTCCCCCCTCAGAGGCAGAGGTGAGAGGGGCTGAGAGAGGCTTGGAAAGGTGGGGGAACAAGTGTTTAGGGAATTCAGTTTCTGTATCGTTCTTCAGCTCCTGTGAGTTGTTGTTTATAAGACTTTCTTAACCCATTTCCTTTGACGTGGACGTACAGGGAGGAAGGGGAAGGGTCTGTAGCTAAAGGGTGAGAACGTGCAGAGTGCCACCTGCTGGCCGCTCCCAGCCTTTAACCCTTAGGTTCCCCACGGTTTTAGCCAGAGGGAGTGACTCTAGGTGCCTGTTTCCCCTTCACAGGTGTGGGGCATGGGCTGTTAGCAACCCTGGCAGAAACCTTCCTTTGTTCTAAAGGTGTCCTTCTGTTATGGGGCTGCAGCCTTGAGACTGGGGGGCGGAGGGGCTTTCACACCTCACGATTGAATTTCATTCAGCCTGTTTGCATCCTGTGTTCCTGGGCCGGGGCCTTTGCAAGTGTTTCTGCCCTTTGTTTCCCTGGCGGGTGAGACAGGAAGGCTGGAGGGGCTGGAGGGGCTGGAGGGGGCCTGCCCTTTGCCAGGGGAGGTAGAGTCTGGTGGTCTTTTCACTTTTCAGCTGTGGGCTGTTCAGTATGTTCTCTTCCCCTCCCCGCCAGAGACATGAGATAGTTTTTTTTCTTGCCTTTGTGGGGTTCCTAGAAGTGAAACGTATGCAGTTGTGGGGTCCCCCGGACTGCAGCCCCTCATGGAGTTTCACTCACACTTGTCTGCACAGCCCCCGGCATTTAGTCCATGTTACAGTCAAGCGTTTCTGTGTCTGGTAGTTTGGGCTCCAGGTAAGCACGTCTCTCCATGTTTCGAGGAGACATCTGTGACCCCACTTCTCCAGTGGGTTCAAGAAGATCATCGATTTTCAGTTCAGTGTTTTTCTTGTTGTAAAGACAGAAGTTATGACTTCTAAGCTTTTTATACATCACAGTTGAAATGAGTTTCCTCATATTTTTAATTTGGTTATTGTTCATATATGGGAAAGCTACCAATTTTAGTAACTAGCCATCTTATCGAATTCATTTATTCTGATAGTTTTTAATTGCAACTTCTAGACAAACTAGGTAATCAACCATAACATCTGCAAACAATAATTACTTGGTCTCCTTCTGTGTCTTTTGTATTTTGTAGAAATATTTGCTGTTTTCTGTCATACCTTTTTTCTGGCGTGCACGTGCGTCTTTCCGTTTGGTGGGTGATACAGTGGGGGCCTGGCTGTCATTTTAAAGGGCAGCATCCCCTGACGTGCCATGCCAGTGGTGCCCAGAGGGACCAGCAATGCCAGGTGTGCCCTTTCCACTGGGGACAGCCAGCACTAGCCAGGTGGTGGCCTTGGCTCTCTGCCTGCCATGCTGTTTGATCAGTGTGTTCCCAGTGTGCCAGGGCCGTTGTCACTGACACGAAGCCTGTGAGGATGGGAGGCGCCTCGGGGAGGCCCCCGCGGTCCTCGCGAGTGCTTCCTGTCGTTGGTGTCATTTTCCAGGAGACAGAGCAGTCTCTGAGTGTCCACTTTTAGAGCCGAGATGAGTGGGCGGCCAGCCTTCTAGGAGATAGACAGAGAGGGAAATGTTTCGAGTAACCGTTCGAGAAAGAAGTAGCCTTCGCCGTGTGCCTGACTCCGCGGCCTTGTCCCTCGTGGACAGCCCGCTCCCTGGGTCCTCAGTGACAGCGGCCGGGGTGGAGGCCCACTCCTTGCTCTGCCCAGTCATTTGACTGTCTGGCCTGGCCGATCTTCGTAAAATTCGACTTGATCTCCCCTCCCAGCTCTAAGACTCGGTCACCTCCAGTCTGTCTTATACTTTTGTCTGAGGAGTCATCTTTTAGAGAGAACTACAGTTCCCAGAATGCACCCTTCAAGGTTGGCATTCACTTCCTGCCGAACAGTCAACAGCCAGGTGCAGACATTTCCCGTCAATTGGCAGAAAACAACCTTGAAGAACCTTGACGGTGTCTGGAGTTTAGAAAATTTAGGGATGGGTAAGACTGCTTTCACTGTCTCGGGCCAAAAAATGAAAATTTAAATTTCTTGAAGAAAATTAAAAAAATTTTTTTAGTATTTTGGTTGAGATTTTAATAAAAGAAAAATGAAATCAGAAAAAAAAAATGCATAGAAAAGCCTGTCGGACTTACTTGAAGAGTGGCAAATAGGCTAGATCCCTTATACTTTTTATTTGTTTGATTTTTAAATTATTTTATGTTTATTTCTCTAATGAGGTATAATTTACATAAATTAAAATACACAAACCTTAAGGATGTAGGTTAATGAAATCTGACAGGCCGTGTGACCTGACATTTGGGGCTCAGAGTTGTCTTGGTCATTGCTCCCATCAGAGCTTCAGTGGGAGCCCGGAGACGGCCGAGGAGCTGCCAGCGGCGGGACAGCGTCCGTGGTGGGGGTGCAGGGGGCCTGGGTAGCCCGGCGGCCAGCATCCTAGTCCAAGCTGAAGTTCATTTCGTTGCAGCTGAGGGCACCCACAGGCCAGGAGGGCCTCCCTCGACTGGCCGTGCCCTGGGTTAGACCTCGGCGTCCCGAAGAGTCTCCGGTGACTTTGTGACAGTGTTACGTTCTACTCAGCTTGTCTCTTCTGACTTGGGAGAGGGGAGCCGTTTAGGGTTTCCCGGCCTCGGGAACGCGCGGCCGCTGCCCTCGGCTCGTGGCAGTGTGAGGACGCTGGGGCGTCCGCCTGCCGACCGCCGGGCTCTGGCCTCAGACAGCTGGGACCCAGCGGGCCGCTCCGCGTCCAGAAGCGCCCGCAGAACCTGGCCCTGTGGGGGCGCCACACGACCTGGTGTGCACTGCTGGCCACTACAGAGTCCGGCCGCAGGCGCCGTGAGATTGGAGGGCTCCAGGCAGAATTTGTTAGAGGCCGGAAGCCAGGCCCGTCTCCCCGCCTCCCCACCCGCCCCTTCGGACGGACACCCACCCCGCACCCTGCGCCGAGCCCACCTCTCTCCGGTGTTCTGCCCTGTCCTGGGGCAGCGTCCATCCTGGGCTCCTGCGGCACTCTGCCTCCCTGGTCTCGCCTTGGCCCCTTCCCAGTGGCCAGCCTACTTGCGAGGACCTCCCCCTCCCCCACTTCCCCACCCTCCCATCCTCACCCTCCTCCCTGACCCACATAGCATCCTAAGCCTCGCTTCCCATGTCCCAGTTCTGGTGGTTGTCCTCTGGGCCACCAGGCTTCTAACTTCCAGCCTCTGTCTCTTTGGCCACCTCCCTGGTCCCTGGCGCTTAGATTGGTCAGTCCCTCCATTCCATGTCGCTCGGCTGGGCTTTGCACACCCAGCTCCTTGCCTTCAGACCTGGCCCGGTGCCATTGTCATGGAGCAAAGAGGGGATAGGTGTGACCAGTGCTAGCAGACCACTGGTCAGCACTGCTGTCTCATCTCAAGACCCTGCATTAGCACCCCGAGTTGCAAAAGGTCCAATCTGGTCCTGCCTCGGGCCCAGAGCTCGAGTCTCTCAGGACGGGCCGGGCTGTGCATTTGTCTGCTGACTAGGTGTCACATGGCCTGAGTGCCGGCCTGTCACAGTCCCCTGTGCCCCATCCTACCTATTCTCCAGGAGCAGCTGGGGTCCAGTCTCTTCAGAAGGCCCTCCCTGAGCCTCTCCGTCTGTGTGCCCCCCATCCTGCTTCCATCTGCCTGTGGCATCGTTTCGTTGGCATTGGACAAGCATCTTTTACTTACTAACAAGTGAGGGCAGAGGCAGAGACCCCCAGTCCACTTTTGACACTCCAGCACGCCCACCAACTTCTAGACGGAGGCGCTCCCCGAGCCCCTGGGCCCCGGAGGGTGGCGGCGGAGTCGGTCCCGTAGGCCTCACTCAGACTCTGGAGCCCCTTTCTCCTGGCCGACCTAGCTGTGCTCCCCTTCCTCACCTACCCGCCGTCCCCCTGGATCTCCTGCTTGCACAGTGGGGGCTGCCGCCTGGTCTGCCTGCTCTGCACAGCGGGGGCTGCTGATTCGTGTGGGCCACGCCGGCAGCGTCCGCGCGGCCCCTGTGCCAGCTGCAGCTCCCATGCACCAGCGCGGACAGCTGCCACGCCGGGAGCCATGGGTTCAGGACGCGTAGGGGTGCACCAGGCAACCTCCGGCCTTGTCTGGCCGGGCTGGAAGGAGCAGGGGGTGCGCTGGCCACGCAGGGGGCGGTGGGCATCCCTGGGCCCTTCGCATGTGCACTATGTGGTGGGACCGCAGCTGTGGCCAGCGGTGGGTGGATGGCCAGGGACGAGAGTGAATGACACCGCAGCCCGTTTTGTTGTAACTTGAGCACATCGTTAGACATCGAGATCGTTTACCCTCAAATCAGTATCTCTTGAAACTCCAGGCTGGCAACAGAGAGCCCTCGTCCCTGTGGGGCAGCTGTCAACGGCGCAGACCCCGGGCACAAGGGCTGGGCTGCCCCGATGCCCCAGCTCTGAGGCCGGTGTCCTCAGACCCTGTGCTGTTGTTACCTTAGTAAACGGGTGCAGAGAGGGGGTGTGTGGGCCTGATACGTTTTGTTTATGTTTGTTTTAGGGGAGTTTCCCCTCTTTACTGTGGTAAATGTACGTAAGTGAAACAGCGTTCAGGGTTCCCCCAGGTGAATTTTGACAGGTGCAGACACCTGTGTCACCACCCTCGTGGAATATCCCATGTTTTCGGGCCCTCCCACCCCAGTCCGGATTCATGCACAGAGTCACAGAGTCTGTACAGTTTTACGTCTGGCTTTTTTTCCACAGTGAGTTTCCGAGGAACATCTGATGGTATTTTAATTTCTAGTCTCACCTCATTGTGCTCGGACAGTGTAGTAGGAACTCTACGTTTTCGAATTTACGGGTGTTGTTTGGCCATTTAAAAGTCAGTGTTCATGAGTCTTCCGGAGGAACTTGAAAAGGAGTATTCTCTGGTTTTCAGCTACAAAGTTCAGTGTATGTCAGTCAGGGCTGCCCCATCGTGTAGGCAGTCTGTTTCATTGCCTGCATTTTATTCATTCAGACATAAACGTGAACTGATCTTTCCTTCAGTTTCTGTCAACACGCGTGTCCAGTAACTTCTGCTCTGTAACGCTGCTGCTGTGCCTGGTGCCCCAGGGTTCACATCCTGTCCTGGTGTCTTCCTGCGATGGGCATTTGGGCATTTGAGTTGTGTCCAGTTTGGAACTGTTGTGAATGTTGCTGCTGCAAACATTATGGCTCCTGTCCTTTGGTGAACAAAGTGTGTAGTTCCGTAGGATAGAGATACCTAGGAGAGGAATAAATAGGTCATAGTAATGAACATGATTCTGCCAAACCAGCACGTCAGTTAAAAAATATGATTCTGTCAATTCAACCACAGCTCTCTTAGAGGTGTTTTTGCTCTTTTTCCACTAAATGAAGTCACCATGGATTTTTTCACACTAGAACATTCAGACAATCGCAGAGCCGTTCTCTTTAGCTTTACTGTGACGTGACATATATAGTTTCAGAGCTTCTGTCTGCCTCGTAGTAACGTCCTCGGGAAGAATCATAGATATAGTGTCCCTGAGTGTTGAGAACTGGCCACCTTGGGCCATCCAACAGGAAGACAGCATGAGCTCGTGTGTGATTTAAAATTTTCTCATAGCCACATTGAAAAGGTAGAAACAGATTAAATTAATTTTAATATAATACATTTTACTTAACCCAATATTATCTAAAACATTATCATTTCAATATGTAACCACCAATACATAAAAGTCACTAAGCTGTTTGAAGTTCTTTGTTTCGGACTGGGTCTCGGAAACAGTGTGCATCATACACGGAAGCACAGCTCAGTGGGGCTGCCGTGCTTCAAATGCTCATGTGTGGCCGCTAGCTGCCGTGTTGGGCAGCACCGGGCTGTGGCTTGCGTGTCACAGACAGCTGTAGCAGCTGTCAGATCCGTCGGTTGCTTGCTTTCCCTGCATCCTGTAAGTGGTGCTGGTATCTTCTGCCTCTGAGGTCATGGAGAAAACACCGGCCTGGCTGCATCGTCTCATGGCCTTGCCTGCTGGCATTTCTTATAGATGGGGCCATACACTGTGTGGCCTTTAACGTCTGCTCCGTCCCTTAGCAAAGTGCTTTCAGGGTTCATCCGTGTTGCAGCACGTGTCGGTGCTTCATCCGTTTTTACGGCCGGGTAATGCTCCACTGTCTGGATGTGCCCCGTTGGTTCACCCATCCAGTAGAAAGCCTTTGGGCTGTTTCCACTTTTTGACTCTCGTGAGCTATGCTGCTGTGAACACTGGTGCACGGTTTTTAGTGTGAATTGTTTTCATCTCTCAGGTGGGGTTGCTGCCGGAGCGAGGCTCCATGCTCAACCTATGTAACTGCCACTGTTTTCCACAGGGGAGGTGACACCATTTACATTCCCACCAGCCACGTGTGAGGCTCTCTGATCCTTTTTGACTGTTATTGTTTCTTTTCCTTTTGAATCATTTCTGTTCTGTTTCCCAGTGTCCCCCTCTCCCTGGGCTACTCCCATTTCAGCTTTTTTCTAGTGGTAGTTGGATAGATTTTCCTTAGGGTTTCAGCCCCCTTGTCCTGGGGGCTGCACTGTAGCCACGTGCTCCCTGGCAGTGGGCTCGTCGGGCCACAGTCTTGGGCCTTGCCCTCCAGATGAGGGGACGGATCACCCAGAAAAGCTCCCCAGGAGCAGGGCAGTGTGTTGAGTCGTGACCTGGCGAGCATGCTGACGGGTGGGTTCTGTGTGAGCGGTCTAGCGGTTTGAAGGTGTTTGCAAGAGAGAAGGGCTTGGGACGGGTCCAGATCCCCTGAGCAGGCGGAGAGCGTGCAGGACGCTCCATGTGTCCCTCCTTGCTCCTCACACAGACCCTCTGGGCCAGGATGACCTGTTCCCTGGCCTGGGGCCCAGAGAGGGAGATCGGTGCCCCCGCCAGCTTATTGCCACCCCTCCCCTTATTACACTGTGACCCGGGGATGGAGCGCCCCTGGGAGTTTTTCCTCGCTTCTCCTAAGGGCCCCTCAGAGTGAGGCACCTTTAAGGCATGCACTGAAGGCTCAGGTGGGGAGTCGAGGAGGCTGCAGTTCTCAGCTCCATGTGGAACTCGGGGTCAGATTCCAGACCCTCCGCCTCACACCGCTGCACCCAGGGTGCTAGCTGGCCCGGCTCGAGCCAGCCCTGCCTTGGGAGCCCCCACTTCAGCTGCAGGGTCGGCCCAGAGGACCCCGATGCAAGGGTGGCATCTCGGGCTGCCTGTGCCCGGCCCCTGGCTCTCCTGGTCACAGACTAGGCCATGCTTCGTGCATAGAGATGTCCTCCGGACAGAGCAGGTTATGACAGCGGGCTATGAGCACTGCCTTGCACTATGCTTGTGCAGGTGGCTGCACAGCCACCAGAGAGCCCGAGGTTTGCAAAGAATGTTTCTTCAGCACCTCGCTGAGCGTGGCAGACGTCTGCCAGACCAGAAGATTCAGAGGCCATAGGCATCTGTCTGGAAGGTAATGATTTCTGTTTATTTGAAAAGTGTGGGACTTGGGTGGTCTTGCTGACCGTTGCCAAGCGTCTCAAGCTTCAAACTGCCCAGTCTTGGCAGCTTATCGCCTCAGTTGCTCAGGCTAAGCCCCCCGAGTCGCCTCTCGTCCTGCATCTGGGCAGATGCAGCTGGCTCTCCCTTCGGATCGGCTCCAGAATCTGGCCTTTTCCCTGCCTCTAGCCACCCAGGCCACCTTCCTCCATCACCAGGTGCTTCCTGCAGCTGCGGCCACTCTGCTCAGCCAGAGACCTCAGCTCCGCTCAGGCCTGTCCAGGGCTCCGTCTGCTCAGAGGCAAGGCTCTCCTGGGCCGTCCTCCCCAGCTACAGTGGCTGCCGGTTCCTCCCAGCACGGGCCACTCTTCTCCAGAGTGGCTGCGGGGCCCCTGTCCCCTCCCGGGTCTCTGCACACTCCTCAGGAAGGCCGTCCTTGCCAGTCTTAAGATCTCGAAATGCCCGGCCTACCCCGCCTCCTGTTCTGGCTCACACCTAATGTACATTAAATTACGCATCTTTTCCTTATATCTCTGTGTTCTGCGTGCCTTCCCTCACTGAGTGGCAGTGCCACGGTGGCGGGCCGCAGCCTTTGTCTCTATCGGCTTCTCTTTGCGGGCTGCCGTTGCCCCCCAGAGGTACGTCTGCGGGAAGAGACAGCGGATCCAGGGCCAAGGGCCACAAGCCACTCCCAGGCGGCAGCAGGCTCTCCCGAGTCCAGGGCCCTTATTTCTTACCTGCATCAAAGGCTGTAACTGGGATCCTGGTCGCGTTTTCTTCTGTTGTCTGGTTAGGAAAGTTTTACCAGTCGATGCTCCACTGTCGCCATCAACACTCCGAACGAACCATCGGCCGGCCATCCCAGGCCGAGAGGCGGGGCTCGCTGGGAGAGGAGCGGCCTCCCCGGCCTCCCCTCCGCCGCTGTCTGGCCCTGCGCCGCCCAGACGCGCGAGTCCCTGATGTCGCCCACTGCGCATGCTCACTGGGCCCGGGGCTGCATCACGCGCCGCCTGCCACCCGCCGGCCGCCCCCTGGGTGCCCACTTGCCTCAGCCGCCTCCAGAGCCCCTTTGACTCCCTTCCTCCTGGTGTTATTCTCCCCGGCTGCTCGCAGTTGCCGTCGGAGGCTGTGCAGTTCCAGGGCCTGTCCCTCCCTGCGTCTTCTGCGCGGGGCGGGCCGGCGGGAGCCACGCAGGTCGTCAGCCCTGACACAGAGCGGGCCCCTCGGCTTTGCCCTGCGTGCGAGCCTCCCGCGCCGCCAGCCGCGTGCGGGGTGCGGGGTGCGCCTCTCCTCTGCTTCCCCGCTGTTCGGGGTTAAGCGCCGATGGGCGTGGGCGTGGCTGGCAAAGAGTCCGGACATCCGGGACTCAGACCTGTTCCCGCGCCCTCCCGCCAACCCCTCAGCACCCCCGACACAGCTTTTCCTTTTGTGGATAAGGACACTTGACACGGTTGACAGGAGCGTCACCTGAGCCCCGCGTGTCCCTAACCAGTCTTCAGCCCCCGACGGCTTGGACGCCTGGCAGAATGAGAGGCCTGCGGTCCTGTGGCTGGATCCCTCCAGCTGACACCTCTCGATTCGAGGCCTGGGTGTCGTCCCTCACACTTCAGTGACAGTGGCTTTCTTGGGGAGTGAGAGAGAAACGTCCACTGGGTGCTGCAAGGCTGGTGTGGGGTCTGGAAGCCAAGGTCACGGTGGAATGGCACCCACAGAGTGTGCTGTCACCATGTTCCTGCGCTGAAACCCTCCGTCGCCCGTCCCGTGTTTTCCTTCTGCCCGTACCTCCGTCACCAGATCCTCGGGCCAGGGCGCTCTGGTCCAGCATGGGAGCTGGCACTGCCGCCGTCCCCGGCCGCGGGAGGCCCTCCGTCTCCCACTTGTAGAGCGCGTCCCGCAACATGGCATTTGCTGATTGTTTGGCCTTTTCTCCGTCCTGACAAGCGGCAGGTTCACGAAGGTCCTGCGGATTAGCTGTAATGACCAGGGATCTGCCGACAGTGCTCAGTCAGGAGGGGACTAGGGGACACGGAGCCACTGACTGTCTCTCCTTTCGCCCCCAGAACCCCCCAAGATGAGCCCAGTGGTGGAGCCGCTGTCCTGGATGCTGGGCACCTGGCTGTCAGACCCGCCGGGAGCCGGCACCTTCCCGACGCTGCAGCCCTTCCAGTACCTGGAGGAGGTGCACATCTCGCACGTGGGCCAGCCCGTGCTCAACTTCTCGTAAGTCCGCCCGCGTCTCGCGAGAACGTGGGCTGATGGACAGCCCGCGCAGTGGGGGGTGTTTCCGAAAGGCGCGCTCTTCCCCGCACCCCTATCCGCGACGCGCAGTGAACGGGTGACCTGGGCTTGCTTGTTCTCCGCATGTGACCGTGCCAGACTGACAAGGCCTCGGGGTGTCACCTCAGATGTAAAAATGGGTGCACATGCGCAGCGAAACCCCTTGTGGGGCGCTGCGTCCGCGTGCGAGTCAGGCTCCCGTGTCACCGCGGGCAGGAGGCCCGTCGGGGTCTCGGAAGCTGCTAGTGCTGTGTCCCTCGGATCCCCGCTGGTCGGCCAGCGGGGTCCTTTGCGGTCCCGCGGCTGTGCCCCACCCCATGCATGCTGCTTTCGTAGAGGCAGATGGTTAAGTAGCGCGCCCCCCCGCCCAGAGGTGGCTGAGAACATCTTGCTTTTTAATTACAGAAGTAACATTTCTTAAGATTTAAGCAAGAAGTATGTAAAGTCAAAGGTAGAACTCCATCCCTTCCCCAGTCTGTACTGTACGATTAACAATTATATATTAAGAATCTTATTAAATTAACTTGATACTATTTGTATAATATCTAGCAACTTCGGAAAAATTGAGATCTCATTGTTTTAAAAAATATTATCTCATACCTTTTTGTATTTTTTGCTGAATGGATGAGGGCAAAGTAATATTCTGCACATATCCCAAAAGGTACATATAACACAAAGTAACCCACAGAATTAAGCGATCTTTTAAAGCTACGCGTTACAACCCATTAGAGAATTTTGTGACTAGCATTAAAAGAAAAAATTAAATAGAGTAGAAGACGAATATTTTGGTAAATACAGGTAGGTAATGGTCTAAACTGCGTTTCTCGTTAGGGTTATGGTGGAGCGGGCGTGGGCCCACCTGTGCACGCTGTAGGGTCCTAGGCAGCGCCTGGTGCTGGTCAGGTTGTGTCAGCTTTAAGTCGAGGGTCACGCCCTCAGCGCAGCACCTCTTACCACCGTGAATTCGCAGTCTCGAGGCAGTGGACAAGAAGCTGTGTCCTTACTGTTCCACATATGAAACGATTGTGCTCGAAGGCAAGATGATAGCTCCCAAGGGGGCAGGCAGGTGTCGGATAGGATTTTACCTGTTGGAGCTGAAGACTTTAGTGTGTGAGGTGTGGGGGCCAAAAGGGCCCAGGGGAAGGGGACCCTGAGTTACATAGAGCAAGTTGCTGCCCTCGAGGTGCCGAGCACAGTGGAGAGGGCTGAGCCAGGTGCCAGGGCATGCTTTCATGCTGGAGGTGGGGGTCTGGAGGCACCTGGCGGCCCCGCCCACACACGCCGGAGCACCCCCCGTGGTGTCCTTTGTCCAGCTGCTTCCACGTGAGTGAGCAGGCGGTGCCTTGTTCTCGTGCGGCCCCTGCGCTCACACTCTGGTGCCCTCCAGGTTCAACGCCTTCCACCCGGACACGCGGAAGCCGATGCACAGGGAATGCGGCTTCATCCGCCTGGAGCCGGACACCAACAAGGTGGCCTTCGTCAGTGCGCAGAACACAGGTACCCTCGCCAGCCGGCACGGTGGCCCCTGCTGTCAGTCACGCTGGTGTCCCTGCTTGCGGACGCTTTTGTGGGGGACAGCTGGGACACAGATATGATCCTGTGAAGCATGCTGGGTCCTGTCTGCAGTCTCTGGGGGTCCCCAGGAGGCGGGGCTGCGGGGATGGCTCTAGAGAACTGGCTGGTTTTCTTTCCGCCCCAGTTCCTGCAGTAACCGCGGACCACCGGCTTCCACCCCCGTGGCGCAGGGCTTCGGTGGGGTTGGGGCTCTGGGGAGAGAGCTAGGGAGGCTCACTGTCCTGCGAAAGCTCTCCCATCTGAAAGTCTGCTTTGTCCCCAGAGGGAAGCCATCCTAAAATAGGTCACGAATTAGAAAGTATTCAAAACCCACCTGTGACTTGACCTGCTCACTGGCCCAGATGAGGCTCGCTCCCTGGAAGCAGGTGGAGTCAGGCCTGGACTGGAGCTGCCCAGAGCGGTGTTGGGCCGGAAGTCAGGGGCCAGCCAGAGGGGTGTCCATTCCTCTGGCCTGTGCCCCTCCCTCCGATCCCAGGGGTCCCATTTGGTGGGGAGAGATTGGAGTCAGGGCTCCCCTGCAGAGGGTGGCCTTCTGTAGGTCACCTGCCCCGCCTGTAAGTGGCGTCGTGTCTCCTCCCTCTTGACGGCAGGGGGTTGGTTGCAGGCAAGGAGGCCGCGTTGCCTCGATGGCTGCAGAGCTCAGATCTGCTGAGTCCTTGGTTACGAAGACGGTGGGAGCCGGGGCCGCCAGGAACCCGAGGGCAGGCTGTTGTGGACTGGTGTCGCTCCCTTGCAGGCATCGTGGAGGTGGAGGAGGGCGAGGTGAATGGGCAGGAGCTGTGCATCGCGTCGCACTCTATCGCCAGGATCTCCTTCGCCAAGGAGCCGCACGTGGAACAGGTGAGCCGTCCGTCCGTCCAGCCACCCCTCTCACGCGATGCTGCGTGCTGTGCTTTTCGTCATAGGCGGGATTGCGCCTCGTTCCCTGACTGATCCCTCTGTCTTGGAGCGCTGTCCAGCCCCATGGCCGCCGTTCCCCCTCACTTCCCACACGCGCCAGGGTCGGGAGGCACCGCGGTTTAGTCACCCGGTGCTTGGCTGGCGGCAGTGAGGTTCTCAGCTTTGTCGTCTTTCTGTCGCCAGCGTCCTCGTGCATTTATACTGTCCACTTCCGCACACACATCCACATCTATTGGATAAGTTTCTCCCAGCCGAATTGCTGGATCAGAGGATAGGCACATTTAAAATTTTGGTAGATGACTCTTAAATTGCTTTTCTTAACGATTGCATCCCCACCAGCTTTGCATGGGAAAGCCTGGCTCCCTACGCCCTCACCAACGAGGAGTGTTTTTAGACTTCCTGATGCTTTTGAACCTGGTAAATAAAAGATGGTATCTCATTCATGTTTTAAATTTAACATAGTGAGAAGGAGCATCCTCCATGCTCGGTGGCCGTTCCTATTTCTCGTTCTGTGTACTTAGTGTTCAAAGTCATTCTGTGTACTTAGTGTTCAAAGTCATTCTGTGGGCTTTCGTTTTCTTACTGATTTATGGGAGCTTTTTATATACTGTGGATATTCATTTATTGTCTGCTGTGTATGTGACAAATAGTTCCCCATTCGGTGGCTTATGTTAGCTTGGTTTGTCATGTGTTCTACAGGTTGTAAGCTTTTCGGTAGCTGCCTCTGGGGTCTTTTCCTTTGTAGTGTATGGATTTGGGCCTAGCTCAAGGGTTTTTCTGCTCCAAAATGATCAAATTATTCTTCCATTGTTCTTGGACTCCTGCAGCTTTCCTTTTCACATTCAGCCCTTTTCACAGCCTCTCTGAGGTTTGTTTTCACATGATGCCATATACAGTTCTGACTTTCTCCGATGGGTGACCAAGTGACCCCACAGGTTCGAAAGGTGTCAGTCTTAAGCCACAACCCCAGAAATACGGGGAAGGGCTCTGTTTCTGTTGGCCTTTTTATTTTTTCCATAGTAATTTAAAATCATCTAATAATTTAAGATTATCATAGCTGTATGTTAAATTTAATATCTAAGGAAAGGTCTCAGTATCTTTTCTTCTGAATTATCTTGGTTACTTAAGCATCTCCTTTTCTAGAGGAGCTGCCGAATTAGCTTGTCCAGGTTCATAAACCAACAGCAGGTGGGCGGGCACATGAATCACGTGGCGAGAACAGCGGCGTCTCCGGGTAGCGGTGCGCGGCAGCATGGCGGGGGGTGGCGGTGACCTCAGGTCTTGTTTGGTGTATTTGAAAGATACCAAAGTTTGTTCCTTTATGACTTTAGTCATGTAAGTCTTGGACGCTTCATGGTAGGGTGAAGACTTGAATGCTGTGTAGTTTTTTGTTGCTATATAAATAGAACGTTGTTTCCATTTTAACTTCTAATTGGTTGTTGATGGTTGTGGGGAAGCTTCTGGTTTCTGTGTGTTTCTGTTGACCCAAGCCATGTTTGTCACTTTCTGACCCCTGGGTCTTGAGCGCGGCACTGACCGGGCAGCAGGGTGAGCGTGTGTCACGCTGAGCCGTGACTGCAGGGAGGTGCTGTGGTGTCTCGGCCCTTGAGAGGCGCTGCTGCAGGCCCGTGGCTGTAGACGGCCGTTGCCAGGTCAAGGACATCCTGTGTCTGGTATGCTAAGAACTGTATTCAGGAGAGGGTTTTGAGTTTCATCAAATGCCTTTGCAGCCTCTTTGGGGAGGATTCTGTGTTTTTTCCACTTGAAGCTGTTGGGTCAGTGAATTATATTAATAACTTTGAGTCATGTTGCTTTTTGAAGATCACGTGTACTAGTTATGATGTATTAAGTAATTTTTTGAGATCTCATTGTCTATTTTGGTATCAGTTGTTCATACAGTGAGCTGGGCCTCCAGGAATGAGGGGCGACCCCTGGGAAGGCGTCTGGGCCACGCACCGGGGAGCAGAGGGGCCCAGACCCGGATGGTGCTTTTGCGTCTGTCTTGTTTATCTCGAGGTTCCTACTTTGTTTTGTTTGCAGATACACATTTCCCAGGAAAAGTGCCAGTTTCGTGGGGATGTTCGAAGTTTTGGAGGAAAGCAACACACACGGCTTTCTGCCACCCGTTGCCTCTGTATTTTTGTGTCTTCTCCTTTTCTCATACTCACCGGAGGCTGCCTATTTTATCATTGTTTTGTTTGGATTTTGTTTACTTTTACTAGGGAACTAACTTTACATTTTACTAATGAAACAAAAAAGTGCCTCTTCTGCAGAAGGAGGGAGGGAGTAGGCAGAAGTGAGGCCCGTGGGGTGGGACGGAGGGGCAGGCTCAGCTCTGCCAAGTGTCCTGCCTGACCAAAGGTGGATGCCCATGCCCAGTCACCTTCCCCCCCAGGTGACCTTCCCCTCTGGGGTGACCTTCAGCGCCTCGGGTGAGTGCAGTCGCAGTCCTAGTCTGTCAGTGACTGGCTGATCACTGAGCAGAGCCCTCCAGGCCCGTCCATGCTGTGGCGATGGTGGCCTTCCTCCTTAAGGCTGAGCCCTGTTCCCTCGTGTGCGGACCGCGTATGCTTATCCACTCATCTCCTGGTGGACACGCAGGGTGCTCCCTGTCTTAGCTGCCGTGAACGCGGGTGCACATATCTGCTCCAGTTCAACCGGTCTGTGCCCAGAGGTGGGGTTGCTGGGTCACATGGTCATCCTGTGTTTAATGTTTTAAGGAACCGCTCACTGTTTTCCGCTTCCACTGCCCCATTTCATCCCCGCCAGTGCCCAGGGCTCCCACCTTGTCTGCATCCTGTCAACACTTGCTGTTTTCTGCTTTTCGATAGTAACCATCCTAATGGGTGACGTGGTGTCTCATTGTAGTTTTGACTTGCGTTTCCCTGATGATCGGTGACACTGAGCATCTTTTCATGGGCTTGTTGACCATTCGGGTATCTTTGGAGAAATGTCTATTCAGGTCTTTTGTCCATTTTTGAATGGGGTTGTTTGGGTTTTTGCTGATGAGTTGTAGAGTTCTTTATATGTTATAGACATTAATTCTAATATCAGATATGATTGGTGAATATTTTCTTCTGTGGGTTGCCTCTTTACTCTTTGGAAAATGCCTTTTGGCATACAAATTTTTTAAATATTATGGAGGCCACAATTTGTTTATTTTTTGTTGATGTTGGCTGTGTGTTTGGTGTTAATGCTAAGAAACTATCGCCAGATCCAGTGGCATGAAGCTTTCGCCCATGTTTTCTTCTAAGATTTTAAGTCGATTCATTTTGCACCGTTGTTTTGCGGACACGGTTGGGCGAGGGCCCCGCTTCGTTTTTTTGCGCGTGGACGTCCAGCTTTCCTGGCACCGTCGGCTGAGAAGACCGCCCTTTCCCACCGACCCCGCGCGGCGCTGCCGCCCGTGCGCGGCTGGCCTCTGGGCTCTCCGTGCTGCGCCACGCCGCCCTGATCACCGTCGCCATGAGGGAATTTCGAATCAGGAGCGAGTGTCCTCCAGCCTCAGTCTTTTTCCATTTGGGTGATTTATATTGACCTGTTTTCAAATTGACTGTCTCCTCTCTCCCGTTAGCCGTTAAGCCACGAGGCGAGGCATTCCGTCTGTGTTCTCATGATGCCCTTCTTCCCAGTTTGCTTCCTGGTATTTGTCTCCACTGCCACCGCGTGGCCCCGGTTCCTTCTCGGCCGTCAGGAGGCAGCGGCGGGTTTGGCTACAGTCCTGAGCTGTCTGCACAGCTTTCAAACTGGTTCTGCTCACGGGACCTGCCAGGGAAGTGAGCTCCTTCACCCAGCTCAGGAACGGTGTTTAATGGCCAAGACGTGGACATACCCTGCATGTCCGTCAGTGGATGAGGGGATGACGCAGATGTGGTACACGCACGCACATGTGCACGCACGCACGCATGCACGCACACCCTTTATGTCCGTCAGTGGACGAGTGGATGAAGCAGAGGTGGTACACGCACATACACACACGTGACACACATCTGCACGCACACACACACACCCCCTTCATGTCCATCAGTGGATGAGGGGATGAAGCAGATGTGGTACACGAGTGCACACACATGCATGCACACACAGCCTGCATGTCCATCAGTGGATGAAGCAGATGTACACATGCACACATGTGCACGCACACAAACGCACGCATGCATGCACGCCCTGCACGTCCGTCATTGGATGAGTGGATGAAGCAGATGAAGCACGCAAACACACGTGCACACACACGCACGAGTATCAGCCATAATTCAGAATGAAGTCCTGCCATTTGCCGCGATATCGATAAACTTGAGGACTAAGTGAAATAAGTCAGACAGAAAGACAGCGCTGCAGGATCCCATTGGTAAGTGGAGATAAAACCTAGAGCCTCACGGAGCAGAGAGCAGAACGGCGGCGGCTGTGGTGGGAGAGGCGGGGGCCGCTGGTCAGAGACCCAAACTGCCGCTTAGAAGCTGGGCGACTCTGGCGTCGGCCGCACAGCGTGGCGTCTGCCCGGGAGCCGATCTCAGGCCTCACGCGCACACGGGGACGGCGGCCGCGCGAGGTGTCGGGTGGTAGCTCACCTGCCACAGTCATTCCGCCACGTACGCGTGTATGAGGTCGTCACACTGCACAGCTGAGACCTGCATCGTGACGTCTCAGTAAAGCCGCGGAGAAGGGGGGACGCCCTTGCAGCGCGTGGTGCACGTGGCAGTCCTGTGGTGACTGGCAGCCCGTCCGCGAGCTATGACAAGGGCCTGCAGAGCCTGGCAGGCCTTGGACAGCACGCCGATGGCGTGGGACCGGGCTCAGCCCTCCGTCCCGCTGCGGCGTCCGTGCCCGTGCGGGAGGCACACGAGCCCCTGCGGCTTCTCGAGCCCTTCGCTTTAAGGCCTGAGCGAGGGTCGGCGCTCTCCCGTCTCCCGACCTTCCATTCGGCTCCTGTTCCCTACTGAACGAAACGCAGGAACGAGGGAAAATGTTGGAAAAGCATCAGGACACCAGGAGGTTCTCACCCCGCTCGCACCCACGGTCGCATTGCTCTTGGGTGCGTGTGGCCCGGGAAGAGCGGGCGTGCCTGGCCAGGGGACACGTGTCCCCATCAGGGCCCGCGCTGCCTGCTGGTGGCGCCATTCACTTGGGGTCGAGCCCCGTAGCATGAGGAAACGCGTCGGCGTGCTGTGCGCCGTCCCTGCGGCCAGCGTGGGGCAGTGGCCGTCCTGGGCCGGGGCTGCTCACTGTGAGCTCCCGGCCTGGGCGCTGGTCAGCGGCGCAGAGGGAACATCAGGCTCGTGACTGGCTGGCAGCCACGTGGCCGGTGGTCCTAGGAATAGAGGTGAGCAGGGGGTCCCAGCCCTGGCTGTTCATCGGCGTCACCTGGGCCCACCGCAGAGATGCCAGCGGCCTCTGCCTGGGGTGCCACGGGTGCCCTGCAGGCCTGCTCCTCACCTGTCCTCCATCCCTGGGGTCCCAGTGGGGCTGTAGGAGTGTCTCAGAGATAAGGGCCGCTTAACAGCAAGGCCAGCCCGGGCTCCCGAACTCGGAGCTGGATCTGAAGGACCAGGCGCCCACAGTCTCGACTTGTCTTCCCCGTCACCTCCCACGTTCGCCATGTCCCAGAGAGCCACCCACTCTCCCTCAGCAGTGTCGGGCAGGCCACAGCCACTCCCCAGCCCCGGCCAGCACAGTGTTTTAAACACTGCTCATCCCACCGAGGGGTCGTCAGAAATTCTCTGCTCGTATTTTGCTGGTCGCACCGCAAGCAAATCGGCTGCCTCCCGTCCTGTTCCCGCACTGTAACGTGCGGTGAATCTGGCTTCTGTGGGGATGCAGACTCTGACCCGGTGGGTCTGGGTGGTCCCCCACCCCCAAAAAAGGTGGACTCTTCCTGGGGCTTCAGACCGGCCTCTGCCCAAGAGTGCAGCCCCCACCGCGGGGCTGCCTGGGACGCGGGCCCCCGTGCAGCCTGAGCCAGCTCTGCCAGGGCGACACTTGCTCCCAGCCCCGCTATGCAGGACCGAGGACCAGCCTGTGGCAGCCTCGGGATGACCACAAGGCCGTTCTTAGTGACCTCCCTCACTGGGCTGCTAGTTGTCACCGGAGGCCCTGGGCCCCGGGAGAGGTCTCCTGAGCCTGTGCGACGCCGCCCACCTGCCTCAGCTCTACGCCTCACAAACTGTTCTGCCGTGAAGAGGGAAAGTAGCACAAGAAATTCCATCCAAGGGGCCACGAAGCCCACAGGACCTCACAGGTGACTCTTGGGAGCCTGTGCACTGGTGCTGCCATCGTGAAGCCACCGTCATCCCCGAGGTGGGCTGGCAGCCCCCGGAGGCCACGCTCCGTGGGTGGGAGATGCTGGCCTGAGTGGACACCCAGGCGGCCGGCACAGGGCAGCCCCTTACCCTGCTTTTCCCACACGCTGCCCTTCCTGGGGCCCGGGGAGAGGTCGCCCAGCGTCAGCTACGGTGTCTCCTCCCAGGCCTGTCCCCCTGTCTCTTGCTCACCTGCTTCGTGCTACCACGTTGCTTATTCCAGAGCAAGATGCGGTGTTCACAAATTCGGCACAAAGAGACGGCGCTGAGGCCGAAGGAGAGGCCACATTTGGGTTGTTGTGCAGTGACATGGGTGTGAGCCACGTGGCGTGTGAGCTCACGCCAGCAGTGAGCACACTGAGATGGCAGGTGTAGAGCCTCGCTGGGTCTCCGCCTCACTCCCTTCTGTCTGGGACCGAGCCTGCGGCTTCGGATGCCTGAAAACGGACTCTTTAAAATCTGGCTCTTCCTCTGCCAGAGGGTTGGGCAGTTATAAAGGAGGTGCACGTTTTGTCCACCACGGAGCCCCCAGCACGTTCCGGGACACTGGGAGGGGCGGTCCCCGGGCGTCTTGGCAGCCACCCTGCTTGCACGCCATTCGCAGGTGTCCCAGGCGGTGAGGGAGTTCCCACTGGGGTCGCCGGCTGCAGGTGTTCTTGTCGGAAGCAGCCGCAGTAACTTGTTGGGATGAGTGGGTGGTTCCAGAAGCCCGGCAATGAGTCACAGGAACAGCCCCAGCCTCAGGGCGGCCGCAGAGTGAACGAGCCTCGGCAGGTGACAGGCAGGTGACAGGAGGCCGGAAGGTCAGCTCTTGTCTGATGGGCGGGACCAAGTCACGTGCTCCTCTTCATCTGTTGGTCTGGGGACGGCTGAGGGGCTGGGAAAGGTGCTGGTGAGGGGTCAGGACACCTGGACCTTGGCACGCCCGTAGCTCTGCGGCCAAGTGTGTCACCCACTCCCTCTGCAGGAACACTCAGCCGGACCTCAGCCATTTGCTGTGTCTTTGGAAGATAAAACTCAGGTGCTTTGTATTCATTTTGTTCTGCTCAGATTACCCGAAAATTCAGGCTGAATTCTGAAGGCAAACTTGAACAGACAGTCTCCATGGCGACCACTACCCAGCCCATGACTCAGCATCTTCACATCACCTATAAGAAGGTGACCCCATGACTCAGCGGAGCTTCGTCCTGGCCAAGGGTGCCCTGTCGTGACACGCGGTTTCTCAGACGCCGCAGCAGGTGTGGGTGTGGCCACAGGTCTCGCAGGTTTGAAGGCGTCACCTGTGATCCTGTGACTCGTAGAAAAACCAAATAAAAGGCTTTTATTTTTATGGCTGAGTATTTTGAGTGCCATCACGTGTTTAGACTGTGTCTCTTCCTCTGCTGGTGACTGCTTTCCAGAGCCTTTCCGCAAAAATTAGGACGTGTGTGTGTGTCTGTCTGTGAGTCTGTCTCTCTTCCTACAGTTTTGAAAAGGTCTGAAGTATTTGTAAATCTTAAGGAGAATGGTCAGTCATAAGCTGAAGACAAAGACAGAACAGACTCTTTTGTCACTTTCCACAAGCTGGAGCGGCCTCAGCACCACGTCCCAAGGCAGGGGGCCCCCGCAGTCAGCGTCACGAAAGAGGTGTGATTTTGTTACTCGGTGATAGTGTTAGTTTCATTTCTTTCTTGTTGGGCGTGAGACTTTCCGGGCACACACAACCCCGGGTAGCTGCCCCCAGCTCTCCCCACACCAGTGGTCCGTCTGGTCTGCCTCCTTCTGTTTGCTGGAGTGGTTTTAAGCACATTGCAGACATAGTGTCATTTGCCCCTAAATGCTTCGATATGCATTTAAAAACAAAGTCTTTTTATTTTCTTACCACACGGGGCCTCAGAAGCCACAGCGGGATCAGAGACCTGGTGTGATGGGAGCTGGGGCTGGGGACAAACAGCTTCACTCAGGGGCTCAAAGGAGGAACCAGGGCTGGTGCCGAGCCCGCAGAGAAGCAGGGCCAGGGACCAGGAGCCAGGGGCACAGGGAGGCTGGTGCCGGGCACCCTGAGTAAACCAGGCACGAGCGTCTTGAGGCAATGTCCGTTCCAGCTGTGGACCTGTAAGACCAGACAAGTCACATGCCTCCAGATACAGTGGGGGTGGGCATGGGGGTCCCCATCCCGAAGGGAGAAGTGAAGAAGGCAGTGACGGTCCTAGCAAGGCCGAAGCCTCAAGGCTCCAGCAGCCCTCTGGCTGGGCGTCCGCCCCCGAGGCCACTGGGGTGGAGGTCCCTCCCCTGCCCGCTTTGCTGGGCACAGCCCCGCTGTCGCACAGCAGGGGCTCTACCCAGTTGCGGTCACCCTCACGGGGCGCCCTGCAGCGGCCCCACCCATGGGGAGCCAGGGTCTCCGCTGGGTGTGAGCCCAAGGCTCCCGGCTACGCGTCCTTCATGTATACGCACAGGTGGCAGGGCCCCTGTGGCTTCTGCTTTCTGCAGGCCGGCGAAAATGGCACCTCAAGGACACAGGTGGCCTGTGCCCTCTAGACGGAGTGGCCCAGGAGCGCAGGTGGCAGCCTTACGCTCTGGCTCGTGAGGGGAGGGCACCCGTGTCCCTGCGGTGCCTGCGGCAGCTCCCCCAGGTGGCTGACCGCTGCGGCCCTCGTCAGGTCTGCACACCTTCACGTCCCGCAGGATGGGCCCGCGGACGGGCTGGGAGCTTCGCAGATTTCAGGCCCGATTCCTTCTCCGCCCGCATTTCACTGTAAGTATTCAAGGTCAGTTAGGCTGCTCTTTTGTAGCGATTTCCTCAGCCAGGTGTCCAAGTTCGTGGCTCACAAGTCCTACCTCCCACGGGACTCTGGACACGAACACAGTTCGGCCACACACTTCGCACGTTACAGTGAAGGCCCCATTCCAGGCTCCAAGAACACGGCGCTCACTTCCACCCGAGACGCCTTCACGTCCGTTTCTACAACCTCCCGCTTGTGGCACTGGGGTGCTGAGAGCGAGCCTGCCCTCTGCCCGCCTCCTGGGACATCGGAATCGCCCACCACAGCCCATTTGGGACGATGCAGACTGTTTCTGGCATGCACTCAAAAAAAAGTCCCAACCTTGGCCCGTCCCCCCGTTGCAAAGCCACGTCCACATTTTGAGATATTACAGCAGCACCCCTACTTCTTGGTAACAATTTCTGATGTCTGCTTGGACTGATATAACAAAAATACTGTAAAATGAGTAGCTTATAAACAACAAATTTTTTTCTCACACTTGAGGCAGGAAGCCCAAGCTCAGGGCGCCAGCCAATCCAGTCCGGTGAGAGCCCACTGCCTCGTAGCCAGCGTCCCCACTGCGACCTCTCGGGCGTGGGCCGAAGGCGCTCCCTGGAGCCCTGTTACAAGGACACCAATCCTGTCGTGAGGGCAGAGCCATCACATCCTCCTCACCTCCCAAAGGCCCCGGAGGCCGGCGTCAGCCGTCTGCTGCACTGGAGCAGTACTGAAAAAAGCTGGGAGCACGAAGGGACTGTCACCCCTGCCTCCCACTCCCGCGTCCTGGTCTCCTGCCTGCTCACAGCTGGAAAGGGCACCGAGAGGGCAGCGCCCAGAGCAGAGAGACGAGAAACAAACAGCTGACCTGGTGACCTGGTCACCTTCCCCCCCCCGCACCGTGCCAGGGACTTGTTGGGAAGCGGGCCACTAGTCTTGGAGGGCGTCCCCAGCTGTGTTCGGCTCCATCTGGGTTCCTTGCAGTGTGTGGCTCGTTCCTCTGTTTCCTGTCGTCTGTGAGTGGGACAGAAAGCCTGGTGGATTCACACTTCCTGACGGGTCCCGGTTCTTCCTGGCAAGGCTCATGAGGAACCTCGCAATCTGCTTGTCTAACTTTGCTGAGGCAAAAACCAGCAGGCTCTGGTGGTGACAGCCTGGCCCTTTACTCGTCTCCACCCACCTTCCACTGGAAGGCTTTGCCCCGCGAGGGTGACAACCTGAAGCAGCTCCTCCACTGGAGTGGCAGCTTGTCACCCACTCACTTTTCACATCCAGTGCAAGGCTCTGGGGAGGCCTTCCCTCTGCCCCTGGGCTGAGTCTGGTCGTCCTGAAGTGAGCCCCACCAGAATGCTGCAGAAAGCCTCACCCCTTCCCTCTGCGAAAGAACCCTCCAAACCTGTGAGGAGCCTCAGTGAGCAGACCTCTGGGCCAAGAGGCTGAGGACACGCCTGGAAGCAAGGTCTCAGTGACAGACGATGCTCAGTTTACAGGTTTTTACACTTAGAATCAAGGGAGAAAAAGTAAGAAAGGGCACGTGAAACCCACTGGCGGGGAGAAGGCCAAGCGGGACGCCTCCGGGGGGGTGCACAGGAAAGCGGGCGCAGGGGAGCTGGCGTTGACGTCGCAGTGGACGGAGGCGGCGCGGGCAGCGAGGCAGCCACAGGGAGCCGCTAGTGGTCTGCAAGTGGACGCCGTCCGTGGCATCTGAGGCACAAGTAGGGGATGGGGCTCTGGCCTGTGACGGCGGCTTCCGCCCGGGCGTGCACCCCCGACCTGCCGGTGCAGGCACCGGCGCGTCGGCCTGTGTAGCCCCTTTTCTTCTCGCCTTCGCCGTCAGCTGTTGGAGAGGGCACCCGAGACCCTCGGGCGATGGCCGCGTGCTGAGCGGTTCGTCACGCCACCTGCTCTGCTTACGAACCAACAGCGCAGACACCCAGGGTGGTTCTGGGCGAGTGCAGCCCTTTTCTTCTCCACAGAGGCACTCGGACGGTCCCGGAGGTGGCCCGCCGGAGCCCCAGCCCCGATGGCCTCCGAGCGGCAGTGCCACAGCTGCACCCCCTGCCCGAGCAGCTTCACTGGGGGCGGGACTCCCGCCTGCGGACAGCACCGGGGCCGGGCCAGCTGCATAACCTGCCCCCGCTTGGTCTCTCCGAGCTGCCCGTAGGAGACTGCAGAGGTTGTGCCCCGCCACCCTCAACTACCCTGTCATGGGACAAACACATTGTTTAAAGAAAGAAAAGAAAACTAAGCGTCCACATTTCCGATTCAAATTTTAAGATTATAATTGTTTTGTTTTTTTACTTAAATTCTTTGATTATAGCTTTTTTTAGATGAAAATCTTGGTTCTTTGCAACGTTATTTGCTTTATTCCACAGGACACACATAATTATTTCAGAATAGTAAGTTATTAATAAGACTACAGATCGAAGTTTGACCTTTTTTACTCTTTTTACATCTCATCGAAGATACAGTTAAAATACGTTATAATTGGAATAACTGATTTCTCTAACGGCTTACGTCGCCAGCAATATACAGGCTCACTTACCCCTACAAACGGAATGTTCTCAGGTGAGCTCTGCCGTGGTGAAGCACCCTGCTTGCCGTGACCGTAACAGCTGCAGGTGCCTCTCCCCCGTGCGGTGCCCCGCTCAGCGCAGAGCCTCCCGGGGATGGCCAGCCTGCCCAGCGGGTCCCCTCACGCTGGCCTGTGTCCTTCCGGTCTTTCGCTAACCAGACAATGTCACGGTGAATGAGCTTGTTTTGCGCTTTTGCCCGAGTACCTTTGGGATGGTTTTGGGGAGCAGGACAGCCAGCCCAGGTGCGTCACCGTGGTGTCCCACGGGCCGTGTGAGGCCGCCTGCCCCGGGCGGCCGTCTGTCGTCAGATTTGGGTTTGGGCCAGTCTAATCGGTGACACGGGATCTTCAGATAGTTTGGTTTGCATTTCTCTTATTTTTTGTCTTCTTGATTTTGGGGGCTGATGAAGCTCTTTTGAATCAGAAATATGAATCTTAATATTCCTAATTTAAATTACGATTTTTACTGGGATAAAATGTTATAAAGTTCATCCTTTTAGCCATTTTCAAGTTTCAAAAGAAAAAGTGTGCACTTCGGTGTCATCTCGCATATTCACGACGTCGTGCGACCCTGACCTCTACTCCCAAACACGCCTCAACCCAGCGGAGAGACCTGGACGGTGAGCCACACGCCCCGCCCAGCCCGACGCCACTGCTCTGCCTCAAGGTGCAGGTATTTTTGAAGGCGCTGACTGTACAAACGTTTCCCCAGGACGTATCCCCCTCAGTTCCGCGGGGAGCCGGCACTCGCCTCCTGCCTCACGCTTGGCTCTTCGGTCCGCCCGGAGTGCGTCGGGCGGGCGGCGGGCCGCGGGCCGCTCGGGGCTGCTCTCCTGCGCCTGGCGCCCTGCCGACGGCCACCCACGGCCCCGTGCCCCCTCGTCCCTCTCCTCTCTGAGGGCTTCCTGGCTGTTTGTCCTTTTGTTCTCTCATGTGAACTTTATAATTAGCTTATTTAGAGCTGGGGGGGAAACGTTCTGGTCTTTTTATACGGATTCAGTTTATAAATTTGCTTATGGAGAACTGTTCTCTGAGCGTTTTCCCCTCCCAAGTCCCCACGGGCGTCTTTAGGTGACTAGTGTCCTCACACAGGGCCTCACTTTCCCTGTTTGATTTAAGCCCAGAATCGCACCCCTGTGTCTGCTGAAGTGGGGCATCTCCTCCACTGCCTTCCGACTGAATGCACTTTGAGCCCTGCTGCTTCCTGAGTGTCTCGGTGTCTGACGTCACTTTTTTATGCTGGAAATGTACCAGAGCATTTGATCCAAGCAGCGAGAGGCAGGAAGTAGGGCAGGCACGGTGGCCCTGGGCGGCGACTCTAATAGCCGCCCCTTCCTTCTCTCCACCTGCCAGGCTTCCTGCGGGCAGCCTGCTCGGTGGGGCGGGAGGGAGCAGTGTCCAGGGCCAGAGCGGGAGGTGAGCGACGGGACACGGGGGCCGGAGGACCTCCGCTGTCTGGCCCACACGGAAAGGGAAATGCTGCGGCCCTCAGGCAGCGCGTGCCTGTGCCCACACCGGGAGGGTGACCCTGCGGTGGACGGACAGGGGCCGGGCTCTGGGCCAGGGCCATGGGGGCCAGGCTGCTGGGCACCCCGCCGTCGGTTCACGGATACAGAAGGCAGTGCGGTCAGGGACGAGCTGCGGTGCCTCGGGCTTCATGTTCCATCACACTGGACGCATGGCCTCCTGTCCATCCCTGGGCACAGGGCTCAGGCAGGGCTGCCCCACTGCTGTGACCTTCTGGGCCAGGGGCTCGACCTTCGTGGGTCAGCCTGACACCCCAGCCACAGCGGCCCTGGCAGACACGGCTTAAGCCACGGCACACAACTTCCACTCTGTGGGGTCGAAGCCCCCATGGCCCCTCCAGCCTCGCCAGCCCCAAGTCACCTTCGGGATGGAGGCCTTCACACAGTCGCCCTGCACGGATGGGAGCCCAGCCTCGGTGTCCGCAGCTTCCTCCCTCGTGGGCCTGGGAGGTGCCGCTGACGTTCCGGGCTCGGGAGCAGCGGGCGCTGGGGAGAAGCCGCCGTGGGCTCCGGGGCCGGCGCTCGCACGAGCAGAGGGCCTGGGTCTGCGGAGCAGCTCGGTGGGCAGGAGGCGAGGCGGCCGGCCGCAGGCATCCGGGGCCGGGGCTGCTGTGGCGTCCGCCCGAGCCCGGCTCATCGCTCGGGCAGCAGCATGGAGACCGCCGCCTTCAGGAAGCGGCCAACGCTGCCGAGCGCGGCCACCAGCCAGTGGGCGCGGAAGCCGGGGTCGGTGCTGGCCACGCACGTGAGGATGTCGGTCTGGGCGGGGAGAGGGGCGGTGAGCGAGTGGGGGCGGCGGGCACCGCACGCCAGCCGCGGGAAAGGCGGAGGAAACGCGCGCGGCCTGGTCCGCAGACAGTGCGACGCCGCCAAGTCCCCGCGCCAGGTGCCGCCAGCCTGGGGCCCGGGGCCCCGGCGAGGACGAGCCCGGCTTCGGACCCTGCCGTCGAGGAGACCGAGCTCGAGGGAGGCCTGCGGCCATCCCCTCTCCTCCCACATGCCTGAGAAAGGAAGCCCTGCCCTGCAGCCCGGTCCTGGCCGACCCCGCCCGGGCAGGCTCTGTGGAAAGGGAGGAGGGGGTCGAGGCCCCGGGGTCTCTGTGGGGGGGGCCACAGACATGGGAGTCACCTGGGGGTAGTGCCTCCCGACCCAAGGCCACCCTCGGGTGTGACCACGACCCTGGGCTCCAACCTCAGCAGAGGGCTGAGCGCCACGCAGCCGGTGTCCCCACGCACACTGGCCCAGCACCCGTTTCGCAGAGACAGACCTCCTGTGGGAGGGGCGGCCCCCACGCCCGCGGCCCAGCAGCCCGCGACAGGTGGGCAGGTGAGGACACAGGGACAGTGGCGGGCGTGACTGGTGCCGCCGCCCATTCTGGGGGACCCTGCCCATGGCCACCACAGCCACGCAGGGCTCCGGTCAGCACCAGCTGGGCGGCCGGCGGACCTGGGCCCCACGGCCTGCACCCCGAGACCCCACTCACCCATCCGCCACGCCTCCGCAGCCAGCTCGCCAGCGTCTTGTGCACGAACTCCCCGAGGCAGTCGACGAGAGCGGGCACCACGGCGGGCTGGGCCTGCCGCACACAGTCTACGGCCAGCCCCGCGGCCACCGAGTACAGGGACACCACTTTGCCCCACGTGACGCCTGCAGAGAGAGATGGGGGCGCTGCTCAGCAGAAGGCCGCCGAAACCCCAGCCCGAGCCCAGCCCACGGGCCCCACGCAGGGGCTGAGCCTCTCTGAGCCACCCCCCGCCATGGCGCTGGCGGCCAGGGTCAGACTCGGGGTGCCAGCCCCACTCACAGCTGAAAGGGGTGCTCGGCCCACGTCCACTACGGGCCAGTCCTGCCCATGCTCACAGTGGTTCTTAGGCAGACATTTCTTGGGCCTCCATTACACACCTGCGCACCTGTGCACCTGCTCACCTGCGCCAGAGCCTGGGCCGGCCCTGCCCAGCCCCTCTGCTGGGGGTGACCACAGGACAGCAGGGTGGTTCAGCGACGGGGAGCCTGAGGGCTTGGGGTGATGACTGACTTGGAGCGAGATGCAACAAACAGAAAGCAGCTTCAGGGAGCCCCGGCCCCAGCTGGCCCGCCCCTCAACAGCCCTGCTGCCCGGTCTCCGCGTAGAGAAGCTGAGGCCGATGGAGGGACGACCGTCCCTGGGCACGGGGCTGCTGAGAGGCGCCCCCCGCAGGGAGGGGACAGGAGCCCAGGCGGGAAAGGGCGCTGCGCGCTGACGCTGTTTCCCTAACGTGCACAAGACCTTATAAAGCAACGGGAGGAAAGACTGCCGTCCCCAAGGAAACTGCGGCCTCGCGACTGAGGGACGGCGCGGGGCCCTCGGCGGCGTCTGTGACGGGACACGCCCTGTCCCCCCAGCGACGGTGACGACCGGCCTCTGCACGGGCGTCCTCCCCGGAGAAATGTGCGCTCAGACCCTTCGCTCGTTTTTAAATTGGGTTGTCTTCTTAGTATTATTCTGAGACTTTTCATCTTTTATGTTTTCTGATCTTTCTGGGGTAAATGAACTCTTGGCAACTTTTATCCCGGGAGAGAAAATGAGTTTTCCACTGAAGCGAAGTGAGAAGCCCAACACGCTCGTACAGCGAGGAGCAGCCTCTGGCTTCAAAGGGGCTGGACACACACAAGGCCACCACGGAGCCAGGCCCTGCAGCTTTCCAGCCGCCACTACCCTGGCCAGAGCCGGAGGCAGCAGGCCTGGCAGGGCCTGCACCCCTCAGGGGCAGCTTGGGGAAGATGGGGAGGGAGGTCCAGCCTGAGGGTGAGTGTGCCAGGCCCAGCAGCACGGGAGGGGCTGCAGGCGGGAGGGACATGGGCTGGCAAGCACCCGATGGCTGGAATGCACCAGGGGTGACGGGGAGCCCATAGGCGACAAGCAGGAGGGCACCTGCCAGGCCTGTCCCCCTGTCTGACAAGGCGGGGGTGGGGTGCTCTGTCCTGGCCCCCCTCTTCTGTCCCCTGCACACACACCCACACCACGCAGGGGCCAGGCCCCCACCTTCCTGCTCAGCCCCAACCACCCGCAGGCCAGAGCTGCCTTCTCAGAGATGAACCTTCCTTTTAAAGCCAGCCCTGGAGACAGACACAGGCGGCCACCCACGCACCAGCGTCAGCGCCGGACACAGGAGCCCGGGAAAGGCCAAGGACGGCCGTCAGCCCAGGGGCCCAAAGTGCCCTCCTTCCTTCACTGGCCCTACTTGCTGCCTCCTCCACAAGGTGCCCCCCAGGTCACCTGAGAGGGCTGCCCGCCAAGTCCCGCCCCAGGACCCCAGGTAGCACTATGCAGACAATGTGGAGAAGGCTGCTGCCCAGCAGCCCCCCGGGCCCCCGCCTGACGCCCCCCCGCAGTGACCTGCCCAGGATGGTCCGCACTGACTGCTGGTGGCCCTGGGAGAGGTCAGATTCTGCAGCCAGTGGTCCTGCATCTCCATCTGCCCCTGTCCCCACCTGCCCCCCATCCCACCTGTCCATCCCACGTTCCTGCTGCACCGGCCACACTGAGGGAGTCCCACGGGTCAGGCCCTGCTCGGCCCCGACCATCAGGCTCCCCCCTAGGAGGGAAGGCAACACAGGAGGTCGACATGCAGACACCCCAGAGGGTGGTCAGTGGGGCTGGGGGCTCAGCCTCCTCTGCGGGGGGTGGCGGGTCCCCCACGGGGCCCGGGCTGCTGCTCTCCCTCTTCCAGAGCCCGACTCTGCTGCCGTCCCCACCAGAAAGCCCCAGAAGGAAGGTGGCCCCCCCTACACTCAGATGCCGCCGGCCACTCACACTCCCCACACCAGGAGCGTGGGGCCTCTGGAGCACTGTGGCTATGGGACCCTCAGGGTCCCCTCCCCGGACAGTGCTGGGGAAACGTCTGTGGGTGCGGTGACAGAGGATGTGGGGCTGCAGCTGGGGCTTTGGTCACCTGGACGGTGGAGCCTGCCACCTGCTATGCACCAGGGACACAGGGATGAGGCAGAGTCACAGAGCGTGAGGGGCCAGAACCGGACACGAAGCCTCAGGTGGGGAGAGGGTGTCTGTGGATAACAGCGAGCCCAGCAGGGTCTCAAGGAGGGGACGTGGGGACAGGAGGGCATTTTGGGGGTGAGTCCTGCAGCCTTCCCTGAGCCTGGAATGCAGCGTGCGGACAGGAAGCAGGGAAGCTGAACTCTCGGTGAGGGCCGGGGGCGGGGGAGCCAGCAGGAGCTGTCTCCTGCTCCTAGGGAGAGTCACAGGTGCGTGTGGGCCAGCCAGGTGAGACAAGTGTCGCTGTCCTCCAGACGCGCCAGCAAGCCCCTCCGCCCGGACCCCCATCCCACGCACCCTTCTCACGACTTGCCTTCGACCCACAGAATGCAGCAGTGGCGCTGTGACTTCCAAGGCTGTCACAGAGCCTGGCAGCGCAGGGCGCTCCCTCTTGAGACCTGGTGCAGGGCCGAGCGCCAAGGGCCACGTGCAGGACACCCTGGCCCCACTCCAGCCAACAGCCAGCACCAACTGGCAGCTGACCACGCAGCCTGGCCAGGAATTCAGGTCCCTGCCAACCCAGCTAGAGCCGAGAAGAACCACACGAGGTCCTGGGCTGGCGGCCCGCCAGGCCCACCATCCTCAGAACCAAGGGAGGCACCGCAGCCCTGGCACCAACCCACAGCCCTGGGCCACGCGCGCTGGACGCCCCGGGGTGCACGCGCAGGCCCACCTGCAGAGAAGATCTGGGCCGCCACAGCCAGGAAGGCACTGGTCACCGCGGTCTCGGAATGCGGGGACACGTTCAGCTGGCGGGCCACGTTACGGTAGAGGCTGGGCCGGATCAGCTCCAGCTCGTCGCCTGCACGGCCACGCGGGCGAGTCAGAGGCGGTCCACAGCGGCCTGACCCCTGCCCCACTGCCCACGGGCCTGGGACCAGCCCACTTCTCGGTCCCTCCGCCACTGACCTGGCCTGCACCTGAGCCCCACTCGACCCTCCTATGGCCCCCGGGAACAAGGAGGCCAGTGAGGTGGGGTGGGCACCCCCAGACCTGCCTCTGCGGCCCACCCCTCCCGCTGAGCCAGCTCCCACCCCCCAGGGCCAAGCCGGCTGGGCCAGTGGGGCGGGAATCCCGGGGAGGAGCGTGGGCCATGCCTGACGGGTGACTCACGGCCACCGCGAGCTGCCCGGGCGGCAGGCAGGCTGGGCAGGCGGCCAGGGCCCGACATGGGCAGGGACTGCCCGCGCCCCACACAGATGGGCAGCCCAGCTGCAGCCTCAGACCTCAGGGGGCACCCCTCCTCAGGCCCGGCACTGCCTGGGCCCCCAGCCACGCCTGCACCAAGCACGGGGACAGCGGCCACACCGCGGGCAGGGGCTCGGCAGGGCCCTGCCTGCTGCGCGTGCTCCCTGCAGAGGCCCCGGCAGCGGGGGCCGGGAACGCCACAGCCCTCGGCTGGGTGTCCCCAGCCCAGCCTCTCCTCCAGCCGCAGCACACAGGGAGGTGCCCACTGTACGGTCCTGGCCGACGAGGGCGCCCGTGTCATCCCTGGGCCAGCTGCTCTCCATCCGATTAATTAAGGTCTGGGGCCAGAGCAGGCCTGAGGCTGGGCGGCGGGGCGATGTGGGGAGGTGGCGTGGAAATCCCCAGGGCTGGCTGGCCTGCTCCCACACAGGCCTCGGGGACTGCTGGGGACGGGCCCCGGGGGGCTGACCGCCATGGGGCCACGACCCGGCCTCTTCCTGTTTCCCACTGCCCCAGGAGGAGGGGCCGGGAGGCAGCGCCGGGCCCAAGAGCGGAAGGCAGTGCATGAGCCATGAATGCAACACCCCTGGGTCCAAGCCACTTCCCCCCTGGGCCCCCTGAGCCATCCCGCAGGGGTTATGTTATGCCCCAGGGACTGGACATGGCCAGGCTGGACTTGGAAAGGGCCTCTGAGAGGGCCACTGCTGGGCACATGGCTCGCTCCTGCTACCAGGGCCTGCAGCGTTGGGCCCTCAGGGTGGACCACGGGACTGAGGGACAGAAGCTGGCCCGGTCACATCAGCAGAGTCTGAAGCAAGGCTTTTCAGACAAACTTAAACAATGGGGACACGGGGAAGAGGTGGCCTCAAGCTCCTGCTCACAGACGAGATGGAGGCTGCGGACGGAGGCAGGACTCTCTCCTCGCCACTCCAAGGGGGTGAGGGGCTCTTGGGGGGGCCAAGGAACTATCTTCTCCAGGATCCTCTAGAAGTCGTCCCCCAGGGTCATCCCCACCACCCAGCTGGAAGAAACAGCAGCGGGCGACCACGCGGAGTCCAGGCACTCCAGGGTCCTGGCCCACGCAGCGCCACTTGCTTCCACACCTAGAGACCTGCCCATCCCGGGGGGCGAGGGGACCGACTGACTGCGGCGAGGGGTCCAGACCTCGGAGAAGGCGGAGACAGTTCCTGGGCGGTGTGGAACAAGCACCCCTAGGGGGCCAGCTCCACAGGTGGGGCTTTGGTTTCACCCGTCTTGGGCACTCAACTCCAGAGGGGCCGTAGGAGGCCCAAACCGAGAGGAAGGAGGGGCGGGGGGCAGACTTCAGCCAGTGGCTGAAGGGACCTTTTTTCCAAAACAAACATCAGGACACGTGGTCTGACAAAGGATTTTTGTGCCCAGCAGAGTATAAGGGTCACGCTGGAAGTTTAGCCACCAAAACATTATTCTTCCCGGAGCTTTCTATCCTTGATGGCCAGAGTGTCTGCGATCTGGCTGAGCAGGCCAATCTGGGCAGGTCTGTGGGGGGTCCATGGCAGTGTGCCGAGCCTGAGCGGGTAAGGACAGGATGTAGGGGAGCGGGGCAGCATCCGCCTGGGTGGGCCTGCCCTGAGCGCCTGGCTATTCTGGGCACCCCCAGGACAGCCGCCTCTCTGCCCCTGAGACCCAGGCCCAGCAGTGGAGGGTGCTGGCCAGGGCACCCCGTGGGTGGCCCAGTGCGGAGACAGCGGCACCCCGAGGCGCAGCCTGGGGGCCCCGTCCTCCAGGGCCCGCACTCACCCAGGCGCAGCAGCACCGCGCACACCTCTGCCAGGCGGCCGCCCGGGGTGGGCGCGGCGCGCTCGGGCACGCTCCAGGCCAGGCCGGCGCGCAGCAGCCGCGCGTGCACGAACTCCCGGCCGAGCGCCTTGGCCTGGGCTACCAGCTCCTTGTCGGTGGGCGAGCGGTCAAAGGCGTCCATGATCTCGGCGGCGAAGACCGAGGAGCGCCGCAGCACCTCCATGGCGGGGACGCGGGCGGGGGGTGCCGCACCTGCGGGCAGACTGCGCTCAGCCCGGCCGGGCGGGCGGAGGGGGAGGCGGGGCCCGCGGGGAGTGGGGGCGCGGGGCGCGGGGAGGGGCGCGGCCAGCTGCGCGTAGCCGTTCGCTTTTGTGCCCCGAGTCTTTAAAAACACGGAGTCGCATTCTTTTAGATTCCGGATTAACTCACAAAGATCCCCACGGCCGCCAGGGATGGGCGGGACCGCGGGGAAATGGCGACCCCCTCCGGGGCCGAGCGCGCGGGCCGAGGGGCGCGGGCCGGGGCGCAGGACCCTGGGCCGGCCCCGCACCCCGGGGCCACGACCTCCGCGCCTCGCCGTGCTCGCGCTTGCCCCCGGCCCGGCGTTCCCGTGGCGCGGCTGGCAGGGGAGGGCGCCGCGCGCGCCTTGCTCACCTCTCCCGCCGCATGTCGCGGGCGCGGAGACCGGGGAGGAGTCCTGGCTTCAGGATCTGCTCGCCGCCGTCTCCGCCGATCTCGATCCTTCCATTCAAGCTGGCGGGGACGCGCGCCCTCCCCGTCCGCGCCTGAGCCGGGCCGGAGCGCGGAGTGCACGGCGCCTCGCGCGCCCCTGGGCTCCGGCGGCGGCGTCGCGGGCGAGGGGAGCGCCGGGCGCACCGCGCGACTCTCCGCCGGCGAGAGGCGAGGCTTGGGGCTTCGCCTTCTAAGGGAAAGGCAGCCCCCGGGGCGGGGCCGCGCCGCGCCGGAGCCTCCCGCCGCCTCCCCGCTTCAGGAGGCCGGAGCGAGTCCCCGGCGTGCGTTCGCGGCGGGCCGCGCGCAGGAGCTGGCCCCGCGATCGCGTGGCCCCGCGATCAGACCCTAGCTGTGGCCCCAGCCTCCTGGCCTCACGCCAGGCTCCATTTCCTTATCGATCCGTGCAGGTTCTTTCTATATTCTGGAAGCGCGTTCCTGGTCCGACCCATGGCTTTGTGTTGGAGATCGATTTGTGGATTCGCATTGTATTGGAAAGATTGCAAATACTTTGTGCCACTCTGCGGTTTGCCGTTGCTCGTAATGAGCAGGAATTATTCTCAATGAAGTCTAATTTATCAGTCTTTTCTATTACGTTTAATGCTTTTTCATTACGATGTTCTGTGTTTTCTTTTAGACGCGTAATTGTTTTAGCGTTCATGTCATGATGGATCACAAATTGATTCTTGTGAATGGTGTGGTGGTGGTGGCGGGGGGCAGAGCTCATGTTTTCTCTGTGTGGGTGTCCAGTTGACCTAGCTTCATTTACTGAAAAGACCACCATTCTCCCACTGGACTGGAGCAGAGTCCCCATCGTAAACCCAGCGGTGTGTATGCGAAGATCTGGTCTGGACTATTCAGTCCCGCTGGTTATTTCTCTCTCACTGAACCAACATAACACAGCTCGAAACATAGGATTAACCAACTTGCCCTAATTCACACATACACAGCCAATAGCTGAAGAACACATGTTCCTTCTCTGTGCACATAGGATGTTAACCACAACAGGACAAATCCTGGGCCGCAGAGTTGCACCAAATTTCAAAGGGTCGAAATGATTCGAGTGTGTCTTCTCTGAGTTAAACTCAAAGCCCCCAAGTGCTTGGAAATTAAACATCACACTTGTAAATAATCAATAGGCCAAATAGTAAAGCACAATGGAAGTTGTAAAATATTTCGAAGTGAACGATAGTGAAAATATGACACATCAAGTGCTGTGGAATGCAGGTAGAGCAGTGCTTCGAGGAAAATTTATAGCTTTAGAAGAAAGATCGAAAAGTAATGCTGTAAGCTCCAACTCAAGAAGCTAGAAAAAGAATAGCAAATTAAAATCGAAGGTGAAAGGACATAATAAAAACAGGAGCAAAACTTAATGAGACAAAGCAAAACTTAGAGGAAATCGACAAAGTCAAAAGTCAGTTCTTTGAATAGATGAATAGACTTAATAAGCCCCTGGAAATATTAGGTAATAAACCCCTCCCACAAAATCCAATATCAGGAATGGAAAAGGTCACCACAGGTACTACAAACATTAAAAGGATAATAAGAGGAAAATATGAACAACTTTGGCAGTAAATATGAATTTTAAATGAAATGCAATTTATCAAAACTGACAGTAGAAGAAATAGAAAATCTGGATAGTCCTATACCGATTAAATAAATTTAATTCATTATTTAAAAGTTTCCTACAAAGAAAATTCTAGGTTCAGGTGGTTACATTGAAGAATCATTCTAAACAATTGAAGAACTATCACCAGCCTTCCACGGACCTGTCCAAAGAGTGGGAAGTGAGGGAGCACTCCCCAGGTCATTTGTGAGGCAGCATAATGTCGATCCCAAACCTCTGCCTGCCTCGCATCCCCACAGGCGGGACGGAGAATAACCATAGCCACCACCTGTGGTCGTCGGGAGGACTGCCCCACTTAAGCTATGTAAAAATTGCTTGTTGTGTACAAGTGCTCAGTAATTGTTCGCTGTTGTTGCAGAAAAGCTACAGAATTCTAAAATAGGAGCGTGCATTTTAACGTTCTCTGTAATGCAGGGTCTGGGGCACCAGGACAGCGTCTGCCTCTGGTGTTTCTGGAGAGCTGAATGTTTTATAGATGGACATCCGGAAGGTCCAGGCGGGAAGGGTCTTGCCCTTGGAGCCACTGCAGGACTGGCGTAGCCAGACAGTGAACTCGAGTCTGACCCCAGGGCTCCTGGAATTCCCCTCTGGCAGGGGAAGAATCTGTGCTGGGGACCCCTGCTCCCTCCCCACCCAATGTGGGAAGTGTGGCCTCGGGCAACTCCTGGCCTCACTCCCAGCCTCAGTTTCCCCCTATACAAAGTCAGATCTGGCTCTGCTTCCTGTCTCCTGGGGAGCACAGCCAGGCATAGAAAGACGTCCTGGGCTCCGACATGGGAGTGGCGAGTCACTGAGCATAGCTGGGAGCAGCATGACCCCTTCAGTCCATGCCCAAAACCAATGGACGTCTTCCTGGACATTGCAGATGAGATCCACGCCGCATCCAGGGGGTCAGTACAGAACATTGACAGCAAGGAGGACCTGTGCACAACCCAAGTGTTTACAGGGGAAGGGGTGAACCCAGCTGTAGCGCCAGACCACAGTCCTCACCCAGACCTTGGGAAGCCTGGGCCACACTGGAATCAGTTAGGGTCTTCCTGTCCCTTGAGGCCTGCAGGAGGCTGGCCTGACGGGCCCGGTCCCAGCCCCCCAGGGTGCTTTGGCCTCCTCCAGTGCCCCTTGTCCCTGGTGTCCTGCCTCTGTAGAACCCGTGATCCCTACTCTGGCGTCTGAGCCCCCTGTCTCCCCGGTGCTGACGTAGTGTGGCACTTGGAGATGAGCCTTCTGGGCGCCCCCAGCCCAGACGGGCTTGAGCACAGGGAGTTGTGTCGAACCGTGTGCTAGGACCCCAGGGAGCATCCCGCGGCCTTCGGGCTAGACCCAGGAGCCTCTCCGTCTGTGGGTCCGTGTGCTCCTTCATGATGGGTCATCTCTCAGGTGGGCTGTCCCCGCGTGATCGCAGACTAATTTTTTTTTAATGCCTGCAGCCCCCTATCTGCACCCCACAAATTCGGCCTTTCTCAGTGGGAAAAAGCCAGTCTCTCCACGTAGCTCCTGGGGTGGCCTGGGGCCAGCAACTTCTGTCAGCCTATGGCTGGGCCAGCTGTGGTTGGAAACGGGGAAGGTGCCCCATTGTCAGACCTGGTCAGGTCCGACCCGGGATGGGGTACACGGACCTGTCAGTGCCACCAAACGGCATAGACAAGGGTGGGCTCATGCGCCCTGTGGGGCGTGACGCTGGCTTTCACAGAGACCTTCTGGCGGTTGTGTGGGTCCCAGTTTAGGGAGCAGTGGGGTCTGCGATGCCAGATTTGGGAGGCGAGTGGCAATAATTGCCTAAGATGTGGTTCAGGGTCCCTGCCTGGTCTCCCTACGGTAGTTCAAGGGGACAGAGACATGCAGGGTGGTGTCCCCTCCTCCAGAGCAAGCACTTGGGCTCCCCGAACACCCTGTCTACACCGTGGCAGCCACCTCCCGAACGCGGCACCGGGGAAACCGAGTGGCCAGGGTCGGCAGGGGCGTGGACGGGCGTGAACAGGCTGGACAGGCTGGACGTGTGGGCTCAGGGGGCCCGTCGAAGCCAGGCTTGCTGTGGGTGCGGGAGGATGCTGGGCAGGTTCCTGGCGGGAGTCTGGCCTCCAGGGGGTCACACAGCCTGCTTGTCCAGGGCGAGCCTGCATGTTTCCTGGAGCGCCGTGTGCAGGCTGGCAACGCCAGCCCTTCGTCTGGGGCCCCGCGGGCTGGGTGGACCTTCACCATGGCCTCTTCATGCTCCTTTCAGAGTCTGTCCTCAGAGGGGCTTCTGCCTCCTCTGCTGCCAGCACCCCGGTCCAGCCACCACCCCTCTCTTCTGCACGGCCCCCTGTCCGCCCCCTCCAGCCCACTCCTTGCGAAGGGACAGGGTGTCCTTTCAAAACCAAGCAGATATGTCAGTGCCCGGCCCCCAGCACCCGGTCTCCCCCTCCCGGTGAGCTGGACCCCCACCCAGCGGCCTGCTCTCCTTCCCCTGCCCCGTCCTTGCTCCCCGGGCTCCAGCCGCCACCTCCCTGCAGATCGTCAAGGCGGCCGAGTGCCTCGGGGACTCTGCACTTGCTGTTCTGTCTTTCAGAGAACTTCCAGCTCCGCTCACGGTCACTTCCCCAGAGGGGCCCTTCCTTCCCCTGCCACTCCCGCCACCTGCTGAAGAATCACCCCCCTCCCTCTCTACAGGGGTTGCCAAGGACGAGGCAGGTCAGGAGGACACGAGGTGGAGCCCCCAAGAGGCGCGACACAGTCTGCCCCTTGCACACCCCGTCGCTGCCAGTGGGTGTTGCATTTCACAGCGTTGTGTGTCGACGGGCGCAGCCTGCCTGTCCTTCTGGGCAGATGTCCCTCTCCCCTCTCCTCAGTGCGGCCCTGGACCCCGGGGGGCACAGCCAGAGCCGAGCGCCTGTGGGGACTGAGCCCAGAGCACGAGCTGCTGTGGCTGTGGCCCCCCGCCTCTCTCAGTGGATCCCTCAAATCATCTATTTTAGGGAGACGGGTTTATTCTAAACCCAAGTCCTTGCCCCTTTTGTCTCGAGGTCCCAGGGGTCCGCCTCGCCCTGGGCCATTGCAGTAGTGGGGGGGTGCCGGGGCCTGAGGCCAGCCCCCTCTGGATTGCTGACGGGAAGGGGATTCCTGCTGTCCCCCATGGAAAGGTTGCAGAATAAACTGCAGGGGCGCCTGCCCACAGGGGTCGGAGGGGCCACAGGACCACATGTGGGGGCCACGCGTGGGGACCGTGAGAGCTGGAACAGCAGGGGGTGGTGATCCTGACCAAGACTTGATGGCGTCCAGATTCCCTGGAGATGTTCAGAGTCCCAGAGGCAACAGCTAATGCAGTGGGCAGTGGGCGTCAGTCTGCAAACCCGTGTTGGCCTAGCCTCCAATGAGGTCACTGCCAGCAGGTCCCCTGGGAGGGCGGCAGGGGACCTGGCTCCTGGGGGTGTAGGTGCTACGTGGGCACTTCTGCCGCCTCCCACCTGACCCCAAGGGGGCAAGGGCTGTGCGTAGCCCACGCAGGCCAGAGGTGCACCCCAACTCCCCATGCGGCGTAGGGCAGGGCTGGGGGACAGGGGCCCCTGGGGCGGGGGTTCTGCTCTCGTAGGTGGGTGTGCACCCCGCTCTTCTGCTGTGAGGCCGTGCCGTGGAAATAGATGGTCAGATGGGGCTGGAGCGACAGGCAGCGGCTGCTCTGAGCTTCCTGGGGCTGAGGCCTGTCCGCCCCAGGTGCCCAGGCTGCTCCCTGGCCTGGCTCCTCCCTGTTTACTTTTGTTGGCAGGTCATTCTTTCTGAGGCATCCGAGCCCAGGCCACAGGGCTCTGAGTGCTGGATAAACAAGCTGGGGGCCAGCAGGGCCAGGCGGCCAGGGAGGGGCCTTCGAGCCCACCCCGTGCCCCTGCCCCGCCCCTCCCACTCATGGGTGGGGTCCGGAAGGGTGGGGTCCAGCCTGGGGAGGGAGCACGGCCCGGTGGCCACATTCCCCGCCCCCCATTGAATGCCCCCCCAGTGCTGCCGTTACGAAATGCTTAGTGTGTGTCCACCTGACGTGACGGTGTCACCGAGCCGTGTAGAGGCGCCAGCTGTCCGTGACGAACAGCGCCTGGCCGGCTCTGCCGCGGCCGGTGGCACTCTGGTGGCCCGTCGGGCTCAGCATCTGCCCGGCCTCCCGTGCTTTCCTTCTCACTGAGGCGTCCATTTCGGTCATGCAGTCGGTGTGTTTGTCCTTTGTCAGACATGGAGCTGGGCTCCCCCAGGCTGTGGCTGGAACCTCACCCCTCCTCCTGCTCAGGCCTCGCAGGCTCTGGCTCCTCAGCCGGGGACACCTGTGCCTGGCCTGCGCCCCACCTTCTGCTACAGCTTTGCAAGCCCATCTCTGCGAACGTCAGCAAGCATTTTTAGCTCCTTCTTCCCACGCCGGCGTGGTCGCTGGCCCGGCACGTCCTGCTGCCCCAGGACTCGAAACTTGAAGGCGGCCTGAGTTCGAGCACCCGTGTTTCTCGGAACCTCCCTGCCAGTCTGACACTTCCAGCCTCGCTGTGTGTGCATTGGCACCTAGCACAGTAAATTCCACGTTGGGGCACTTTGGTGCACATACTGGGCATTTTAACCAAAATTATGCATGTCCATGATCTAAAGAATCCAATAGTTCTACGAGGATTTCTGTGAGTGGCTGCCCCACCCATGCAGTGGTCTCACAGCTCGTGGTTCCTGACAGCTCTGGCTCCCGGGGACCCTGCTCTCATCACAGAGGCCAGGTGCTGCTCACTGACCTCCCGCGTCCCCACAGGGCATCCTCTGCTCTGTGTTGGGCTTCTGGTCCTGGTTTTGGAGAGTTCGGAGTTCTCTCTCCTGACTTGTGTACTGACTTCTGATGCATCTTTCCCACTGACAGCTGCCTTAACGCGATGCCCAGTTCTCTGCTTCACGGACACAGTACCATGTGTCTCTGAGGACTGTGATTTTCAGGGCCTTTTTGGTGGGTGCCCTTCCCATGCTTCATGCTTTCCCCATCTCCCCCAGTGCAGGCTTTGGTCCTTCCCGAGGTGGGGATGGGGGTATCCCCTGGCTGTCCTGCAGGGCGGCAAGAAGGTCTGCCAGCTCTCTGCGGAGTGTGGGGGCAGAGCCTGGTGACGGGCCTGCCTTTCTCTCCGAACCGGAAGGGAGACCTTCTCCCAGGTAGCTGGGCTTCTCCCGAGAGGCTCCTTGAGTATCCTGCTTGGGTGGGGGCGGAGGCTCCGTCTGGTTGCTAGTGTCCTGGACCCACAGTCAGGAGGCAAGGCCTCCTTTACCCTCCCATCCCCCCCATCCCCCAGTCCTGGGCTGGACTCCCTGAGACCCGAGGGTGGGGGCTTGGGAGGGGTGAGGGGGCTCCTGCTCATCACCGCCCCTCTGAGGGGCCTGCTTAGGACACGCCTGGAGCTGTGATTTGCATCATCTTCTTCATCATGGGTCAGTACCTGTGTGGGGGCACACTCCCCGCTTCCCCACGTCAGGCAGGGCCGGTGACTTTCCTCAGGAGCAGGTGAGCAGGGCGCGGCCACGTCCCGGGGAAGCTGGAGGACCGGCGTGACGCTTTCCCTCCTCCCCAGGATGGCCCTGCGGCTGGCGAAGCGGACGGGGCACAGGAGGACAGGTGAGCAGAGCTGCGAGGACCCGGGACGGACGCACCTGCGTGACGAGGCCCTGTGGGGCGCGCCCGCGACTCCGCCAGCGTGTGTCCTGGGGCCGAGGCCGCGCGTCCAGCTCCACCATGGACCAACGGGCGGAAGCGCCACGGCCCTGTCCACGGCCCTGTCCACAGCCCTGTCCACGGTCTCCTCGCCAGGCGCTTTGTGCTCGGGCCCGGTCCGCTGTACAGGGCATGGAGGGGCGCGATGGGCGGTCAGCAGCCGGGCGGTCAGCAGCTGGGCACTGGGTGCTGCCACACTCATTTCGCTGCCTCCCCTGCTTTCCCGCCGGGCGAGGCCATTGATCACTGCGAGGGGCGGGCGGGGACAGACCCCTCTCCCTAGCTCCACTGTGCGGCCCGCAGGGCTCGGAGGCGGGTCTGGGGGCGCCGCCCTGATGCCCAGCGCTGTTGGGGTGCTCATCTCACCCTCGCGAGAGCCCTTTTCTCCCACGTCCCCTCCCTGAGGCCTTGAGGTCTCCTTAGGTTTTGAAACGCTCTGCATTGTTCTGAGATTTCAAAGTCACGGCCACTGGCCAAACACAACATGTTTTTGTGAACATAACAGTAAAACCTGGTCACTAAAATATACTTGGAAAATTGGAAAAGCATCGGGAAAAAACCGAAAGCCACATCGCCGAGTCGTGGGGGCTGCGGGCATTTCGCCTGTTTCCCCCGGGGCAGGGCAGCGTGCGCTTCCCCTGGTTCTGAACCTTGAGCCTCACTCAGCTCCAGGCTCCCTCACGCTCAGGGGCACTGCCGGCCCCCCTAACCAGAGCCGCTCCTGCCCCCCCCCGCCCCCCCGCACAGCCTGTCCTCGTCTGGCTGGGTGACTCCGCAAAGGCCCTGCCCTCTCAGACGCCCGGCTCCCAGGGAGGAGGGCGAGGCCTGCTGTTGGAAGGTGGTACTTTGCTCAGAGAGAAGGGCGGGCTCCCCCATGACCTTCGGTCCGCAGGATGCCCCAGGGTGTGTGGAGTTTGGGGGAAGCTCACACTCAGCTGGGGTTCAGTCCCCACCCAGCCACCTTGGTTCTTCCGCCTCCTCACCCCTGCACCAGGCGGCCTCCGTCCTGGGCGGCGGCCCCACCCGGGCTGCACCTGCTCCTCCTCGGGACCTGGCGCCCTGGGGACACTTCCCAGCCGTCTGGCCTGCAGGTGGCGTTCGCCTCCCGCTCTGCATCCTGACCTCCCCGCCAGGAGGCTCACCCACGTCTGCCCTTGCCCCCTTCACCCCCCAAACCCCCGCCCCCTGCTTGGCCCTCACTGCCCCCAGGAGGCTCGCCCGCATCTGCCCTTGCCTGCCCCACCCCAGCTCAGCCCCCGTTGGCTGCATCTCCTCTTCTGCCTTCCTTCTGCTCAGCTTCTGGACTGTTGTGTTTCTGGCATTTTCCTCTAGCATGGGTGCTATGGACTGAACTGTGTTTCCCAACACTCATGTGGAACCCCCAATGTGACGGCATTTGGACATGGACCATTGGGGGAGCTAGGGTTAGACGAGGTGACAAGAGTGGAGCCCCACAATGGGACATGAGAAGAGACGCTGGGGAGCTTATGCTCTCTCTGTCTGTCATGTGACTCCGTCTGCTGTCCCCCGAGGAGGGAGCTCTCCCAGAAGCGACTTGGCTGCTGAGGCCTCCGCTGGATGCCAGCCTCCGGGCCGAGGAGTGGTATCTGCCGTTCAAGCCCCGGCTGGCGTCTGCCATGGTCGCCCGAGTCTCTTGGGCAGTCCTGGTCCCCTATCACTGAGTGTCTGCGCCCTCAGTGTGTCCCCCGCAGCCCGTTGTCCTGATAGCGTCCCCTATAGGGAATCGTGTACAACGTGACCTTTCGAGGCAATGCCGAGCGCATGGACCCTGGCTCCTCCACTCGCCGCCTAAGGACGTCAGGTGGCTTCTGTTCGGCGCTGGCGACCAGACACGCAGCAGGCGTTTATGCACAGGTTTTTGTGTGAAGATACGTTTTATTTCCTCTGGGTAAGTGCTCAGGAGTGGGAATGCTGGCTCAGGAGTTAGGTGGATAATTGACTTTTTAAGACATTGTCCAGCTGTGGTTTGGAGCAACTGGACCGTTTACAATGTGTGAGAATTGTGGGCTCTACCTCTCCGGCCTGAGTGACCAACCACCGGCTGTGCCCAGGATGGCCGGGTGGCGGCGTGGCCTCTTGGGATGGGGGGTGGGGCTTCCACTGTTAAAAGTGGGAAACTCCTGGGAAAACTGGGCTGGTTGGTCACCCTATCCTTGTCACCACTTGCTAGTGTGGTATTTTCATTTTAGCCATTCTACTACGTGTGTGGTCAGTCTCTCGCCACGGTGTGACTTGCGTTTCTCTGATATTTGATGACGCTGAGCATCTATCTGTTCATGTGCCGTTTGCATCCACAGATCCTCTTTGGTGAACTAAGTCTATTCTCAATTTCTTTCTTATTGGGTTGTTTTCTAACTGGTTAATTTTGAGAGCTCTTTATAAAGTCTTAGTATATATACAGTTGGCTATGAGATTTGCAAATTTTTTTCCGCAGGCTATAGCTTGTCTTTTCATTTTCTTAACAGTGTCTGAGAGTAAAATTTAAACATTTTGATAAAGCCCAATTATCTTTGTTTTTCTATATTTGTGGTAAAATATACATAACACAAAATTCACAATTTTAACCATTTTTAAATGTATAATTCGGTGGCATTAAGTAAATTAACGATGTTGTGTAACCATCACCACTATCTGCAATCACCACAAACATAAGCTCTACTCATTAAGTAATAACTGCCCCCGACCCCTCGAATCGCTATTCTACTTCCAGTCTCTAGAACTGGCCTATTCTTGATACCTCATGTAAATGGAATCATACAATATTTATCTCATTGCCACTGGCGTATTTCCCTTAGCATAATATTTTCAAGGTGCTATGTTTTAGCATGTGCCAGAACATAATTCCTTTTTAATTTCGTGTTATTTATTTATAACTGTGGTGAAATACACAAAACATAAAATTTCACCATCTTAACATTGCACAGTTCAGTTGTGTTAAGTCCGTCCACACGGAGGCGCAGCCGTCACTTCTGTCCCCAGAACTCAGCGTCCCAAATGGCCCTCGGTCCCCCTCGACCACGCCCCGCCCACCCCTCCGCCAGGCCCGGGCACCACCGCGCTCTCTGACTTCTGTGGGGACCTCACAGGAGTGGGATTACAGTGTTTGTCCTTCTGCTTCTGGCTGATTTCACTGAACACAGGTCCGCAAGGTTCCCCCAAACGGCAGCAGGTGTCAGAACGGCTTCCCTTTTCCAGGCTGAATGACCTCGCACCGTCCGTCAACACCACAGCCGCCACCCTCTCATCCCTTCAGGGCGCTGGGGCTGCTGCCAGCGCAGGGCCCGCCGGGTGGGGCAGCGCAGCAGCAGCAGGAGGGCCCAGCACCCAAGTGGACGCAGAGGGGGAAGCCGGACGGAGAGGGCGGGGAGGATAAAGGGCAGGACAGTGGGCAGGAGGGAGAGCGGAGCGAGGGAGATGAGCCTCGGAGGAGCAGAAAGGGAGAAAGAGGAGAAGGGGGCGGGGCGGCCGCGACCCCAGAGCCCGGGCGCCCCGCCTCCAGGCCCCCGCCCCGCCCCACGGCCTGCCGGGAGACGTAGTCCAGAGCCTCTCAGGAATCCGGACTCGGAGTCCCAGCGAGCCCCGCGGCGCGCCCGCGGCCGCGACAACGCCCCGCCCCATGGCCTGCCGGATCTTGTAGTCCGGCACCGGCGGACGCCCAGGCTCGAGGCGAGCGGCGGGACTCGCTGTCCCAGAGAGCTCCGCGCTGAGCCACGACGCCGCGCGCCGCCCTCCCCGTCGCCGACGCCGGCCTTTCTCCGGCCGTCGCCGCCGCTGCCGCTGCTTCGCGGGCTGGAGGGCCTGGGCGTCCCCGGGCGAGCGGAGCCTGCGGGTGGGAGCCTGCGCGGGCGCTGCGGAGCGGGCCGGGGGAGGCCGGGATGGAGCCCCCCGGAGGTGGGCGCGCTGCCGGGCGAGCCCGCGCCTGGGGCGGTTGGGGCGGGGGCCGAGCGAAGCGGGGAGTGGGGAAAGGGGCAGGCACCGGGGGCGGGGCCCCGCGGCGGGGGGCTGGGCACCGGGAGCGGCGCCTGGTCCGGGGCAGGCGGGCCCGGAGGCAGGACCCGGGCCAGGGGCCGGGGTGGGAGGGCCTTCGAGGGGTGCCCCGGGTTGGCGGGCGCTGGGCCCAGGCGGGGCGGGGAGGGCTGCAGTGGGGCTTTTCCCGGGGTGGGGGCCGGCCCTCCTGACTCCAGCCCGCCGCCCCGCCTGGAGCGCGTGCCCAGGGGGTTGGAGGAGCGGTCGCCCCTTCCCCCGAACGGGCACCGAGCGGCCTGCTCTCCCTCCAGTTGACTGAAGCGAGCGAGCCGGGCTCCAGAGCGTCGAGGCGGAATCTCGGGCCCCCTGGAGTTGCAGCGGCTGCTCTGAGCCAGCGCAGACATGGCTCACCTCAGGGGGTTCGCCAACCAGGTGAGGCTCGGTTTCTGGTTTGTGAACGTGCGCGCGTGCTCGAGCCCTCCTCTTCCCCCACAAGAGCAGTGACTGCGGACTCCAAGGAAGGGAGCAGGCCACGAAGGGACATTTTTCACTGACGGGTGTCGCGTAGGTCGTTATGGGGTTTCAGAAGAGCCTCCCCGAGGGGTGTATGGGGTGAAGGGAGCAGTGTTCCTGGGAAGCCTCCTGATGCAGTTCTGAGGGCCACAGTGGGGAGCAGTCCTGAGGTGCTCGGGCTTGCTGGGGCCCAGGGCTGACTCCGCGCGGCTGGTGTGGGTTTCGTGCAGCAGCCCACGGGCATCAGGACCAGCGGGACAGGCGGCCCGGGGTGCGCGACCCCGTGGGCTGCGCGACCCCGTGGGCTGCACATCTGCTGGGCCAGCGAAGGTCCGGAGCCTTGGCCTGGCGGCAGTTGTTCAGCCGGTTGACTAGGGCAGGGGCTCCGGGAGACCCCTCCCTGATGGGCGATGGAGAGGGGCTGGGGATGTGAATAAAGTGGCTCGTCGCGTTCAGGAGCTGGCGTGCGGGGCCATCTGCAGACGTGTGTGTGTCCCCGGAGCAGAGATGGAGAGGCTGCCCCGCAGCGCCCGTCTTGCCCAGGCCGAGTGCCCGCCTGGGTGGTGCCCCCCATCTTTCTCTTTGGTTGAGTGGTTCTTGTAATTTCTTTTAGGGTGACTGCTGCAAGGTGTTGGGACGATCGTCCTTTGGCTCCCTGGCCCCTAAGCAGAGGCAGCCGCAGGCACGGCAGACGGCGGGAGCGCTGTGCGCATGCGGGGAAAAGGGCTGGAGCAAGATGTTTCATTCGTTTTGACGTTTTGTGTCCTGTAGAGCGCGTGACCAGGATGCTGGGAGGGGTCTGTCTCCAGCTCATTTCTAGGAGCCGTGGGGAGCGCTCCCGCGTACCTGCCCTGCCACTGGCCCACGGGATGCGCCAGGGTGTCCAGTCACACCCAGGAGGGAGCGCGGGCGCCGAGGGGCTGGGAGGGGACCCCAAAGGAAGGAAGCCACCTTTGTCCTTCAGGGGCGGAGAGCTCGGCCTTTGTTGATGGCCGGAAGCTCAACAGGATGGCATTTTCTCTTGAGAAGGTTGTCCCGGGCCCTGTGGGGTAGTCCCCGTGTGGGGCAGCAGCTGGGCTCCCCCATAGCCTGCGCTCCTGCCCCTGCGTCCCCCGAATTGCTACATGGTAGCGCCGTATGCTCACGTGATGGTCAGGGACGGGCAGCTCTTAGTTCACAGTTGCCACTAATGCAGACACACTGCCAGGCGGTGGCCCTGGCTCTGGCAGTGCCAGGGCTGATCTGGAGAACGAGGGTCTTGACTACCAGAGCCAGCAGAGCGACCTGAGCGATTGTCCAGGCCACATGCACTGTCTAGGAGGGCGGCCTGGGCCCCCAAACCATCCCTGTGATGAACTTGTAGGTTCAGCATGGCCAGGGGTGTCCCTATCATGCCTTGTCTGCTCAGTTGACTCACCGACAGCAGTGGGGACCCAAAAGGTGTGAGAATGGGGGGTGTTGAGGCCTGGACTCTGCTTGAGGCGGTGGGGGTCTGAGCACGCGGCCTGGGCCTCCCTTGTCTGTGACTGTGGCAGACCCAGCCTGGCTCTTGCCGTGTGTGTGGAGTGCTAAGGTGTTGTCAGCAGAGCCGAACGGGCGGACATGTCATCGGCAGAGGCCTTAGGGTAGTCAGGGGACCCCAACATCTACGGCATTGATGCCGACCAGCGCCGCCAGGTCTCGGCTCTACTTCCTCCAGGGTTTCCCTTGGGCCATCTTCAGAGAGGGACACAAGGTCAGGCACCAGCTGGACGGGAGTACCTGGACGGCTCTCTCCGGGTGTCTTGCAGGGCTGCCCGGCATGAGCTGGGGGCAGGCTGTGGCCCAGCAGTCCAGTGGACCACCACCTGGGGCCCGAGCAAGCACGGTGACCCTGCTGGTGGAGGAGCAGCCAGAAGGGGGGCTGCTTCCCGGGCTGCGGGCCACCACGGCCAGGGCTGAGCAGGGAGCCGCGACGTGCCCGCCCAGAGGCAGAGCGGGCTTTCCCTCCGTCAGGAAGGGGTTCTGTGCTGGTGGCTGCGTGGCCCGCGGTGTGGGCCGTGTGCTCTTGGGGTTGGCTCTGCTCGCGGATCCATCCCGCCCACCCGCACCCTGACGGCAGCCGAGCGGCCGTGATCTGGAGCCTGTGCTGTCCTCGTGCTACCTGAGCCTCCCTCTTGGCTTCGGGGACTTCCTGGTAGCTGGTTGTCACTTCTTGCACGTGCCCTGGGCTGCCTGTTCCGGGAAGGGAATGAGAAGGGCTGCGTTCCTTAATGGGCCGAGCCAGGGTGCGAGTGGACGCCTCATCGGCCCGCTTGGGGCACCTGTCTCAGCCGCTGCCAGGAGGCCGGCCGGCCCGTCCTCGACCTTGCCTGGCCTGCTCCGTGGGAGGATTCCGTATCTGTGTGGAGGCCCCACTTCTGGCCCCAACCTGCCAGCGTGCGGCCCAGCCAGCTGCCCCCCCAGAGCGCCCGTCTCCGTGTGGCTTTCACTTTCCTGGCTTACCTGGCCAGCTGTGTCCACAGGTGCGGGCCTGTGGGCATCCCCCTCCTCCCTCCTGGTCACGAACCCCGGGACGACAGCTCACTGGGCAATCTCTGGGTGACGTGTAGTGTGTGTAGCCAGTCGGGCCTGGCGTGAGCCTGGGCCCCGTGGGCTCTGAGCCTGCTCTGGATGACTCTCAGGACCCTGGCCGGCCCTTCAGCGCCTGACACAGCAGATGTGATTTCGCCATTTCACACTGGCCCTCTGCAGGCGCTCGGGGATGTGGGCAGCCCCTTCAGAGGGAGGTGCTCTGTGGGCTGGAGGCCAGGTGATTTGGGGACCCTTTCTGCCTCTGTTTGGATGAGATGCTAGGCTCCCACCCCAACGCCGCTGAACCCCATGTGGGTCCTTCGTGGTCAGTGGGCCTGTGAGACTGCCCCTGGCTTCCTGAGAGCACGTCCAGGGTGGGCAGAGGGCACACCGTGTCCTCAGGAGCCCAGAAGCCATGTGGGCGGGGCCGGAGGATGCCCTGGTGGCCCCAACTGGCTCTCTGCATTGCTGTCCTTCACGCAGCCCCCACGCTGAGCTGTCTGACTGTGACGTACTGAGGCTCAGGGTCAAGGCTGTGGTTCTCAGCTTGTGGACGCCCCTCTCCCGACTCCATCCCAGGCCATCTGTACTGCAGCCTTGTGCCTGTCAGGCCTTGTCTGTGTTCGAGTCTGAGGGACACACAAGGCGCTTTTCTGTGATCTTTGAGTGTCCAGGATGAGGCGTCCAGGAAGCATCACTGTGCAGCTCAGTGCAGGTGTCCCCAAGACTGGATTGGGGTGACGAGGGAAGCCCTTTCGAGTGTAGCTGCCAGGTGTGCAGGGAGAGCTCGGGTGTGTGTGTGTGTGTTTTAAATTAATAGACTTTAGTTTTTGAGCAGTTGAGTTTACAGGGAAATGATACATCCCTCGCTCCTCCTCCTTAACCTGCTAGGTTGGCTTTAGGGTGCTAAGTTTGTTAAAATGGTTGAGTCCGTATCGATACACTGTTATTAACCAAGCCCACAGTTTCCAGAAAGTTCACTCCTGGTACCCCGCACCTCAGCAGCATACAGGACAGTCTCACTGCCTGAGGTCACCATGCTCCACCTGCACGTCCCTTTTAACCCGCCACTGCGTCTTGCTTGGTCCCCCCCACCGTGGGAGTGGGCTGCAGGTGTGACCTCTTGCCCTTGGCCCCTTGGCCTGACCCACGGCCCCACGGCTGGAGCCAGACCCCTGTGCTCTCGAGGGTCTTTGCCCTGGGGCGGGGGCAAACGTCCACATTCTGAACTGAAACCACTACGGAGAACCGAGAAGAACCCGGCCGAGCTCCCTGCGCTCAGGGCCGCGCACTCTGACGGCCGCCTGCCCCTCGCCCGCAGCACTCACGCGTGGACCCCGAGGAGCTCTTCACCAAACTGGACCGCATCGGCAAGGGCTCCTTCGGGGAGGTGTTCAAGGGCATCGACAACCGCACCAAGGAGGTGGTGGCCATCAAGATCATCGACCTGGAGGAGGCCGAGGACGAGATTGAGGACATCCAGCAGGAGATCACTGTGCTCAGCCAGTGCGACAGCCCCTACATCACCCGCTACTTCGGCTCCTACCTCAAGGTGCCTGCAGGGAGCGGGGTGGGTTGTGCTCGGGTGTGAGTGGGGGCCCAGGGTTCCGTGGGGCCGCTGGGAGGCCAGGCCTGGTCTGAGGCGAGGGTCCCTGACGGGAGCACAGAACCAGCTTCCCACGGGAGCGGCTCCCAGAAAACAGGAGCCCGAAGGCCAAGCTGGCGTGCTGGAGGTTCCTGGGCTCATCCTCCGGGGATGCCTGGGGGCGGCGGAGTGAGAACAGGTCTGTAGGGTCAGGGGTTCTGAACCAGCCGCATGACCCCACCGCCTGGCTGTGCCATGTCTTGGGGGGACTGGGGTAAGCCCCATGCATCCATGAGGCCCTGCTAGGAGCTCTCTGGGACCCCTGAGCTGGAGCCCAGAGCCCAGTGCCAGCCTGCGGGGGCCTGCCCAGGGGCACCTGGTGTGCACGTGTGTCAAGGCGCGTGCCGCCTGGGTAGGCTGTTTTCCCAGCCTGGTTTTGGGGGCGTGTGTTAGCAGAGTACAGTCGGCCGCTGGTCTGGGCTGTGGTCCGTCTGCAGAGCTGCTGCAGCAGGGGTGTTGGGAGGGGAGCGGGTGGGGCTGCTGGTGAAGCCCTCCCTTGGAGGGCCCCGAGGCTTTGGAACCCTGCTGGGGAGTGTGTCCTGTGGCCTGGGGTGCCCCGTGCTGGCTGCCACATGCTGACAGGCCTTTCTCTGGTCCCAGAGCACGAAGCTGTGGATCATCATGGAGTACCTGGGCGGCGGCTCCGCGCTGGACCTGGTGAGGTGTAGGCCGCAGCCGTGGACAGCTTGCCGGGCAGGGCTACAGGACAGGTTGCTGCGGGGTCCTGACAGTGTCCCGGGCCCCTGGGCTCCTGGGGCCCTCTCCTTCACTGTCTTGGTGCCTCAGCCTTAGTCAGGAGCTGTTTGCAGCCCCCTCGGTTGATGCCGAGGGGTCCGGGGCCTCTGCTGGCTTGTGGGGGGCAGGCGGGGTTAGTGCCTCTGGACACATGGGCTCAGGAGTGTGACAGCACCTTGTCCTCCTCATCTACCTTCCCAGCAAAGGTGGTGGTGGCCTTTGTTCTCTAAGAAGACCCTCCCTCACACCCACCTGGCCTGCGTCTAAAACTTTGTTTCAGAAGTAGGGGGAGGTGAAGACCCACCGTCTGCAGGGTCACCCTCATGGGAGTGCAGTCGAGCTCAGGCCTGGCTGTGGGCGAAGGAGGTGTGGCGGGGAGGTGTCTGAGGCCCCACCCCGTCTGTGTGCAGCTGAAGCCGGGCCCCCTGGAGGAGACCTACATCGCCACCATCCTGCGGGAGATTCTCAAGGGCCTGGACTACCTGCACTCGGAGCGAAAGATCCACCGAGACATCAAAGGTCCCCAGGCTCGCCTCCTCTCCCCTCGAGCCCGCCAACCCTGGACAGGCCAGGGTGTGAGGTGGCAGGCGGCCGTGCGGGGCACGCGGCTGGTGGGGCTGGGGGCCTCGCAGCTCTGCGCTCCTGGCCTTTGTCCCCTGCGGCCACCGGACACTGATGGCAGAGACGCTGGTGCTGGCGCCACGCCCTCACGCACCGGGAATGCCAGCCGTCTCCGGTTGGGAGAGCCACCGCACTGTGGGTTGGCCCTGCCGAGTCCCTGGGGAGGAGTCAGGGCCACCTGCATGCTGGTGTGGAAGGCAGGCCCGGGGAGGGCCCCTCACGCTTGCGGGCGCCCCCGGCAGTGCCCTGGCCTGGGCCTGTCTCTGGGCCGCGGGGGGAGGCAAAGCTGAGTGAGGCTCCACCAGCAGGTGCTGCTTCAGGCAGCTGCTCGCGGTGGGGTCTCCCTGGCTCAGAGCGTGATGCCTCGCTGTCCTGTATCAAGCAGCTGCCAATGTGCTGCTCTCGGAGCAAGGCGACGTGAAGCTGGCGGACTTCGGGGTGGCAGGGCAGCTCACGGACACGCACATCAAGAGGAACACGTTCGTGGGCACCCCCTTCTGGATGGCGCCCGAGGTCATCAAGCAGTCAGCCTACGACTTCAAGGTGGGCCTGGCGGCCGTGACGGCAGCGGCGCTGGCAGGGCTCGGGGCCACCCTGGTGCCACGTGTCCTGTGTGGCTCTCTGTCTAGGCTGACATCTGGTCACTGGGGATCACGGCCATTGAACTGGCCAAAGGTGAGCCTCCGAACTCTGACCTCCACCCCATGCGCGTCCTGTTCCTGATCCCCAAGAACAGCCCGCCCGTGCTAGAGGGCCACCACAGCAAGCCCTTCAAGGAGTTTGTGGAGGCCTGCCTCAACAAGGACCCCCGATTCGTAAGGCTCCAGGCCCCAGTTCGTGGGGTGGGTTGGGACCACGTGGCCGGGCCCGGGCCTGTCCTCTGGGGGGTCTGCAGAGGCCACTCCCCATGCCAGCCCCACGCTGGCTTTCGAGGTGCCTCCCCAGGGCCCCTCACTGAGCCCTCCCAGAGAGCAGGCTGCCGAAGCCTGCTGCAGCCTCAGGGCGGAGTCTCGCTGTCCCCGGGCCTGGTGACCTGGGTCCTGACCTGCGTCCTTCCCCCGACAGCGGCCCACGGCCAGAGAGCTCCTGAAGCACAAGTTCATCACGCGCTACACCAAGAAGACGTCCTTCCTCACCGAGCTCATTGACCGCTACAAGCGCTGGAAGTCTGAGGGCCACGGCGAGGAGTCCAGCTCGGAGGACTCTGACATGTAGGGCTTGTCCCTGGGGGGTCCTGGCCCACTCGGCTAGAGGCAGGTGCTAGTGGCCGGGGACCCGTGTGATCACCTGGCCCCTGCATCCTGTGCAGGGCCCCACCAGCGTGTGGCGGGGAGGCCCAGGCGTTTGCTCGGGACCGCCTGGGCCTCAGCCCCCAGCCCTTGTGACTCTCGTCTTTCCCCGCAGCGATGGGGATGCTGAGGATGGGGAGCAGGGCCCCATCTGGACGTTCCCCCCCACCATCCGGCCAAGCCCGCACAGCAAGCTGCACAAGGGGTCAGCGCTGCACGGCCCCCAGAAGGTCTGGCCCCCGCATGCTGAGCTGAGCGGGGGGCTGCTAGAGCCAGCGGGCAAGGGCTGTGGGGGTGGTACACCCCTGGGCCTTGTGCTGAGCTACCCTGACAGGCTGCGCTCCTCCAGGAGGCGGAAAATGGGGCGGGGGCAGGGCCACCTGCTTCTCAGCTCACCCCGCCGGGGTCCTGCTTTTGCAGTCTGCTGAGCCTGCCAAGAGGCAGCCGAGGTCCCAGTGCCTGTCCACGCTGGTCCGGCCTGTCTTCGGAGAGGTGAGGGCTGGGCCAGGGGTCCTGTGGGTGGGGGCGGCTGGCCAGCTCCATCCGGTACCCGGGGTTTCCCCGGCCCTTGGAGCCCAGTGCCGTTAGACTCATGGGCCGGGCGTTCTGAGCAGGATTACGAATGGTTGGGACAAACTGCTCTGACACGGTCCTCTCAAGTTCCCTGGCCCCTGGGGTCCCAGGGTGGCTTTGAACTGCAAACATGTGATGACTAGAAGAGCTGGGATGTCTAGGTGTTGGGTGTCAGGCCTAGGCAGGGAGGGGCGCAGGGGCAGCTGAGTCCTCCATGGTTATGTGACCTTTGTTTGTGTCACCTGCTGATGGGTAGTCGGTAGCACCACAGGAGTATGACATAGCCAGGAGCCCCTACACCTGGGACATGTGGCAGTGGGTCACATGACCGGTTTCTGCCCCAGGTGACAGCAGCACCTGGAGTCCAGGGAGGCTAGATGGGCTGTGAGCCTGGAGGCAGCAGAGCCCTCCTGAGGAACGTGGGGACACCTGGGCTGGGCAGCGGGAGCTCATGGAGCTCAGACAGCTGGAGCCGAGGCCAGTCCCCGCACTGGGCCCCGTGTGGCATGCGGCCTGGGAGAGGAGGGCCTGCCTGGCTTCTCCCCGGGCTTATAGCCTGTGGCATGGGGGACGGGGGGCTGTGGGCTGGGCTCCCTGCCGCGATGTTTGTGTAGTGAGCTCAGAGCTCAGTGGCCACATGGAGCCCCACCCAGGCCGGCAGGACCCTGAGGGGGTCCTGATTCTGTGGGCTGGGCCTGAGCTCAGGGCTGCTGGGCAGTGTGTCTTTTTTCTGTCAGGTGTGGAGTGGGGCAGGGCGCTCTATGCCAACCTGTCTAGCTCATCCCTACCAGGTTGCCTGCCCTGGGATTCCCAGCCCGTTCCTGCTGCTCAGGACAGTGGAGGCTGACGGGCGACTGCTGGTACCCTCTAGCCCCAGAGGTCAGAGCTGGTCGCTGGCCATGTGGTGCATTCTGGGCGTTCCTGGGCTGTGTTCTCAAGTCTATTAGCCCTGAGCCAAGAGCTGCTGTGACCCACAATTGGGAATCAGCCATGATTCCCATGACAAGGTCTTGCCAGCCTGGGTAGGGCTCCATGTGGCCACTGAGCTCTGAGCTCACTACACAGTCAGCCATGGGGGGCTGCCAGGGACCCCTCTTGAGAACCCTGATCTGAGCCTCCGTGAGTGGCGTCCTTGCCTTCGGGCTGGCTGGGTCCCTAACCAGAGCCTTCAGGTGCCCCCACTGTCCTCGCCTGGCGGAGGAAGGGCCACGAGGGGCTCCGGTGGGGGCGAAAGCCTGCAGCCAGGGTGGTGCTGTGTCCGCAGCTCAGAGAGAAGCACCGGCAGAGCGGCGGGGGCGTGGGGGCGCTGGAGGAGCTGGAGAACGCCTTCAGCCTGGCCGAGGAGTCCTGCCCCGGCATCTCGGACCAGCTGATGGCCCACTTGGTGGAGCGGGTGCAGCGGTGAGGACGCTGCAGGAGGTGTCTCCGCTCTTGGCTTCGGGCTGGGGAGGGGTGGGCGGGCTCCCCTGCCTTTCTCGGGCTCCTGCCCGTGGCCTCACCCAGGGTCCCTGATTCCCCCTCCCCAGGCTGCTCGGTGCTGCCGCCTGGTGGGTTCTTGCGGGGCCTGCACGTGGGGCGGGAGCAGTGACAGGCTCCTCTCTCCTAGGTTTTCACACAACAGAAACCACCTGACGTCCAGCCGCTGAAGCCGCCGTGGACGGGGAGCGGGCAGGGTGGCCTTCGTTTTGAGCTCTGTAGGGCCCTCGCTGACTTGGAGCCCCTTGCACCGTGTCACGGCCTCACCGCTGGGTCTCAGCCCCTACCCTGTGCGGAGGGCTGTCCCCCGTCCCTTCCTGGCTGGGCTGAGGTTACAGCTGGCAGCAGAGACCCCTGGAGAACCAAGTGACCCTGTGGGGGCAGCGGGCTCGGTCCCCTCAGGCCTCCTTGGCAGGGCCGTCCCCTCCCCCAGGCTCACTGGGTGCAGCTGCTTGGATGGGGGTGTGGAACCTGTCAGCCCAGCCCCTCCCCTGCCCAGGGCCATAGTGGCCGTGGATTTGCCTTGTGGTGTGAGACCAGGTGCCGTGTCTTCTCGTAAGCGCACGCGTCAGCCAGAACATTTTGTATTTTAAGAAAACTGAACTCTGCTTTCCTGTATCTTCCGAAGTTAAGGTGTTGGTCTCACGGGACACGGAGAGGCTCCTGCCCCTTTCAATAAACACCTGAATTGAGCTGCACTGGTGGTGGGCGGGGACCTCCGGGGGGTTGGGGGGGGCGCAGACTGAACAGAGGGTGGCACAGGTGTGGTGACATGCCCTTTACTTTTGGCCACACGCACGTTAGCACAAGCAAAGCGTGTGTACGCACCTCCCTGTCTATGAAACCGCGGGGCACCAATGAATTAGGGGCCTGGCCCTCCGAGGGCCACACGAGGACTTTGGTTTCCACTTGTCTGGAGGTATGTGGGGTGGGCACCAAGGTGGCTTCTGCTGGACGTGTGTGTAGCTGTGACCTGAGGCCTATGCCCCAGCCATGGTCGACCTAGACTGAAGGACAAGGCAGCTGGGCCACCCCGGTTCCCGTCCAAAACCAACCCTCGGCAGGGCCTGCTCTGAAGAGGAAGAGGGCAGGCGGCCCGCTTTGGTCACACTGGAGCCGGGCCGGTGTTTCCACTCGTGTGCGTGTTCTGTCCAGGGCCCTAGAGGCCCAAGGGGTGCATTGGGTCTCGAGGGGGACCCAGGTGTCGCTGTGATGCCCGGCCACACTGCTGGTCTGTTGTCGGGAAGAGTCAGGGCAGGCAGCCACGGGGCATGTGCTGACTGTGTTCTGCTTCCTCGTTTCCTTCCTCACCGGGCAGCGTGGGCTTCATGCCTCCTCCTCGGGGGGCCCGGCCCTCCCAGGTGAGCTGCTGGCGCTCTCAATCACCTCCATCCACCTGGAGAACAGGTTGGCCTGTCAGACTCCAGGATGCTCACCTGGGAAGCAGGGCATGCTCTGGCCATCAGACTGGTGGGATCAAGTATCTTCCCAAGAATGACCCAGAACATGGAGTACATGGGACAAACCAAGGGCCAGTGGGGTCCCCAGAGGCAGTGCTCTGCTCTCCCTGTCCAGGACCAGAAACCCTGGCTCCAGCCCGTCAGTGGGGGCAGGACCAGGATGCCCACGCAGTTACCTCCCGAAGGTGTATTTGCTCTCGGCCCGGAAGAAGTAGACGTGCGACTTGAACTGCAGCTTGAAGACGTGCTCCTTGAGGATGCCGTCAGCCTCCTGGGGCACACTCACACGGTAGCCCAGCAGCGGGAGGCTGGCCAGGGGGTGGTCGTCCTGGAAGGCGGCACAAGCACGTCTATGGGTGCGGCCCTGCCAGCCAGCTACCCTCCCCTCACCCAGCAGCAGGGTGAGAAGGCCCACCCCTGGGGGTGCTCCCTACCTGATGAGTCTTGTAGAAGAACAAACAGAAATTGGTGAAGACCACCCAGAGTTTCTGCCATCCATTACTGTTTTTGAACTTTCTCAGCAGATACCCTGAGAGCTGGTTCTGAAAAAAGGCGTAAGGGCATCTGCTGGGGTTGCAAGACCCCAGAGCGGTCACCCTCCTGGGGCCTCCCGGGGGCAGGACTGCTCCCCAAGAATGTGGGCCGCCCCAGAGGTGCAGCTGCAGCCTGGATTTTGCTTCTGTGCCGCCAGCACCAGCGGCTTCCCGCAGCAGCGCTGTTCCTCGGCACTTATCAGCCTAATGGGGTTCTGTCTCCCCCTTACTGGCAGGCAGTTTCCCAACTGCCACGAGTCCCCTGGCCCGAGGAGACGAAGCCCCAACAGAGCACATGGAGCCAAGTCTGGAAGGTTCTTTCACATGGTGGGAGGAGAGGGCCGTAACCCCCAGAGGCCTTGAGTGTGACCTATGCTGCACAAGGTGTGGGCTGAGCCACCTTCGGCACTGAGGTGAGGTGGGAGGCCCGGCCCTGGAGACCCGCAGACCAGTGCCACCCGTTCTCTTGCACCCTCACTCTAGGGTGGGCCTGTACCTAGTGACGCGTGGCTGAAGAGGTATCCTGGGTCACGGCCCCAGACTTGCAGGGGGTACGCTCACCCATCCACGTGTACCCTGCGTGTCCAGCCCCACCTGGCAGGTGAGCCCGGGGCTCTAACTGCTTACGTGCAGGGCTCCCCCAGGTTCAGCAGAAGCTCAGAAACCACACTGAAAGGCGAATGGCTGGAGCCAAGTGACGGAGGCAACAGCCCCCAGTGACGGTCCCTTTGAGAACCCTGGGGACACCACCCTGGCTCTTCCCAGCACATGGCTCAGTTTTCCTCACTGGTCTGCACTAGCCTTGAGCAACTGTCACCCCCCGAGCCCAGGCAAACCCTGGGCAGCTGTGCCCAAGCGGGCTTCCTGCCCCGGGCAGGCAGCCTGGGTGCCTGGCCCGGCCTCGTCAGCAGCTGGCACAGCAGAGGTGCTCACGCCCGCCGTACCTCGACGGCCGCACTGTGGTCGGCTCTGGAGACGCTGGTGCTCCGGCACCAGCACACGTGCGCCGTGCTGTTGGCCCGGAGCGTGCTCTGCCCCTCCGGGGGGCTGCGGGTGCTGTGAGCATGGGCTAGCTCCTGCTCCAGAGGGACCTCGTCCGAGGATCCTGGGGGAGAAGGCGGCCGTCCGCTCAGAGGGGACGGGCTGGCTGGGCCGGGCCCTCCACAGAGGGGATGGGCCTCGGGGGCAGGGGAGCCCTCGGGCCCAGGCCAGGCGCAGGTGGAGGGCAAGACCACGTGGCCGGAACGCGGCCCGGAACGGTCCTTGTGAGAAGAGCACCTGGGGGCAGGGGACAGCCCGCACCCAAGGAAACCGATTTGCAGAAGAGCCTCCTTGGGCGCCCTAGGGGTCTCGGGGGGAACTCACTGCGGGGCGGGGTGCACACCACGCTGCCCGGCAGCTCCAGGGGCGTGGCGCCACCGCCCTTGGCCGCTTCGATGGCGGAGTCCAGGTCCTGCATCCACTTCTCCTTCTCTAGCCGAGAGCTGCGAGGCAGGGCCAAGGCTCAGGGCTGGCTGGCAGAGCGCGGCCAGGGCCCCTCGCTGCGCCGACCTCGTGGGGGGTAGGTCAGGGGGTCGGGTGCCTGTGTCGCCCCGTGTCCCGTCTGTGGGTCCAGAGGGCTGCCGGGAGTGCTGCTGGTGGACTAGCCTGTATCCCCCAGGGATTGGCACTGCCAGCTTGGAGCGGGGCTCTACAGCAGCTGTCCCCAACCTTTCCGGCCCCAGGGCCGGGTGCCGTGAGAACCTAATGCCTGAGGATCTGAGGCGCAGCTGAGGTGGTGACGCCGGCGCTGGGAGCGGCTGCAGATGCAGATGGACCTTCGCTCACTGGCCCGCCGCTCACCTCCTGCTGTGTGGCCAGATCCTAACGGGCCACAGACCTTCCAGATCCGTGGCCCGGGAGGCTGGGGACCCCTGGGCTAGGACACTACAGGGTGGAAGCTACAAGTTGGGTACCCACTGGGCTTCCCCAGGGGAGGGACTGAGCACAGCAGGTGCTGGTGCCTGAGGCAGGGCTGCCCTGAACCTTGGGGCTCAGGTCTTCTTCCTGCTGCCTGGGGTTGGGGGGGGCAGGGAAAGTGGCCATTTGCTCCTGAGCTGGGCCTGATGAGCCTCGTGCTGCACAGCCCTGGGGGCAGGATGCAGATGGGGACCGTGGCGTGGCCACCCGGCTAGGCTCTTCCCACTGGCCTGTCGGGCTGCCCCTTGGGCTGCCGGTGTGCCAAGAGCTCGTGCTCCTGGAGCCTGGCCGTCCTCCAGTGCTGTGAGCACCATGGCCAGTCGCGGGCATGTTCGCAAGTGTCACGTGCCCTCCAAGCCCCACCAGTGGAGAAGCACGTTGGACACACGACGCCTCCAGGGACACACGTCACTCCCACAACTCTGAGGGGACTTGGCCGCGACAGGGAGGCCCCGCTCCTGGCCTCCTTACCTGGCTGCCACCACGATGGTCTTCGGAGCCGCGTAAATGGTGAAGCAGTGTGGGACAGACCGCGTGTCCTCGCTGGCTTCCACCTGCGGGCAGGCAGGGGTGGGAGTGTAGAGTGTAGCAGGGCTGGCCGAACGCAGTGGCGCGGGAGCTCTGCACTGGCCAAGTCTACGCTGACTACGGGGGCTACGGGAGGCACGAGGAGTCCCCACGCCACGGCGCCTGCCACCCAGGCGGGCGGGCGGTGGGCCACAGGGCACCCGACTACTCACCGGTGGGTCCAGCACTATTAGCTGAAAATCAAGCACAGGGAGAAACGGTGAGCACTACCGTCACCAGAGAGGGAGTCGCACAGTTCACGTCGCACACTGGGGACCAACACCTAGCATGTGCAGGTCCAGAGAAAAACCTCCGCAGATGCGTCCCGGCGGTCAGTGACTAAGTGAAACAGCTTCAGAATGACATTACCTGATCGAACCTGAAAGCACGGACAGCAAACTGCCCTCTGACCACGCGAGGCTGTCCCCGGGCTGTGAGGGTCTGACATGAGGGAGCTGACACTGGAAATGACCCATCACAGAGTCAAAGGGAAACAAGCAGGGACTCTGCGACGCTGACCACTGAGCCTGCCACTGGACATAAAAGATCTGAAATGAATGTGAGCGATGGCCGGGGAGGTGACCGAGATGTCGGTTAATGTGCAAATCCAGCCATGCACCGCATAACGTTTCAGTCAACAACAGACCACATGTAGACGGTGGCCCCCCAAGATCATTGTGGAGCTGAAAACTTCCTGTCACCTAGTGACGTCGCAGCTGCCGTACCATCCTAGCACAATGCATTGCTCCGGTGTTTGAGGTGACTCTGGGGTAAGCAAAGCTACTGTGCTGCCAGCCGTGTGAAAATACTGCCCGCAGTTACGCGCAGAGCTGACACCTGATGGTAACGTGTTTACTACGCTACGCTCTTCACCGTCGTCTCTACGGCTAAGAAGGGCTCGCTGTACAGCAGGAAGCTGCGTCGCCTGTGGCAGCCTTACACATCTTGACTATTATTTTCTCTTGTGCTTGATTTAATACATTGCATTATAAATTTAGTGCAGCCCAAGTGGACGGCGTTCAGAGTCTGCAGTCACGCACGGTCATGGCCGAGGCCGTCACACTTACCCACCACTCACTCGCTGATTCGAGCAACTTCCAGTCCCCAAGCTCTATTCACGGTGCGTACCCTATACAGCATACCATTTTTTTAATCTTTTCTTCCCACGTTTATCTTTTATACTGTATCTTTATTGTGCCTTTTCTATGTTTAGCTATATACATACTCAGCATCACCCTACAGTTGCCTGTGGCGTTCACTGCGGCCGCGGCTGCGCAGGCCGGTAGCCCAGGAGCGGCAGCTGCGCGCACAGCTCAGGGGTGTGGTAGGCGGTGCCATCTCGGCCAAGTCGCTCCACAGTGTTTGCACAACGATGAAATCACCGAATGACGCCTCTCAGAACGCGTGCCGTCATCAAGCAGCACATGACTGTCACGCAATTTCCACAAAAACCCCTATGGTGTTTTGAAAGAACATGTCCAAATGATTCCAAAACTTATTTGGCAGAATTAAATACCTGAGAATAGCAAAAAACCTTTCTACAAAGGACGAATAAGGGATGAACCTTATTCATGCTTAGGATCCCACGAATTAAGAGTGGCCATGGGCGCCAGGGCGGAGAGGGGCACAGGGCACCCAGGAAGAGCCCGAGTGAGAAACGCGGGCGGCCCACGGGTGAAGACAGCCTTCCAGACTGGTGAGGGACGAGGGCCTGACGGGGGACGGGACACTGACGGCACGGGCAGAGCTCGCGTCCCAACCGGACGTCATCCGATGCGACATTTTAGGTAGGTTAATGGAGAAAAATTAAACCATGATGCACCAGGAAACAAGGTGCTGACAAGGTCTTGGCATAGAAAGGACTTTCTGAGGCAGCACCGGGGACAGAAACCCTAAGGGAAGGAGGGACAGCTCTGACACAAAAACATCTAAATTCACTCCTTCGACAAGGACGTGCGAGATGCTCTTTTAGGAACAAGACGATCACGGTCAAGACAGTTTAAATCGCACTCCGTAAAACCAGCCTGCAGGCAACGTGAAAAGGGCCGAGGGTGGGCTGGCGTCTTTAACGTTTCACAATGTGTGTGAAGAACAGGGCACCATGGCGGCCAGAGCGACAGACACATGCGCCTCCTGGAGTGCGGTAGCGGGGGCTGCACCCCCCGCCCTGGAGAAGGTGGGGTGAACAGCCCGTGCTTCCCAGGGCTGTGGGAAAGGGGCAGATGCAGAGGCGCCTAGCGGGACGGTCAATGGGGGCAGCTGCTTGACAGCCAGGACGCAGTGACATTCGAGCCATGCACACGAGTGCACTATGCTAACACGACGCCTTCGGAGTTCATCTCAAGGGCACAGTCAAGGGTGTGGAGGGGGACAGAGACACATTGCTGTGGCTTCTGGTTCTGGAGAACCAGATGCAGCCGGCACGTCCAGTGTCGGGGACCGGTCACGGGAACGGGATGGGGCTTGGCCCCCAAACCACCGCTCACCTCAGTGAGGTGGCAGACGCACAGAAGGCGTGAGGACATTCGTGACGAATCGCTAAGCAAAACGTGCAGGTTACAGAATGGCTTGTAAAAAGGGCGGGTCCACTGTGCGACAGACACGGCCCACGCGGGGAGCTGGGGCACACGGCACACGCAGACGGTGCGCGTCCCCGCGGGATGAGCCGCTCTCGCTCCGCACTTCCAGTTGTTTCGTGTATGATGAAAGTGTCGCTTTTAACGGTACTTTAGAACACATGGAGTCTGCTTCCCGCGGCGGCGCATGAGCTCATTCGAGCCGACCCCCTTCGATCCCCTTGCTGAGCTCAGGAAGCTGAACCGCGTGGTGCGGACGCTGCCGAGGGCCCCTTGGGAGGGAGGGCCGAGGTGGGCAGGACGCCCTGAAGAAGGCAGGGGTGGAGAGCTGCTCTGGGCTGCAATGGCGGAGATGGCAGGGCAGAGTGTGGCCGGACCCCCGCCCACAGACGGGGGGCCTGGAGGGGCGCGCGGAGAGATGCTCGCTGCCGCGGGAGGCTCTGGACCAACGGCAGAGCTTTGTGGCAAGGGCTGGCCTTGGCCCGCTACCTTCGCCACTCCCAGAGACGGGGCCCAGACTGAGCGCATGGGGGGCAGATGGGAGCATGCAGACGTCTGCACGAGGGTCCTCCCTTGGCCCCCAAACAGCACCCGCCTCGGGCCAGGGGCAGCAGTGCTCACGAAGGGGAAGGGTGACAAACGAGCGTGGTAGGGTGAACAGTTTCTGCTCATCAGAGAGGTAAGCATCACGCTGCGCCTGTGACAGCGGGGGTGTGGGCGCGCCCCAACGGACTGCGGCGCAGGCAGAGTGTTCTCAGGGCGGCAGGCCCGCAACCACGGGCGGGGCCGAGCTTGTGACTCTTCATGAGGCGGAGGTGGGAAGGCACAGCAGAAGCCACGCGGGACTCAGAGCGGGGCCTCACAAGGGGTGTGCAGGGAAGGCGCTGGGCGCCGGGCTCACTGCCCGCTCCCCAGCAGAGGTGTCTGGCCATTTTACAGCTGTGAGTGTGTGCATGTGCGTGTGCGTGTGCGTGTGCGTGTGAAATAACTCCTTCCAATGCCACAAAGAACCAAAATAGTCAGCATAAGAGCAAAGAGATACAAGTATAAAATCAAAGAAGTGAAACTCTAGTCTTAAGAGTTGGTGGCTCAGCCCCCACCTGCGCAGCGCCCACCTGGGGTCCTTCACAGGGCCCGCTGGGTAGACACGGTGAGTGGGGCCTTGACCTGCAGGTGCTGGCGGTGACCCCAGGGTGCGGACGGCCCTGGGAGGGCTGTGGGGGAGCCCCGTGAGCTCCAAGACCAGTAACCACAACAGGTGGGGACAGAGCAGAGCCCGGCAGGTGCTTTCAGGTAGCGGGCCCGGACCCAGCCGCGCCCCAGCACTCACCAGCATGCCGCGGAGCGGAAGGAGACCCCGGGTCCGGAAGCGGCTGGTCCCCGAGACGCCTCTGCTCGTGTACAGCAGCATGTCTGAGAACTGAGCCGAGAAGCTTTAGATAAATACATTTTAAAAGCAAATAACACGGTTTCGACGTCTTAACTGTCAGTGGTTATCAGATATATTCGGCTTGCGGAGATTTTGGCAAAAAAGGGAATTTGACTTCATACAATTATTTCGACCAGAGACAACTGGCAACCTCAGAGACCGGTGGGCATCGGGGCCCAGCCGCCCCTCATCCAGATGGCTCGGGTCCGTATCTACCGACCAGCCGTGAGGAAGGGGGCTGACGGAGAAAAGCCGGTGGCAGCAGGGGCCCGCTGGGAGAGCCTCAGCTCCCAGAGTCCAAGTGGTGAGCAGGACACTTGGACGTGGCCGCGGCAGGGTGGACACCCTGCGGCCACAGGCACGTGGCTTTCCTATCCTCTGGCCTTTGCTCGTCCGTGGGACAGGAGCCCACAGCTAAGGAGAAGGCAGCCCCAGCTCCCGCCTGGCCATGAGGCCGCCCGCCCGCCTGCCCGAAGCTGCAGCACAGGCCCCTGGCAGGGCCGCGGCCGCCCACCTACCAGGAAGAACATCCTCTGCTGCAGGCCTTTCTTGGTGAGCTTGTGCAGGCAGCCCTCGCGGATGAACTCCTGCAAGACAGCGACGCGGTCCCTCGGGGTGGGCCCAGGGCCACGCAGCAGATGGCGGCTGGCGGGTAGGCTGGCGTCACTGTCACCGCTTACACTTCTCCGAGCCCCTCTGCAGGAGCCCAGATGCCCACATGCCCTCTGCGCCTTGCACCCTCCTCCCTCCTGCCTGCTCCTTCCGGCCAGCCGGGGCCTGGCTGGGTGCCAGCGAACTCAGTCCCCAGACTGTCTGCTGGGCGGCTGCTGCCGCGTCTCGTCACGGGCCGGCTGCGCCGAGGGCTGTCGTGTAGAGTAAATGGAATGTTCTCATTGAGAAGCTCGTGGGGACGTCAGCCATGGGGGTGACATCCGAGCTGGACTTTGAGAGGAACTGGGCAGATGCAGCTTGAGTCTGGTTGGGAGCGGGGCACACAGTTCCCTTTGGGGGTTGTGACTAACAAGCAGTATGGCAGCCAGCATCTGCTCAGCATCTACTTCCGCGAGGCAGGGGCCGAGCAGCGGACATCGGTCCCCTGGCCACTCCCAGGCCTCTGCGTCCTAGGGACATGGAGCCCAGGCCACATTCCAGCCTTGGCTCCAGAGCCCACTGGACCTGCTCGATGCCACTGCTCTTGCTTATTTGTCCTGTCAGTGACAGTGCCCTGGGGCCACCGGGTATGACACTGTGGGGGCGCTGGGAGGAACGACACGTGTAATGAGAGCCCCACCGCCCTGCAGCAGTGCCACTGCGGAGCCCTGCGGTCAGTCGACGAGCGACAGGAGGTGAAGGGGTCCTGGCCCGGAAGGCCCAGCCCAGGAGCGGAGCCTCCCGGACATCCCAGTCCTCGTTCCTCCCTTGGGACACGTGGCCCCACGTTCCCAGTGCCGTCTAAGAGGCCAGCATAGAAACAGTGCACTCGGCCACGCTCCACTACACGTATGTCTGTGTCGAGACAGGAGACGTCCCCACGCACCCCTCAGAACGTTTTCTTATGTCGACAGTGCTGAGCCAAAGCAAAAGGCATCGGTGACAGAAGGTACGCAGCCCAGCAGAGGAATACTAACACGTGGGACAGATCCGAGGGTTCAGAAATAAACCTCCACATCTATGGCCCGTTGAGTTTTGACAAGGGTGCAAAGGCAATTCAGCAAATGGTACTGGGACGACTGGATGTCACGTGGAAAAGACCGAAGTTGGGCCCCTGTGTCACACCGTCTACGAAAATGAACTCGAAATGGATCAAATCTAAATGCAAGAGTGAAAACATGTAAAACTTGCAGAAAGAGGCACAGGAGACAACTCCGTGCCTCCGCCTGCGCAGCGGCTGCTGATCTACGACAGCGAGAAAGCAGGTAGACTGGACGTCACGGAAACGAAGCCGTCTGTGCCGTAAACGACACCGTCAGCAGCGTAAAGAGACAGCCCACAACACGGGAGAGCGTCTCTGCAAGTCGCATTCCAGTAGGAGGCTGGGACCCAGCAGACACAGACCCTCACACCGCAAAGGAGAAGGACAAACAAGCCAGTTACAAGGTGAGCAAAGGGTCTGAACAGGCACTTCAAAGACGGCATACGGATGGCCAGCGAGCACACGAAAGACGCCCGACCCTCGCCGCTGGGGAAACGCAACCCACAGCCACACACCATCGGATGGCTGGAGGGGCTGCGGAAGGGAGCCGTCCCTGGAAAACCCGGCAGCTCAAAACGTTCCACGCGATCACCCACGACCCAGGAATCCCAGTCCCAGGTGTGTGCGCGGGAGAACCGCACACACGTGTCCACACTAGGACGTTACAGCGTTCACGGCAGACTGCGCGCCACAGCCGGAGAGGGAAACCCGCCCAGCGTCCGTCGGCTGATGATGGACCGGAGAGTGGCCGGTCTGCGGCGCGAGTACTGTCCAGCCTTGAAAAGGAGCAAGGCCGACACACGGCGACGTCAGGAACCGTGGAAACGTGGCGCCGGCTGGAAGAAGCCAGGCGAGAAGGCCGTGTGCTGCGAACGTCGAGGACAAGTGAGCCCAGAGACGGCATGGAGCCTGGCACGGGGAGCGGCTGCCAGTGGGCACGGGTCTCCTCCGGGTGGGAGGGGAATGTCTGCACACCCTCAAACACACTGAAACCCACTGGATGGCTTCAAGAGGGGAACCTGTGCCGTGTGACTCACATCTCTGTGCAAACAATGTGGTCGCCAGCTCGGACACATGCACACGGAGCCACTCACCCGGCCCGGGGCGATGAGGCTCTCCACGCCGACCAGGTCCCGCTGCAGCTCCGTCAGCTTCTGCAGGTTCTCCAGCCGGACCAGGCTGTGTCGGAGCATGGCGGTCATCTCCGTGATGACCGTGAGGGCATCTGTATGAAGAGGCCCCTCAGTGCAGGCACCCGGGGACGGGGAGGCGGTCACCACTCTGTGACGGGAACCGGCGTTTTAAGTCAAGGGCATGCTATCAAACCCCACACAGGGCCGCCAGCACGTTTTTCGGCTGCTGGGCATGGCCAGTGCGGGTCCCTGAAGCTGACCTGGGGCTCAAACTCGTTCGGCCCAAGCCGCTGACCGGCCAGCACTCAGCATGATAAAGGCAAAGAACGGTCTTTGTAAATAGCTGTTTACTGTTCCGGGCAAAGCGGTGTTTGTTCTTTAGGGAAAAATCACTTACTGGATTTTAAGAGCTAAATAATTTGCACCTTCGAAGCATTTATAATTTTCTTCTTGAATGGAGGAGCAGATGCCATGAAAGCGTAGACTCAGGAAGAATGTGTTCAGACGAAACACAAAACCAGACACTGAGTGGTCTTCAGAGCCCCACCCCGGGTGCAGGGACCACAGCCTCCTGTCCCCTTGCTGCAGCCAGTCATGGGGACCCTGCTATCCTCCGACGACTCCCGCTACGGCCTGGCCACGGCACCTCAGGGCTCCAGGAAATGCAGCGGGCGCTGTCCGCCCCCACCCACTCCGCCTGGCTTCTCCCCAGCCCCGCAAGTCTGAAGGGGGGCCGTGTGACTGCGGCTCACTTCCTGGAGGGGACAGCACCTGTCTCACGGCTTTAAGAGAATGAAGCCACGTGAAGAGGCACACGGGGAGATGAGTTTTCCTCCCTAAATGACAAGTTACAAGCGCCAGGGGTTCCGCTGCAGGTGCTGGCACCTGCCGTTGGCTGTGCAGGCTCCTGAGCTCAGGCCCCTCACCCGGCCGCCCCCCTGGGCCCAGCTCAAGTCTGCACAACGCTGCCAGCAGGGGCTCTCTCCACTCTGCTTGTTCACTGCAGGCCGCCTAGACCCACATGTCTACCCTGGATGGTAACGGTGCCACCTTGCCCTCGGACGCCGTGTGTGTAGAGTGCATGCTGGGAGGTCTGGCTGCCACATGGGCTCCCCATGGCCCTTGGGGAGTCTGGCACTGAAAGCTGGTGGAAGCTGGGGACGCCCTTCAGACCCGATGCAGGGCTGCTGTCCACAGTGCCACCCATGCCTGGGTTTCCACAGAACCAGCGTGACATTGATAAGCCATCAACATGCTCCTGGCCCCTGGCCAGCCCAGGCACAGCCCTTGGAAACCCTCGTGAATGAAGGACAAGATGTGGGACGACTGTCTCTAAGCCCCAACCTAGAAGTGCCCCTTTCCCCAACAGGCTCACGCTCGGGCTCCTGGGAAGCCCACCAGGCTGGTGGCATCTGCACCCCAAGGGGCCTTCGGGGCCCTGTGTGGAGTGGGTGGCAGTGGGAAGAGGCGCTGACAGCGGTCGTCAGCTGAGCGCGCTCCATCACCTGGGCCTTCCTAGCCCTCTGGGGCCGGCGGGCCGAGCAAACGCCTCCAGCTGCCAGTTACCGACGCGTGTCGTGTCCGCCATTTACAAAGCACTTTCGGAAACATGGCCTCGTTTTGTTTCTGCCTCAGCCTGCGAGCTGCACTTCACTGACGAGGAACAGTGCGTGCACGGGCGTGGCCTGCCCTGTGGCCTGCCCTGGTGACCCGAAGAGGCCACCCCTGGCCCAGCCCCCGCAGGTGGGAGGGGGCATTTTCAAGGTGCTGCATTTCTTGATTTCCCTGAAAATGCTCGGAAACGTTTGTGACGATTTGTGCTGCTTCTTTAGCAAACACAGAGCACTTGCCTTTAGAACAAAGAAGCCATCAGCATCGCATGATCCGTTTGGGTTCTCATGCATCAGAACATACCTTATTTATGCCCGTTTGTGACGACGGGGAGACCAGCTACAAGCAAACGCTGGTCTTTCGTCTTATGACGATGGCAAATTTACTTGTAAAAATCTTCTGATAGACAGTAATTTCCTGCACTAAATTTATACCACAACCAGAAGTCATATTTGTAAGTTAAAAAGATCAGAGTTTGTTCCTGTGTCCCTTTAATGCACATGAAAGATGGCAAGGTCCATCTGTGTCAGAAGCGTCTAACAGACCACACTGGCCACGTGTGTGAGATCTGCTGCCAGGGCTTTGCACAGACGAGTGACGCTGGGGAGTGCTCCACCCCGGGGCGCTTGTGGGGGGTCTGCCCGTCACAGCTCCCACTCCCTGTGACCCCCAGGACGATCGGAGGGAGCCTTTCCCTACACTGTTCGGATTTGGAACAGGGACGGTGGGGCTGAAGAACAATACTGGCCGGCTCCCCTCCATCGCGGGGAGGGGGGGCAGCGCTCGGCCTTTCTGGGGTGGAGCCCGCAGCCCCTGCGCCAGGCCCTCACTCACCGCGGCAGTCGGCGAAGTCCGGGTGTCCGGGCGCGTAGTGCCCACACAGCTGGCCCAGCAGCCGGCGGTAGTGCAGCAGTCGCTGGATGGGCTTCAGTAAGAAGGAGCTGAGAGGCAAGTAGCAGACTTTCTGGAGCTCGAACTCTTTGTACACCGCCTCCAGCTTCTTAACGCGCTTGGCTGCCTTTTCCAGCTCCATCAGGACCTCGTCGTGCCTTTGGAAGTGGCCAGTGAACTGCTATTGGGGCACAACACGGACCCTTTAGGTTAGGCGACCGGGGAGCGGGGCGAGCAGCCGGCCTATCTGGGCGGCATCTGCCGTGTGGGCGTCCAGCAGGCAAGCGGCCCAGCCCTGGTTCAGACAGGAGGGCGGGGCTGTGCACGCTGTCACGGCCACCCTCGGCTGCATCAGGGGCTCCACCTCCACCTTACAGGTGAAGAACCAGAACCGAGGCCGAGAGGGCCGGGTCTCGCCTCGTGCGACATAGCGGTGAGCTCCTGGTGGGATGACACCAGCCCGGCTCCAGCTCTGCCTCAGCACGGCGGAGGCGGGGCGAGGCAGGTGAGTGATCTGCTGTCAGAGGGAGGGGACGCTGAGGCTTCCCCCCGAGGCTTCCACCGCACCAGCCGCTCCAGGCCACCATGGCCTGATGGAGGCGCGAGGGGACGCCCTCCCCGGGAACTGTCCCACAGGTACTCCTGCGCCTAGAGCCACCACACGCACGCCGCCACCACATGCACGCCGCGGTCGGTACCTTCAGCTGACGCATGTTCCTGAGCAGCACGTCCCCGATCCGCTGACGACTGCCTGTGGCACCGGAAGGCCGTTCCCTGTACAGACGACGAGACAGTCACAACCTTGCGAAAGCTCGCGAGACTCACCCTGACAGGCCCAGTGTGACTGGCTGTCCTAGCCGGGTGCTTCGAAGGGCGAGGCCCGTCCTCGACAGAACCGGGTACGACATTTGGGCTGTTCTCTCGAAGACGGCAATCGGGGCAAAACAGGATGGCCTACCTGCACCCCGCTCTTCCCATTCTTCTGGAACGGGGTGGATAAGGGACGGTTTCGCGGCCACTCCTCCCCACACCTTCTAAGGACAGACATCAGTGAGACGCGGTCCCCGTGACCTAGCCAGTTACCAGAGCGCCAGCCGCTGCTCCAGCTCTCGCAGGAAGCCGCTGTGCAGCTCGTAGATGGGGTCGATGCTGGAGAAGAGCAGGGAGCTCAGGCCCGCGGGCAGGGCGTCCTCCTGGACCGCCGCGCTGCGGAACCACTGCGGGAGAGCTCAGGGTGACCGCGGGCCTCGGCCGGACACCCGGCGCGAACCCCGGAGGCACTGTGAGGACGGCTCAAATCAGTGCCACAGCTGTGCTCCGGGCTGACCACCAAACGTCAACAGCATGAGACGGTTCTGGATGAGAAGCTTCAAGTGGCCACGCTCCCAGTTTTACAGAAAATGGGGCCCACGACCCCAGCCGATTGGGCGTCTGACGGAAATCTGGTTCAGAGAGCAGGGCGTGTCAGCCCCGGGGCCGAGGGACGCTTCTGGGGGGCGGGGGGGTCTCCTGCCTCCAGGGAGGGTCAAGCGGCATCGAGGACACCCAAGCAAAAAGGGACGTAGGTTGCTTACCACAGTAATAACTTCCAAATCCTTCAGGTATGTTCGTTCTGTGGCGAGAATCTCCTTCGCTATGAAATAGGCCTCGTCCGCTCCCGGCCACTGCGAGAGGCACAGACAGCGTGAGCACGGGCTGTCGGCCACGATACCGTGACACCCGCGTCCTGCACAAGCGACCGGCGTCATGCGGGTTTCATCGTGATTCCCGAGGGGGTTTTCTTCTGAGTGAAAATATGAGCCCAGCTGTGTCTCCCTCACGTTCTCCTCATTGCCGGTTACTCTTTTTGAGAAGAGAATTGCTGTTCGAACACTGACACAGACTGAAGGCTATTACTGCTTTTGAGATACATCATCGTTCAGCTGTCGCTGCCAGAGGCGCAGCTGGTTGCCACACAGACCCACGAGCGTTCGGCCCGTATGAGCGATCACGCCTGACTCACGGAACAGGCGTCAGTGTGCGAGCCCGTCGCACCGGCAGAGCTCGGGGCAGCCGGGCCGGCCAGCCCTGCAGCTCTCACGCCGACCAGGGCCCGCCTGCTTGTGGGTGATGCCGGCAAGTCAGTGAGGAGGCCGCTGCGGGGGACGGGAACTCTGGGGGCGGGGATTAAGGCCCCAGGGGGGTACGAGGCCCCTGGGGAGGATGAGAACTCTCAGCAGGGGATGGGACCCCTGTGGCAGCAAGGGCCATACACTGCGCCCTGGGAACCTGGGCTCCGCACGGGCTCTCACGCTGGCCCCAGGCTCAGGCCCAGCCAGGGGCTGCGCCTTGTCCCTGGAGCATCTCAGAGAGGCCGGGAAGTCCAGCTCCAAGGCCCTCCCCCGTCCTCTGCAGCTGGAAGACGCCCCTCCTGCTCTACCCTGCACGGCCGCCCTGCTGCTCCTCCGCCCGGCTGGGGACTTTAGAGAACGTCTGCCATGCAAACACCTACAGAGCACATGCCGGCCCCAAACCGCACCTGGGACATGCCCAGGAGCAGGAGTCCCTGTCCTTGAGCTGACAGCATCCTGGGAGGAAACAGGCAAGAAGCAACACACAGGCTAATGGGGAAGCTGCCCGTCACGCAGAGACCTGTCATGGGCGCAGAGCAGGCAGAGGGGGCAGAGGGGGCGGGGTGGGCAGCTGCAGACTCCAGCAGAGCAGACAGACCGCCTCCTGGAGAGGGCGGGGCTGAGGAGGTGGTGGGAATGGCGTACTGGGACCCCGGGACAAGTCTGGCTGCTACGCTGAGAGCAGGCTGGAGGGCCCGGGCTCACCGGGAGGTGGGGCGGCAAGAGGAGGCTGGGGCCCTGGCCAGTCTCCCAGCTCAAGTTCTGCTGTTGGGGGAGGGACCAGGGGTAGAGGCGGCAAGGGTGACCGAGGCTTTGGGCCCACATGCCACAGGGCGTAGGTCAGGGAGGAAGGTCAGCGGTCAGGTTTGCATCTAGGAGCTGAAGCAGTGAGCTGGGCTGGGGGTCTGCGGCTGAGAAGGGGAGGCTGGGCCGGAGGCTGACATTGGGGCCCGTGGCTTCTTCCCTGGGCCCTGTCCCTCTGGGAAGCTTAGGAGAACTTTGGGCTGCCTGATGGGATGGAGGCAGAGACCGAGGCCTGAGGGGGGGGGGCTGGACAAAGCCCGGCCGTGAGGTGGGGGTCCTGGGCCGGAAGCCAGTCAATAACGCAGCCCCACACACGGGCACACACACAGCCTCACACACACACAGCTCACACAGCCCACACAGCACATAGACAGCTCACACAGCCTCATGCACTGCCTCACACAGCCCACACACAGCTCACACACAAAGCTCACACACACAGCTCACGCACAGCTCACGCAGCCTCGCTGACACAGCCCACAGCACAGACAGCTCACAGCACACACATGGCACACACACAGCTCACAGTACACACACAGCCTCACACAGCTCACACACAGCTCACACGGGCACACACACAGCTCTACAGCACATACACAGCTCACACAGCTTTCCAAGGTTTGGCCAGCTCACACAGCACACACAGCTCACACACAGCTCTGCTTACACAGCTCTCACAGTATACACACAGTATCACACACAGCCTCACATAGCTCACACACAGCCCCAATGAGCAAGCACACACAGCACACACACACACCTCACACAGCACACAACACAGCACACACGCACACACGGTCAGAGCTCACTGGGCTGGGACTACACAGCTCACACAGCACACACAGACTACAGCCCCACACAGCACACACATAGCACACATAGCTCACAAAGCACACTCACAGCACACACACAGCTCCGGGCCTGCTCTCGCTGAAGTGGGTGCAGGGGGCCCGGGCATGAGGGGCAGTGTGCACGGAGGCCACATGTGTCCAGTGAGGGTGGCCTGGGCGGAACATGCATCTGGTGCTCTCAGGACGAAATGCAGCGGAGTGCTAAGGTGTCTGTGACAGCTGCTCCACGTGACAGGCACCTGTGAGGCGGGGGTCCTACGGCCACTGGTGTCCCCACCTGTGATTACCGCCTCGTCCTTGAGCTCCACGCTCTCTACCTAGGCTCTTACACCTGCCTCGTACCCATCCTGATGGCAAACACAAACTGGCAGGGCGGCCACCTCCACTGGCCACCCCGAACCCGCACACCCGCCGCCTCCCCGGCGGCCACGCTCCACCTCCAGGACCCCCTCAGCCGTTAGCAGGAATGCCTCCCTGTCCCCCAGACAAGGTGGGTCCCTGGCGCTCGCCCTTAGAGCCAGACCTCCTCCCAGTCACCTGGCTGAGGGCTCCCTCGGCACCTGCCCGTTCCCACCACCCCCTGCTACCCCCTGGTGCCCTGGGTGCCACGAACAGGTACGGAAGTCCCCGAGGAGTCCCTGAAGTCCCTGAGGAGTCCCTGACCGTGATGGGAGGGTCTCAGCTGTGATTTTGCTGGGGACGCCAGTCCACCATCCCCTTTTGCTCATGGGGCGGGGGTGGGGTGGTGGTGGGGTGGGAGGCACCCTGCCCCGCCCTCAGGACCCCAGCAGCAAGCCCTCTGCCGGGGCGGCGCCCACCTTGTGTTTCGGTTCCTCCTCGTCATCGGTCCTGGCTTGGCCGGCGTCGCTAAGGACAGGGCTCAGGAGTGGGGACGAGCCCCGCTCAGCAGGGCCCAGAGCCACCTGAAACGCAGGGCTCAGGCTCAGTGGGCTCTTCCGGGCGGAGGGAGAAGGCTGAGGACTGTCCACAGAGAGGCCTGGAATTGAACGGGGCAGGGGATGGAGCGAGAAATGAGCGCGAGCCACGACGTGGGCCAGATACCACGTGGCTCCCCAGGCGTGGCCCACACTGGCCGCGCACCACCACCAGGCACTTCCTGGAAACTGTAAACAAAGCTGCTGTCACATGCAGCTCTTGCTATGACAACGCGAAAATGGAAATAGGCTGATGGCTGACCAATCCGGTGTCACAGGGGCTCTGAGGTTCTGGGGGTCCCCCTGGCTCTGAGATGCACGTGACACAATAAGCAGCACAAAGCCCGTGAGGCGGGACCATCAGGGAGCGGCACCTTCCGTGTGCTCGAGACATCACGCTGATGCTGACATACCTGGGAAGGTGCCTGTTTAGGCCACGGTCATTAATCATTCACTTGAAAAACTGAGTCTTATAAGATGGCAACTCTTTATACTGTTTCATACTTCTCTGAATTTTTCATTAACAAAGATTTTATATTTTGGCTTTCTAGAACTATACTACAAAAGTAATTACTTAAATTTTTTCCCTTTTTAAAAGAACGTTTGCTTTCGACTCGACAGAAGCCAAAATTCGGGGCTAGTTCTACAAAGGCTTACGATAGGCATATCCCATCATACACTTTGTAATAAAGACATTCTTATCCGTTCGGTTCTGAGTTTACTTCTAACATTTTTCAGCGGGACACCGGTGACTCTTAAGTGTCCTATTTTAAAGATACCACTAAAGCAGTTCCATAAGAGAAGTGTAACTGCTTCTAAAGTGTCTTAAGACAGCTGCCTTAGGGTTCCCAGCGTGGGAAACCCAAGCCTCCATCACTTCTAACCATGATGCAGGTGACAAGTAACTTGACTTGAATCCATGGTGCCCGCCTGCTCCACCCACAGCTGGCTTCAAAGCGAGACCCGCCACGGCCGCGGCTGGAGATCTCGGATGCAGGCGCCTGTGGTGACCCGCTCCTGGGTGGGCACCAGCAGCTGCACTAACCCCCCCAGCGCAGCCCCATGGCTGGAGGGGCCCTTATTTTCACATTGACAATCTGGAGTGCGGGACCCCACTGAGGTACTTCGGAGCTAAGCCGCCGGCGCTGAGACGCCAGAGCCTTCCTCTGGGATCTCTGACAGGAAACGTTCGTTCCCATTAGAAATCCCGGACAGAAAAAGATGTGGCATTACTAAGGACCAGGTTGTTAGAACTTGCTTTTCTCACACATTTAAAAGATGCTGAGCAACCTTAAAAGATCATAGGACTCCTAACCGCCCCCGCCCCCCGCCAGGCCTTACCCAGACTTAGTCAGCTCTGAAGGGCTCGAACCCGGGCTGCGGGCTGGGCGCTGGGCCCTGGAGCACGGGTCACGCCACAAGAGCTCTCTGGCCTGGGCCCAGTGCAGGGTAATGGCCGTCAGGCTAGAGAACACGCTGCCAGAGGGTGGCCCCTCGGTAGGGAGAGGGACCCCCCTGCAGGACAGACTGCTCACCTGGGAGACTGAGTCACCATCTGACGCTATCATTGTAGGTTCTACTTCACGAACACTGTCAACTCACAATTAGCAAACAGATTAAAAAGTACCACAGGCTGCTATTAAACATTTGTTTTATTAAGTCTGTCAACTACAGCAACACATTATAAACCATGCCTACTTCGAATTCTGTAAACACAGACCCTACAGATAAAGTCAACAAGGCTGTGGGAAATATGTTTTCAAGAGAGTGGTCCGTCGAGGTGCTTCGCGTGTACACCCCGTGTTCCCATGCCCCATCCTGCGTGGGCCCGTCTATCGTGTGTGAGTCACTGACATACACTGCATACCGAGAAGACAAGTGTGGGGCCGTGGCTCTGCAGGCGTGTTCTCCGGAAGTGAGGTCGTGCAGCCCCAGCTCTGCTGTCTGGACTGTGGGACAAGGAGAAGGGTGCTGAGCCCTAGGAGACCTCGTCTAGGTTGGAAATGCACATTAGGATGCGTGGATAAAGAGCAGGTGTCGTAAGAATTTTTGAAATGCTACACATCAAGTTTTAGGCATCACAGAACGTGCTTAGCCCTCCCTGGTGCGGTAAAGAATTAATCTTACGTATCTGTAAACCAGAGCCGTGTCCCAGAAACACAGTGAGAAAGCCAGCGTGCTTTGTCACGAGCGCTCGCCGCGGACCGTGCAGACGCGGAGGGGCGTGCTCCGGCACCGCCGCGCTGGCTCCTTCACGCGTGCTGAAGGCGCTCCTCAGTTCCAGGACCGGGCTACGTAAAACGGACCGACGCAAACAGTAGCCGTGTCCCACCAGCCCCGTGCCTCGCTGGAGTGGGCCCCAGACCGCCCGCCCGTGCTCACAGGCAGGCTGCAAGCTACAGGGTTCCATCGTCTCCAAGAAACACCTAGAGCTCTTGTTTCCGGTTATTCGTCAGCAGCGAGCAGCTCCGGCAGCTTCCTCTGCGGCATTCGTTACTGCCATTCTAGATACTCGTAATTTTTGAAATGTCGTTTTAAAAAGCGCTGTGTCATACTTTGTGCTTATCATCACTCTATTCATTTGGCTAGGGCACTAAAGACAAATACCACGTTTAGAGGAGAGTTGAGCTAACTTTTATTTTATACCTTTCAATTTTCTTCGAATCCCTATAAAAAACAATCTTGACAATTTTTGTCCAATAGTGGAGGAAGAATCAGCTCCAGTTTGGAAGATTCAAGGTCAATTTTGAAGGTCAGCACGATAACAGGAGATAAAAGATCTAGAAACTCCTTTAACTGGGACAATGGCTCACTAATCCCACTAGAAAAGGAGGGGGCTGAACCGTCTGAAGAATCTGGGTAGATGTGGGCTCGCCGAGTCAGCAGGAAACTGTTCTGGGCTCCAGTTCTGGGCTAGACGGTTATGAGTCGCTTCACACAAAATCTGGCTCGCAAACAAAAGGCTGGAGCTACCGAGGGGCCCGACCCCCAGCTCGCCTGCCACTGTCTGCCCTGCAGAGCTCGCTCCCTGCTGGTCTTCTCCGTCTGCACCGCAGCAGGCAGCCTTCCCGTGGGGCTGTGAGGCCTCCACGAGGGGACACCTGTGAAGCTTGGAGTGGGTGCCCGGCACACAGGGCCCACACGCTAGACGTGGCTGTGGTGACCTGGTGTTCGGAGGGTGACATCAACATGTACGTGCTCCGAAGAAGCATTTTCCAGAGTTTTTTCTTTTGTTCTGGGTAATCAAGACTCTTTCTTATTAGAAGAGGCAGGCGCCCTACCCTACAGCACGGTGACACTTTGGGCCACTTGCCTGGGGTGACCCTCTGTGCCTGTGCACGCGTCGGGATCCAGGGAGCCCTGCGTCTGTTCTAACGAATGACACATTTTGCCTAAAATTCTGAGAAGCTGTTGACCTACGGATCCTCTGAACTATTGGAACGATGATGGTAAGGTCCCTCAAACAAATGATCCACATAAACTAAACAGTCTGTGACAGTCATTGGGAAAGAAATGTGATCTAACATGCGTCAAACGTCAAGCTCATACGGCCTTTGCCTGCCTGCCTGACTGGTCGGCCTGTGGGTCTAATAGAGACGAGCTTCTGAGCAGTTTCTTGAAATCTGGGTTGATCACTGAGGTGCCACTTGCTTGTGGCACCACTTCATCCCTGGGGGGCACTGGTGGCCTCACTGGGGGCAGGCCACCTCATGCAGAAGGGGCTGACACCTGTGACTCAATGCTCTCTCCTCCACCTGGGGGGTGACCAACCCAGGGTTCTGGAGAGTTTGTGTCAACGGGTGCTTTTCTAGAAGGCTGCTGCCACCTGGCCCTGCTCCAGTACGAGACAGAGCACAGATACCTTCCACCTCTGGCCACACAGGGTGCCAGGCACCTTGAAACCCAGGGAGCAGCCTGGAGGGAGGCGAGAAACCTTTCTCACAGGCCGCCGAGCAGTGGTGCAGTACCCACCTTACGGTCCATGCCCCATTCGGCCGAGGGGGAAGCCCAAGTTCAAAGCCGGAGTGCGGCCGTGTCCGGGACCTGGGCAGCGGCTGCGCCTTGGGTCAGGGGCTTACTCTGCAGGCTGGGCTCCAGCCGTGAGGCGGAACGGCAATGATGGCCCTGTCTCCGGAATCGAGAAGCCAGCAGCATGTGTTCTGTGCACAGCGCGAGCCCAGGGGCCACGTGGGTCACCTCCAGTGCTGCAAACCACGCTGCCCTCGGCCAGCGCCCCAGGCCCAGTGCAGAGCCCAGGGCAGCAGAGCACACGACATCCAGGGTGCGCCTGCCCTGCCCCCGCCGGCCTCCGAGGGGCAGCGTCTGCCACGCCTGAGGCGACGGACAGCCCCACGCCTGTCTGTTGCTCAGAAGCCTATGAAGTGAGAGACGTCAGGGAAAACGTAAAACAAGTGACGTAGCTATTTCGGGATTCATTTAACACGTGACATAATCTTTAATTATGTAAATCAAAACCGTAGCAAGTAGAGGAAAAGAAAGCTAAAAAGCTCGTTTAAAAATTCATAGTAAATGTTTCCTCATTTTATTGAATAAACAAAGGTTCTGAATGAGTACATATCTGCAGCTTCACAAATGGCACTTCCCTGGAAAACGAGCTGCATGAGTACCACGGACCAGGCAGCGCAGCGTCTCTTTCAAGAATGAACAAGTTCAAATGCATCGCGAAACGCCAGTTCCTTTTCTCCTCTCTCCTAGGGGAACATGCAGCGTTCGGCAGGAGAAAAGCACCAGGGACACTGGAGCACGGCCACCACGGACGAGAGGCCGACAGGGGGCGCCGCGGCCGCGACGAGCTCTGCACCTTTGCGACCAGGGCCGGGCAGACCCCGGCAGAGTGAGACCGACCCCAGGCCTTGAGAACAGACTGAAACCCGCGACTCTGAGCGCCCGAGGGAGCACGAACCCTCTCGCCTGGGACGCGGCTCTCTGGCCGTGGGTTCAAGCTCCGTGAACCAGGAGGGCACGAGCGTACGTGCAGACGCAGGGATGGGCACCGAAACGCGGGGCAACGGCTCGTGTGCCGCAGGCGTGTGCATCGCACGGGCGTGGCCGTGGCGCGTGGGGCGCTCACAATCACTCCTGCAGGGCGGCACGGGCGGGAGCCGCGCTGGAACCGGAACACGCCCCACAGCGAAGCGACGAAAAGGACTTTGCGAAACCACGGCAGGGAAGACGCAGCGACGGACTCGGAGGCTCTGCACTCCGGACTGCGGGGGCCAGCTCGCCGCACTCCCGGAAGCCGACCGCTCGCTCCCAGAGCTCCCCTGGACCGGGGCGGCCGCCGCCCGAGCACAGCGATCTCGCCAGCACCAGGCCTGAGCTCTCGCACCCCGGCTCACGCGGACTGCCTGCCCTCCGGAAACTTAGACACGACCAGACTTGACAACTAATGACAATAAATACTCTGCCTAGAGCGGAGCGTATTATTGGAAGTGACTTAATGGGGACAACAGGTACCGCCTGCTGGGGGCCTTGCAGGGTGGGACGGCTACAGGACTGCTGTCAGCTGGCTACACCAACACGCCCGGCCCTCCTGTCCCATGCAAGGCCCTGGATCTCACTAAGGAGATCAACGGATTAAGAAAGAAACCCGTCCACGCTTAGCAGGCACTTTTCAACTGCACACTCTCGCAATCTGGCTGCTGATGTGAGAAGTGTGGTTACAAGTCTACGTGTTTTATTCAAGTGTGAACGAATGTCCTGTAATCTGGGTACATGGGACCCCCCTCCCCAGGTGGTGTCGCTGCATAAGCACAAGGGCTTTTCACGATCAGCAGCCACCTGAAAAAAGGGGAGGCCGAACGTGCCTCGACCTGAACCGCTGTGGACGTGTGAACACCTACTACAGCGACCTCCTGGTATGGGGAACGGCGTCACTGCCTAAGCCACCTGCCACCGGCAGCAGAGACGCGAGCAGGCCCCCGCGGCCCTTGGGCTCACGTCCCCGTGCATCCCAAAGAACTCCTTCTGGATGGGGTCACAGCCCACTCGGAAGTGCAGGGGGCACCCTGAGCAGTGACTCCACAAAAGCTACGGCTGGCTTTTAAACACACGATGTTGCTGTAAAGGAAGAGCCATAAACTCGAACTATCATCGCCGCTCTGGGGAGGGAAACCTGTCAGAAACGTCTCCAGGTCTCCCCAGAAAGCTGAACCTGAACGTGGCGCCTTCCCCAGCAGCGCCCACAAAATGACTGGGGCGCCGGCTTGCTATGCAGCTGTGTCGTCCTACATGCTGCCCCACGGAGGCGCCGGCCGGGTGGGCTGTGGGACGGTGGCTAGTGTGAGTGAGGGGTGAGTGGTCAGCATGGCTCCAGGTCCAGCCTGCCGCAGGGGCCTGAGGGGCAGGCAGACGACGGCATAGGCTGGCCAGACTGCGGGACATGAGGCAGGACCACTAGCTTCTTCCCCAAGTCACTGGCACAGTGGGGGGCTTCTAAGTGACAGAGACTTAGGCGCTACTGGCCACATGCGGCCAGCAGCTGGTCTTTGGATTTCGACTTGAACAAATCAATCAGTGACAGGCACTTTGGACGGCCAGGCAGCTTCAGAGTGTCCTCGGCATGTGACGGCGCCGGGGACGCCGACACTGCGTGACGTCTGTGTGGGGCTACACGCGGCGGCGTCCTCACGTCTCAGACATGTAGAGAGTTTGGGAACGCCGCTGGTGTGCCAGGCACCCGCTATGAAATGCCACAGCACAAAACGTGAAGGAAAAGGGCTGGTGGGCGACGTGGGGGACGCTGAGTGGGGACACGGGTTCGTTCGCTCCACCCCTTTCCACTTTTGTATACTCTGAAAACTTTCTGAACAACAAGCTAAAAATTCACCTCTCCAAAATAAAGTTTCGCTGAGGAAACAGAAACACCCCGCTCTCACGCGAAGGCCTAGGAAGACGTCGGAACAGAATTCCTTTAGAATCCGCAGGACGAGAGCGTGACAGGCATCACCCACCACCTCTGACCTGCTGCCCAGACACTAGGGAGGGTCCCCCTAAAAAAAAAGACAGCTTGGTTGGTTTGGAGCACCACTAGGGACAACGGATGTGGTGGTGGGGGGGGGCACGGGGCAGCTAGGCCCAGGAAAAGCTCTCCGCCACACGAATCCGGTCGCTTTCTCAGTGACACAAAGGGAAAACAACGTCCCGAACACACTGTTCTAATCAGTGAGTCCTAACAGCACCCCGTTTACCAGCCCAGTCACATAATCTCTTCGGAGGTCAGTCTGCCAACTGAGAACCCTGCCCAGCGCCTCCATCACTAGAGAGGTGGCCTGCAGAGTGAGGGCGGGGCAAGTAACAGTGGTACCCGCCGGGCACCGGGCCGGCCACCACGGCCAGCTGGGGCTGAAGCCACGAAAACAGGAGATGACTAGCCACATGCACCTCTCCCAACACTGGCATCAGATCAATGCCAATGAGAGACCGACCCTCGCCGGAGTCATAGGGGCGTCGAGTCCTGGGCGCACAGTGTGGCTGCAGCAAGCAGCCTCGTACCGGAGCACTGGCGGGAGGCTCAGAGCCGCACAGGACATCAGGGAAAAACTTATTTAAACGGGGCGTTGCTCTACTAAATAGTGCCAGAGGGATGGAAAACACACTCCAAAGACAAAGCCCAGCCTGTGGACCGGACGAACTCGGCAGTGTCCGTCTGGGACTGCTGCCGCGCCACGTGCCAGTGGCTTCTCTCCGAAGTCCGCAGATGGACACGTCCCTCCGTGCTCTGGGCACTGGCCCCGCCCAGCACACGGGTGCCAACCACAGCACCGCGGGCAGCGGCCAGAGAGAGTGGGTCACAGCGCGTAGAGAAATGCCACTGCCCCTCAGGGAGGGGGCCCCTCGGTGTCGGCGGCTTTCTGGATGCTTATTCCTTCTAGCGAACGGTCCACTCTGTCAGTCCAAGGCACGGCTCCCTGGTTCCGCTTTCTCTGCAACCACGTACCTATCACGCCCCAAGTACACCGCACAGAAGACAGTTCAACTGCATTTTAAACCAATACCTCTCCAAGCCCAGCATCTACACATAGCACTATGTCTGGGTCTAAGTTATTAAAGGGACGACGCCTTTGGCACTGAGGCACCCTGGGACACCCAGGGACCCCGCCGGGCGCAGCCACAGACCAGCACGCAGAGGCTGCAGCCTCCACTGTTGTTCCCAGGGCTTGGCTCCCTCGAGACTTTGAGCCCTGGCTGGACAGGGCAAGCAGAGCCTCCACCCTAGCTAATCTCAGCAGCGTGCCTCGTCTCAGACCGCAGCACCAGAGGCAGACGGCACGCGTCCCGAGGGCCTCCAACAAGGCCGTTATGCTCACGATGGGCAGCACCAGCTTCCGGCTGCATCAGAGCGCACACCAGAAACATAAAGCTGCAGACTCACTGCCCAGCTCTGGGAGGAGGAGCTGGAAATACTCATCCATCCCCAACTTGCTGCATAGTCTTAAACACCATTCACAGTGGAAGTTTTCATCTGTGACATTCAAAAGAATAAGCAATCAGAGAATTAGGAAAAGAAAGAAGCCCTAGCCATGGACACTGAAAGCCAACGACCTGCGCCCTCAGGGCACTGAGCAGGTGGAGGGTCCCTGCAGAGGAGCTGCGAGTGGTCAAGACAGGTTTTGGTCTATCTGCTCTCCTGGACTCCAATTCTTTACATTGTTCTGCAAATCAAAAATCACTCTCTCCCCACTGGTCTGTGCGAAAGGGGTGCTGAAATAGAGGCTCGTGTCTATGGGGGCCTCGGAGCCCCAGGAGTCCGTGTCGGCGCTACTGGAGTCCTCGGCCGCCGTGGGGGGGTAGCTGAGCTGCTCTAACTGGTCGATGATGTCAGAGAACTGGAAGGCCGAGCTAGCCTCGGAGCGCACTGAGTGGGCTGGGAAGTTGGCCAGGGAGCTGGCCTCCGAGCGGCCGGCGGAGCTGGGCGTGTGCGCCGAGCAGCCGTGCAGCGGGAGGTTGCTGATGGAGCTGCTCCCGGACGGGCTCAGCAGGCTCTGCATCAGGCTGGCTTGTGCTTTCACCTCGAACAGCTCCGAGGTGTCTGAGGGGTGCATGTCACCCCCAAAGCCACCGTCTCCCTCAAATGCGAAGCCTTGCCCTACGTCCACGGGCGCTGCCCCAGGGGAGTACCTATCTGGGCTGCACAGGGCAGAGCCTGGGCGAGCACGCAAAGGGGCCACGCCGCCATACGGGAAGGAAAACGCCTCAGAGCCTCCGGCAAAGAAAGAGATGTCTGCCGGGTCGTCATCTATGAACTCCTCAGACACCTGCAGCTGGGCGTTTGTCAATGTGAAAACAGGGGTGCCTCCCCCGCCCGGCCGGCCACCCGGGCGTGTCCCCCTGGAGAGGCAGGAGCCCGTGGCCAAGTCGCGCTCCCCATGGTCGTCTTCCCCAGGGGCTCTGCGCCCCCCGCCGGCCCCCACTGCACCTAGGCCCGTGGGGCTACGACCCCTCACGGCGCGACCGGACCCAGCACCTTGACGAGGCTGGAGCGCAGGGTGCCCGCGGGGCGGTGCCTGTCCTGTGTCGAGGCCTTCCAGCGCTCGGCCGCCCCGCTCTGCCGTGGGCCTCTGGAAGCGGGGAGCCTGGGGCTCCGTTGGGGAGCTGCCACTGTCCTCGAAACTGGGTGGGCTAGCAGGGGCCAGCGGGGATGGAGGGGCCGAATAGACGGAGGCATCTGCTGAAGATGGGGACACGGCTGTCGTCACACCCTCGGTGAAGGAGATGCTCTGGGTATCACAGTGAAGAAAAGCAAAACAGGAGAGAAAAAGAAAAACTTAACAGATTTCCTTCGGAAGGTTGCAAAGCTAACGAGGCCCTAGTCGGCACATCCACACGCGGCTGCCCGGACTCGCCCCACTCGGAGCGGGGGGCTGGGGAGGGACGCGCTGCAGAAGGGCCCCGGCCGCACACGGCCCGACACGGGTCACCACCCCACGTGCGTGAGCGTTGACAGCACAGAGACCTCCCCCGCTGACAACTGGCGCGCGCGGCCCCCGCCCACCGCGCGAGGCTGTTTTTGGGTTTTCATCATTTCCTCACGGGGAAAGAGAGTTAGACAGGCCTCAAGCCGTTCCTGTCAGCACACGAGACCCTACAGCACAGCACGGACAGCGGTCAGAAGGTCAGCGCCAGCAGGGGCGCGCGTCGGTGCATCCACCTCAGCGAAGACTGTGCGTGTGTCCCTGCCTGTGCGGCTCCGGCTCCGGAGCGGGAGGGAATCCCGGAGGGGCAGTGGCCAGAGAGGCCAAGCGGCCATGCTGCACTCGCTGCCCCTCGGGCCCCCTGCCCGTGTCCTCGCTCACGGCCCCACATACGGGCACGAAGTGAGTCCTCCCTACTGCTTATGCCACGTCTCACGCGTCACTGAGACCCAGGCGTGCCTCCAGAAAGCCCTGTACCGTGTGGCACATGCATCACAGAGGGTGCTCGTGTGCCGCAGCCCCTCACAGGCCGAGGCCGTGGCGGGGGCACGGCCACCACTGTGTAGAAGCAGGGCGATCTGTTTCCGCATGTTAATAACATCACTTTTTCTTGATCGTTCAACCATATTCAATATCCTCTTGTTGCTTTTAAAAGACAATATCAGAGAACTAAAGACTTAAATGTAAGTTTTAGATAATTTGTACTATTTTACACTATTCATAAATCTGAACTTTGTTAAAAAATAAAAAGAAATTATTCATTTCAACTGATCTAAGAAGTCATGCCTAAATAGGAAACATACCTAGAAAAGTTAAAAAATGTTTTTATTTAAAAGACTCAATTAAAAAAGTGGGACACATAGCTTTAATGCAGTACATGTTCAGCTTCTGGAAATACTTTAACAGTATAAATGACAAACTGTCAATAATTAACAATGGGCAGACATAAAAAATTATAAATAGTAAACCGATCGCATCGCTGAGACGGTGTGTGCCACGGTGCCGCTTACTCCTCCTGCCCTTTTTCTCCGTGCATCTATTTGTCTTAAATAAAAATGAGGATCATATTACGTAGGCCGCTTTGCAGCCTGCTACTTTCAAGTATCAGCATATGGTCACACTAGTCTTCTAAAACAAGTTTCATGGCTCTTGAGCAGTCCGTCAAATGGACCGCCGCACAGACATGGCTGTCGGGGACTCCGGTTCCTAGGGTCCCACTGTGCTGCCCATCAGCACACGAAACTTTGTCTTTACTTAGGACTCCTTTCTGCCGACAGAGTGCCAGGATTGGAACTGCTGTGTATACGACACAACTAATTTTACGACTCTTGTTAAAACATCGCCAAATTATTTTCTAAAATAACGTACTGCGTACGTTCTAGCCACGAGGACTAACCTGCTTTGGCAAGTCCGTGGTCAGGGCACGGGTGGACATCTGAGTCCTGCTGTGTCTTCTGTGAACAGAGAACAAACTGTGAGCCAGCAAGCCCTCCTCTCCTGATCCCGGGTTTTAAAGCAGCCCCTGCCGTGCCCGTGCACCCACAAAACGCAGCCCAGGCTCTGATGACAGGCCATACGGCACCTCACTAGAAATGGGCAGGATAACAGAAGACAAGGATTCGAATGAAAAATAAATATCCCAGAAGAGGTGAAACTGTCTTCCCACTGAAGGAACAATTCCACATGCAAAGAAACAGTGTGAATTTTCAGATTCAGAGTTTACCAAACTATGTAAAAACATTACATATGAGCTGAGCTATACAGACTAGAAGCTAAAAGTAATATCTGTACCTGTATAAAGATATCACGAATCCATCATCTTAAAAAAATAAACAACTCAAGTGTCAAAATACATGTTTATGTATTTGAAATGAGTTTTATTCCAATAATGGTTAAAAATACTTAAAATAGCACATCCGAAAGCGTGCGCTTTACATCACGACGACCATGGAGCTCACCTCTCATATGGAACCCTCCTCATCCCACCGTCTTTGACGTGATCTACGAGCTGCTTCTGAGTTCTTCCACTGTCAATAAAGGTTCAGGGTTTAAAGAAAAGAATCCACAGCAATCCACAGCATTACTTCACGAAGGCCAAGGCCAGTACGTCTCGCCCTCCCATTATGACTTTACAGCGCATTTAAAGCTACGCTCTGTGGTGAGGCGAACAATTTTCTAAACGAAGCTTTTAAGCCGGTTTTCCCCACTATTTATTTGACGTGCTGTCTCCTGTTTCACAGTGGCTGCCTTCTGTGTCCTCCTCCGACATGTCTGACAATGCTTTTTCCCGACTAGACTATTTCTGTCCTCAGCCGCACCAAGCAGTCAGCGTCCCGCGTGGCACTGTCCCACCTGTATCTGAAGGACGAGCCCCTGCTGAAGAAGACGGCTTTGGCTTTCGGCTTAGGTTGGTCAAAAAGCCTAAAGAAGGTGTGATACTCCACACAGATCTTCCAGAAGTTCTTACATTCATCTCTACTGCCCAACAAGAATTCCAGTGTGTCCTGGTAAGGTCCCTAGAAACAAACACAAAGGTTCAAGCGACTAATTCAAGAATAACATTTAGGAAGCAGTGTAGACAACAGGCTATTCCAAAGTCAGAAATTAGGAAGACTTTTTTCCTGAAAATTGTTTATATAGACTTCTGGTTCCATTTACATTTAAGAGAAGAAAAACACAGTGTCTGTGTCTGTGCACCCATACCCACTGTGAAATCCCCAGAGAAGTGCAGCCGCTCACAGCCGCACAGCTGCTGGCACTCGGAAGCCCCTCTGCCCTTCCCCACCAGCCAACATTCTCGCCTGTCGCTACTGAGCCGTTCTCCCGTGGGGCGTGGGGACGGCGTGGCAGTTTTCCAGGCTCGCAAACACCTCCACGAGGAAGCCACTACATTCTCTCAGGATTACTCCTTAGAATAAATCCCCAGAGATGTCACACTGAGCTCAGGAACAATGCAGCTTTAACCTCATGGAAGACATTCCCGAAAGGTGATAAAACTTTAACTCCTGCTGTGAAAGTGCTTGGTGACATAAAAGGTAGCCTTGCCCAGTGCTGTTCCAGGCACAGCTTGGATGCTGAGGCCCCGGGCTACCTGTCCCTCCCGCTTCAGTGCCTGGAGCAGGAACTCTCTGCGCTCCCTCTCCCACGGGGTGACTGCTGGAAACACTTTTTTACTTACAGAAAAAAGAAAAAGCAACCTTTTACCTCCATTTTGTGTATGTTTTTGGCATTCCTTACACTTCTTCATCTACAGAGACATCTGAACAATAAACAGTGAAGCCCCCTGTCGGGCCGCCCACTGCAGCAGCGAGGGTGCCTGGTGCTTGACGGAAGCCCTGGGTACAGGCCCCTCCTCCGGACTGGCCGGGGCTCCCTCCGACACCTCCCACCTCACAGTGGGGGGAGACCCAGCTAATCTGCGTCTTATTTCCAACTTCCTTTGTACGTTGGAAGGTGACAATCTCAACCTCTTTAGATAGTGTGAAGCACTGGATTTTCCCGACTATGAGATTGTATAGATACTTTTTTCCATTGCCTTTAATAAATTCATATGCAATTATTAGTTTACTGACTGATAATCTCAAAAGAAAGGAATATTTACTTTCTGAAAATCAAGGCTCCTTCAATTAGAGCTATTAGAGAGCTGATGTGTAAGCCAGATACTGGGGGGCGAGGGGCTCCTTCGGCAGGCGGTGGGTCCCCGCCGACGGTGCTCTGTAGCCGCCCTGGCTGGCGGGCAGACCGGCCGCAGTGGGCCAGTGGCCTCGGCAGCCCTGGGGGCTGGTCGGACAGGTGCATTCTCAGGCCCCCGCGTGGCTGCGCCCTCGTGCGGGGACCGCGGGCAGGGTGACAACCGCTCTGCCGGATCCCGACCGGACCCTGCCCTTGGGCGACGTGCATATCACCCGCCACACGCTGCCAGGACCCGCACCGCAGCCGCACTACTGGCACCGGAGCGGGACGCGTCCTCCTCACCACGGGCCCTCGAAATCATACTCACGTGGACCTCTGGGTGCAGTTTGATAAGAAATCTTTTCCTCTTGAAGCTGAGTTTGCGGACCCGGGACCAGTTGAACGTGTTGATTTTGGCGGTGCTCTGAAATTCAAGACGGACACTTGGCAGCAGTCTGAGGCCCGGACGCGGCCCCCCACCGCTTTCCCGCACGGGAGGGGGTGCGGCACGCCCCTGCCCGGCTGCCTGGCAGCCCCGTGTTTCACAATCACACCCGGGACGACTGCACTGGAGCGTCCGTGCCACATGCTAATCCGCCCGTTTTAGAAAGATAACTCGATTTCTTTGACACGGCTTTACCACGAAGTATTTTCATCAATGTTAATATTAAACTCTCCTGAAGCCCGCTCTGCAAGGAGGGGGGTCGGGAGGGGGCCGCGGCCATGGCCAGGCAGGGCTGCTTGGGCCCTGGGTGCCGAACCGGAACGAACGACGTGGGCTGGCCCTGGCCGTGGGTCTGCGTGTCTCAACACCGCCCCCGCTGACAAGGGCCCTTTGCTCTTCCACAGTGACGCATGCAAAGCACAGAAAGAACCTGGACGATTTTGTCGTGTAAGAAAGTGAATGATGGGGACATGCCACAAGGAGACAGGAGCTTGAAGGGACTCCCAGTGGCTAAATGTGGGAGAATTTAAAGATCAAACTAGATAATGATAACATCGTTAAGTGTCAGATTATAACTGAAACTATAATTTGAAGTGTAACGTGATTATAGAACGATTCCATGGGTCCACAGCGACGTAAAGGAACTAGACGAACCGGGAGAAGCCCTTCCAGGAGCACAGAGTGGAACTCACAGTCTTCATTTGGAACCTTCGCAGCAACCCAACTAGGAGGCGGTGGGATGAGGTAGTTTCAAAGATCTCTCCACAGAACATTTAGTAATTGCAAAGGATAAAAAGCAACTCTGCACCCATCTGCCCAAGTGATCGGTGCTACTACCCGCAACGGGACAGAGGCCGCGCCATGGGCCACGGCATGGGCCACACCAGGCACATCACGACCTCTGTGATTTACCCACCCGAGCAGCTCGACTGAGGGTGTGACCCCCGGCAGGGACAGTACCAGATGAGCAGCCTGCGATCTTCCAGAACACCAAGGTCACAAGAATCAGGGAGGAGGGAGAAAGTTCCGGACTGCAGAGACGAGACACAGAATGGCTGGGCAGGTGTTCGGCTGAGATGGGACGCTCCGCAGTGAACGGGGCTGGGCAGCTGGGGGGCCCCGGGCGGACCGGGGGAGGGTCTGAGCAAAGGAACATTTTGTACCGTATTTGTCACTTTTCCGTGAGCTTGAACTGCTTCCAGCACAACATTTAAGTGCATGGAACACGTCCTGGCATCTCCGTTCTCACCTCTTCCCTGCACACTCGAGATGGGGGCGGCAGGTGAGGGATGTTCTCCCTTCAGAGACTAAACATCAGCCCCAAACGGAAGGGGCGCCGACACGCACAGTGCGGACCAGCTGAGAACAGGGAAGAAACCAGGCACAGAGACCACACTGCGCCCATTTATGCACAGTGGCTGGGAGGGAGCCCAGACAGAGAGGGACCAGAGCTCGTCAGGGGCTGGGGCTGGGGTGCTGCTAATGCTATGCGGGGGGCTGGAATGTTCTGGAATTAGTGGTGACGCTGCATAATTACACAAATATACTAAAAATAACTAAATGTGTCCTTTAAATGGTGAACTTTATGGTATGTGAATTATATCTCAATTGAAAAGGCTCCTGATTAAAGAGAGGTCGTCAAAGCCAAGACAGCACGTGAGGGTCTAAACAAGGACCGAAGTGTCCTAGCTCCCAAAATGTGGCCCAAATACTCAATTACTCTGATTTGTACTCAAAGTAAAATACTGGAGAATTTTTAACAATGTTCTCAAAAAAAGCAAACAAGCAGAATAAAGCAAAACAAAACAACTCAGACACAAAACAGCAACAACAGAATTGTTTCCAGCTGCTTGCTCACCTTTTCATTTTCTCTTTTGCTCAAAATAAAAACTCACAACGGTGCTCCCTTCCGGTCTGAAAGCTCAGGCCTTCAGCTCCGACTTCTCCCACGTAGCGTCTAACAGTTTCCGCTGCTACGTTTTGGCTCCTGGAGTTTACTTTTCTCTCCCATCTTTTGTTCTTTATTTTTTCACTCTGTTTTGTGGTGATTTTCCAACTTTATCTTTCCAACATCCTCGTTCTGCCGACATGTTTGTTTCTGCTGTCACGGTTCTCCCCACCCACTGGAAAAGGATTTTTACTCAGACCCCAGCAGCTGCGCAATCTGTCCCTGACATCATGCTCTTCTTCCTTTGCAGTCCAGACTTTCTCCTGTGGCCCCATGGATGCTTTCTCCTCCGCAGTCCGGAAGTGGCCGTGGCCACACGGGCGGTGGCGTCGGTGGCTTAAGGCCAATCTTCCCGAGGCCCGCCGTCTCGTCTGTGCCAGAGGCATCTGTGAGGGTGAGTGCTCCCTTCTTGGCTCCCACCACACAGCCGTCCAGCGTGACGAATTCGCTGGTCACTTCACAACAATGGACAAAGCCGCCCAGAGGTCCGGCGCTCTCGTCAGACGGGGCGTAATCGCGGGAGGTGCTGTTCCCGACCACCCTGCCACCCTTGACGAGGCAGCTCCGGCCAACCTCACAGATTTGGCTGCTCTAAGTGCGGTGATGGTAGCCTTTCTGCCCAGCCAGGGCACAGGAAGGCCCCCGGGCAGGACGCTGCACCCCGACACAGGCGACCTTGCACAGCCCTCACAGGACCCTGCACGGCAGCTCCTTGGTGTGCCTGCGGCTGCCCACCCCTTTGTAGCCTTTGCCCTTGGTCACCCCAAATACATCGGTCATCTCGTCCCGTCCAAACATCTGGTTCACAGGGACCAGCCTCTTGCAGGTGCAGTCCCGTTGCCGGCCACTGTACCCCACTTGCCTGGGTGGCCATGCGGTGGGCCTCTTCTGGCCTGGAGGAAGCAGGTGCATCAGGATGTGGGCAACAGCGCCAATTGGCGGCTCTTCGTGCTGCCGACTGCCGCCCCCAGTTGCTCCTGCCGTCGCCTCCCCGCCACTTCCTGCAGTGTTTGGAGAAGACCTCCTTCTTAGCTTTCTGCCGGCTCTCACAGACGCGCTCAGTGAGGGTGGTCGCGAGGGGTTGCCACGCACCCACGATGTCCGCAGCCACCAAGGGCGGCGTCTCCACAGTGGCCACGGCCTGCACAGCTTCCTCCTCGCTGACCCTGGACCCAGGCCTCCCGCCCTCCCGCAGGAAGCGGGCCCTGCTGGCCTGGCAGCCCGGGAAGCTCCTTGCCCCCTGCAGGGCTGGCCACCGCACTTCCGAGACAAGACGCCAGGCCCAACCTGGGCGCAGAGACCTCCTGTGGGCCACCACCACCACGGCGCAGCTCGGCTGTCGTGGTTTTTCGAGCACACATGTTTACAGCGTGTCCCTGGCTGCACCCGGCTCTTGTGTCAGAGATGCAAGCTTCTCGTTGCTGTGGGGCTCTTAGGAAGATGGAAAGCAGTAAATACATCCACACGGTTCCAGTTCTAAAGGCACCAAAAATGCGTGCACAGTGACGTCTCCCCTCCCGAAGCCGCTAGAGGTGACCAGTGCCACCAGTTTATTTTGTGTGGAATAAACAGTGTGCCCGAGACTCCATGAGATGGACGCTCACCGTGAGTCTGCCAGCCTCCTGGTGACTGGAGGCTGGCACCTCACTGCCACAGGAGGCTAGAGGAACCGCCACAAGGCGCAAGCTCTGTGCGTCTGTGTCCCCCGAGTGCCACGCGGCGTGAAGCCTTGTGTCCGCCAGCCTGACGGGGAACCAACGTCCTCTCTGAGGCGCTGGAGGTTTCGCTGTGCTTGTCCACCCTCCCGTTCCTGGCCCTGGTTCTGCTTCTTCTGAGTCTCTTTCCCCAACAATCTGGTCTGTCCTTCAGGAGAGAACCCTCACCGGATCCTGGCGACGCCGGTGCTGGTAGCTCCGCAGGTCCTGAGAGCGCCGGCCCGCCACCGTCAGTGGAACCTGACGAGGGACGGGCGGTCTGTGCAGCTGACGCTCGGCGCACGGCTCAGGAGCTGAAAGAGGGGGCTGGCAGCTGCATGGCGGAAGACACCGCGTCCGCACTCACGGCGCCAGCGAGGCCGCAGGGCGTCTCAGGTGTGACTCCTGAGGACACGACATCACCTGGGCAGTGGTCGCGCTGGGAACATGTCTACCTTTAATCACAGGAAAACGGCCGACAAGCCCCAGATGAGGAACACTTTACTAAACGTGAAACGGGACCGTGCTGACACCACCGGTGTCGTCGGAGAGGGGAAGCACGTGTGCCCGCACCACAGGTGCCTGAGGCTGCGTCCTGCCCGGAGGAAATGAAAGCCTCGCGGACGTCGCTGGCCCGCTGACGAGGCTGGACAGACGCCGAGTCTGGTAAGGACGTGCCAGCGGCCCGGGGACAGGGCACTGCAGTGGAGAAGGGGCACTCTCTGCACTGGGAAGCACACCCTACAGTCCTGGGAATCAGGCCACGACGCCGGCCTCCCCTCACACACCTTGGGGGGACAGTGTGAGTGAGCACGCCTGAGAGTGGCGGGTGTGACACGCAGGAGCGGTGGGTGTGACACCCAGCAGCGGGTGAGTCGGGGTAAGTTTAGGAGTGTTTCCAAAAGAAGGCTTTCAAGAGAGGAGGCCCCACAAGGCCAGCTCGCAGCTCTTTGTGGGGGGTGGGAGCCCTGGGATCAACACCGTGGGGCTCCCACGAGGCTGCCTGGCCTCTCGCAGCCATCGGCTCATGGGCTGGAGCGTGACGCGTCCTCTATACTATCCGAGCCGTACCCCGGAGGGGACGACCTTGCCCTCCTCCCACACGGGCGGGCTGCAAGTGCCCCGCACGCAGACACACGGACAAACCCAGCTTCCCGTCCCAGTCCTGGCTGGCTCTTGGGGACACAGTGGCCTCTTCCCCGGCTTCCCCACGGCAGCCGTTGGACCTCAGCCTCTTCCACTCACCTACTCACTGCCCAACTCCCAACATTTTGCTGATATCTCTCAACTTCTGTGGTTTCCTTTCTCAGTCTTGGTTCTTACTGATTTAAACTTAAAAAAATTTTCTTCACTGCCATCCTGGTGGGGGATTTGAGGGAGTACAAATAAATTGAATCAGCCATCTTCAATGTGAAGTCCTTAACCTTGCTTTTACAACTCGCTCTGGCTATAAACTATGACAATGACGATGGACGTAAGACTCAAGTCTGTGACGCAGGAACCATCACGGGTGTGAGCGGGTGTGGGGGCCGCGGGGGCCCTCGCTCAAGGGCATGGCTGACGTACCGCTCCCTCTCACAGATGCATCATTAAACGTAAAACGGGGCTACATTGCACTCAGACAGCACGTAACATAATTCACATTCAAAATTCAAAATTAAATTGTTTTCTCGACAGGACATTGACATGTGAAGGCGAGGCAGAGGAAAAGGAAACAAGCGTGCTTGACCAGGGAGGCGGAACAGGTGAGCCACTCCAGGCGGTCGCAGGCCAGGAGCCCGACGGGGGCTGAGCTGCCAGGACGGGTCCCCAGGCCCCTGCTCTGCGCGACTGGGCAGGCCTCGGGACCGCTGCACTCAACCAGAGGTGCGTGCTTCGACGAAGGCCAGCACCCAGAGAGCCCAAGGAGCCACCATGGGCAGGGACGCAGTTACCCAGGTCAGAGAGGACACGGTCTCTGGAGCAAAGGGCCCGTACTCCAGCAGTCGCTGTCAGGCCCGCGGATGCCGCAAACCCCAGGACACAGTCGGCTACAGATGGAGCTCAGTGGCCACGTCCGTCACTACTCACCTGCCCCACACGACGAACGCAGAAACTCCCTGAGCGCAGACTGTCACCTGGCGGCACCCTCTGTGTTTTCTAGCCTGCTCTGTCCCGTCACCTTAAATGACGCTGAGCCCCGCTGCGGCCCCTACGGCAGCAGGCCCAGCCGAGGCTCGGGGGCCGCTCCCGGGAGGACAGAGCCTCAGGTGAAGGCCTAAGGGGGCGGCCTTTGTTTCAGCACCAGAAGAGGGGGCCAGGCCGGGCGCCCTGAGGGGCGGTGGGCTCCGAAACAGTGAGGACAAAGACAAGAAGACAACTTCTCTATTGGGTGACATGCAAAGCTCCCCTCCAAGTCCAAGACCTCATCCATCAGAACAAAAGCCTACCAGAATATGTGGAGACCGAGCCCGCCAGGCCGGAGCAGCCCCACCCCCCGCTCCTGCCCTCCCTACCTGGAACACAAGGACACCTGTGTGGGAAACCGCCAAGCTGATCTTGGCCCCCTCCCTGTCGGAAGCCTGGTGAAGCCTGATGCCGTACATCTCCAACTTGCGGGCGATGTCCAGCACCTGGAAGTCGGACTCGGCAGGCGTCTGGCCCCTGCGGTGAAAGATGGCAGGTCACAGCCCCGAAAGCGGCTGCTCTGAGAGCCGAGCGCAGCGCAGACATGACCAGGAAAACTGAGTGGAACAACCCCGCAAAGGGGGCTTCGTCGCTTCGGGGTAGGCCGCTCGCTGTCTGGGACCCCACCCGCTGCGAATACGGCCCCGTGCAGATGGGACACACCGTCCCCCCCTCCTGCGCTGTCACCTACGCCCCACCACGGGTGCATCTTTGCGTTCACTGGCCGCCCGCCGCTCAGCCCGCTCTGCGTGCTGATGAGGGGATGTGCAGACGGGACAGGTGGAGACGCCCGTGCCGGAGGGGACGCCAAGGTCTCTGCCAGCACCGCAGGGAGCCCATCAGCCCTTCAAAGAGCGGGGGTCTTTTCTAAGGGCACTGATGTGCAATCCGACCGTTGCAACAGACTTTTATGTGAAGAAAATTATAAAACCGAATAAAAATATCGTCACCAGGACAACTGGCTTTACCCACGTGCAGGTCTCCACGTGCCACGTGCCTCTCGCTCCCAGGAAGAGACGCTGCACTGCCCGCCAGCCTCCAGGAGGGTGGCTGGCGCTCAGACAGCGGGCAGCTGGGCAAAGGGAAGACTGTCCCAGTCAGGGGCACCCACGTCCCAGGCCCGAATCCACCCGCAGGATTTCCCTTCCTTCTTCTTCCTTCCAAATGCCTGAGCTGTGGATCTTTAAGCAATAATGCGGCTGTTCGGGTTTGCCATTCCTGATTCCACTCTTTGACTAAAATTTCCATTCTTTGAATTTGGCTATTTGGAACCTGCCTATTAACTTCCATTTTCCTAAGTCGTCGACAGGGAGGGACGCCCAGTGTGTGGCATAGCTGCTTTCCGAGAAGCCCTGACCTGCAGGGCGTGCGGCCCTAGAGCTGGGAGGAGCAGAGGCTGGCGGTTCCGAGGTTCGGCGAGCACCCTGGACGCTAGGGCAGTGCTGGTGGCCCAGAGAGCGGGGACCCCCCACCGCCACGAGCAGGCTTCAGCATCAGGGATGGTGAGGCCATTCCGAGACCTCTCAGACGGAAACGAGGGGTGCTCTTGGATGCGGGAAGAAAGACGATCCTTTTTATACAGTGGGGAAACTCTGGCCAAACGGCGTTTATGTCCTAGTGTTTCATGGAGGGCAGAATTTGCTACCAATAAAACTGGATACTTAGCTGAAGAGGTTTCTAAGCCCAGTTCTGAAGGTGGAGTGTGGCCGCTCCTGACCACGTGCAGCAAAGCACAGGGAGAAATGACTGAAGGGTAGGACTGTTAAGCAAAGAGGAAAAGTTTAGAGACCTGAAAAATTCCCAGCCTACTCGTATGCCAAAACCCGAGATCGCTGAGGGCGTGGTCCAGCGGTGTCTGACGCGGGGAGTGGGGCCTGCCAGCTGCGGGTCAGGGCTAGTGCAGGAGCTGAGGCTGCCCTCCCATTGGAGGGCGCTGGGGCAGGCTGCGGGAGCTGCAGGGTGACCCAGCCCAGGGCAGCAGTGGTGGGTGGGGCCACTGCAGAGTGCAGAGCTGTGGGCTGAGAGGCCCAGTCTCACGCCTGAGGTGACCATCATTCAGCGGTCAGGCTTGGATTTCCTCAGGATGCCGCTGTACCTGCAGGCACATGACTAGCCGGGTTCCACAGCGTCCCAGCTAGAGGGGACTCTGCCTCGGGACGAGTGTCCCTGGAGTCTCACCCACAGGATTTCGATGAGACTTTAAGCCTTGCAGGGTTGTTGGGGTGAAAGGAATGTACTTTGCATGTGAGGACAAAAATTGTGGGGGGACAGGTGGAATGTTACAGAAGGGAGGTTTTTGCCCCCCAAGATCCATATGCTGAAGCCTAACCCCCGAAGTCATAGTGCTGGGAAGTGACTGCGTAGAACCCTTGTGAATGGAGTCAGTGCCCTTATAAAAGACGCTCCAGAAAGGCCTCGCCCCTTCCTCCACATGAGGGCACAGGGAGAAGACAACCGGCAGGTCCCTACCAGACCCAGAGCTGCTAGTGCCTTGACCTGGACTTCCGGCCCCCAGAGACGTGAGGAACAAACGTCTGGCATGCACCGAGACACCACCTTTCAAGTCTTTTCCTGCAAACTCAGAGGCCCAAGGCGAGCACGGCGATAGTCAGGGAGAGCCTGCTCCAGCGTCCTGCTCAGGGATCACGAGGGTGTGCCCACTGCGTCGGGAACGGAAGCATAAGCCACGTGGAGAACCCATCGTGATTTAAACGAAGGCGCAGTACTGTCTTTGAGAGACTCCCACAAAGGGGGATTCAAAGAAATGAAGGACGTGCGACACATTCCCGCCGGCGCGGCAGGCGGGGTTAGCGGAGCGGAGCTGTGAGGGCCCGAGACAGACCCGAGCTCCGGACTCTGGCTCCCTCGGGGGGCCCACCCGACTTCTCCTCTCGATGGCGCCCTAGGGTTTTTAAAGCAGCCACCTCACGACATGCACACGCAAATGAACAGGTGCAGCTAAGTGCACATACACACACACACGGGACGCCAGCCCTCGCCGAGGTCTAGTTCTTTGCCTCCTCCACAGGCCGGCTGCTCAGTGTCACCGCTCCAGACTGTCGCCACCCCTCACTCTCAGTGCTCTTGAGCCTGAACCTCACTGAAGGCGCCGAGGCCCCTGTGCGGTCAGTCACAGCCCGTGGACGTTCCCGCCCGCGCTCGCTGTGCCTGGCGGTGACCCTCCACTCAGGAGGCTGCGGCCCCTTCCCGGAGCCCTCCCTCAGGGCCCGCATGCTCGTGGCCCCTGCTCTCACGGCCCTGTGGTGTCCCCTCCTCCACGCATCCTGCTGGGCTCCGCACTCTGTGCCATCTTTCTCTCCCGAGGTGGTCTCACTCGCTGCGCAGCTCGGTCTGCCCGCTCCCCGGACCCCCCTCTCTTAGGCACTGTTGCCTTGGGAGACAAGTCACAGGGCAGCGCCTTCCTCCAGGTGTCCAGCCCTGGCTCGGTGTGTCTCGGCAGGGAGAGACCCTGTCCCCAACTCCAGGGGCAAATCCTGAACAAATGACTGTCACCTTTGGCTGGCACTGGGAGAGGGCCCTTCGTCCAGCTGGTCCTCAGAGTCAGTGTGACTCCTGGAGCTGCTTGCTGTACCTTCCCTGCCACCAGCCAGAATGAAGGCCAGGCTTGAGAGAGGCCATGCCCAGGGCACCCAGGACACGAGCCAGAGCCCTGATGAGTGCCGGCCCCCTGCTGGGTAGCCCAGGAGTGCTGAACGCTGACGCCAAGGGGTACCCCGAGGCACACCCATGACGGAGCACATGCCTTCGCTCAGCTTTGCCGCCGAGAAGGCAGCCACGACAGCACGTCACACATAGCAAGCACGTGAGGGTCGCGTCAGTCCCGTCAGCGGCTGACACTTTTGTTCGCTCTACCGTTAACCCAGAGGAATCTGCATCGTGCTGGGCCCTCCTTCCCGTCTGTCTCCCCAGCTCCTCGGCTCTGGCCTCTGCCCGGACCACCCCCAGGGGCTAATTCCTCAGAGGAGCCTCCCGAGCACCCTCCCGGTCCTCATCGCTCCTCCCCCGAAGAAGGCTGTGCCTGTCAACCTGTCTAGCTCAGGTGTGTCAGGTCCTCATCGCTCCTCCCCCGAAGAAGGCTGTGCCTGTCAACCTGTCCAGCTCAGGTGTGTCAGGTCCTCATTGCTCCTCCCCCGAAGAAGGCTGTGCCTGTCAACCTGTCCAGCTCAGGTGTCACAACTGACGCCACGTATTTGCCTATCCAGAGCCTGCATGCCGCCGGGGGCGCCTAGGCCCTCCCTAGGTCTGGAGAGGGGCCAGACGCGTGACCAAGTACAGGCAGCCTCACAGGGCACAGTGTCCTCGAAGCAGGACTCAGTGACTTGTGTGGGCAGCAGTGACTGACAGAGAGCTGGCACCCAAACTTCTACAGAAGGGGCTGGACCCCAGCAGAGCTTCACCTACACGACGTTATGTGATGGAACACGCCTGCGCCTCAACCCGCTCCTTCTCAGGACCCGGCCAAGTGCCCAGAATGTGCCCGGGAGCGCTCACCTTGCTGAAATCAAGGTCACCGCCACCTGGGCCTCAGCCCGCAGCCCTGGCTCTGCCCTGTCACGGCCCTGTCTCCGAATCTCTCTCCACTCCCCTCTCCTCCAGCACTGTCCCTCTGGGTCCCTCACTCCAATCCGGAAAAACCCGCCGCTGTCAAGTCTCAGAGAAGCTGACGAACTGCACTGAGCCACCGAGGGCTGCCTCCACCACTCGACACTGCCTGGCAGGGACCCCCACGACAGCCACCCGACGTCCTGCTGTCCTCGCTCCTCCTGGGGCCCCGACCTCCTTCCCAGCCTTTGCTAAAGCGGCCACCTTGCAGTGCGTGACTGGCTCCCAGGGAGCGCCAGCCGTCAGTGTGGTCAGAGGCTGCCGCAGGCGCCCTCACGCGCCGTTTGGCCACCGCTGCAGAGACCGTGGGCCGGCGGCCGGTCCCGAATGACTCACGTGTGCGTCCGATGGAATTCCAGTATCTTCTCCAGAGAGGGCGCCTGGCGGGGCAGGTACTCGTTGGCTTTGAGGTGCTCGCGATCCAGGTTCTCGTCATAATCTCCTATCTCCGCTGAGATGAGATCACAACCGTTAAACATTTTAATTTTTAAATAAAGAAGAATACAAGCATTCGTACATGCAAATGCATAAACTAAAAGTAGAAAAAAATGATCCTAAATCTGTAGTAAGATAACACATCCTTAACTAAATAAGAGTTTGTATTTTATTTTTCCAAATGTTTCATGCTGTTAAAGGCAAATATGTAGGCAGGTGAGGATATTTTTAGTTTTAAAGACCAAAGACGCAGGTGAGTAGCCCCGGGGGCAAGCGCCGAGCTGCCAGTTGGACAGAGTGTGTGTTTTAAACCACACTTGATGCATGAGAGGCTGACGCATGTAACTTCGTTTCGGGGCACTGTAGTTTGGCCCAGCCCAATGCCACGTGGGCACTCGCTGCCTCCTGCTCTGCCAGCCGCGGGCCTCGTGCAGCCCAGCGAAGCGCAGCCCGGCGTCAGAGCCTCTCTTACATTTCCCCCGGTTCGGCTTTAAGTAACTACAGTTCCTCACATACATCTGAGCCAGCTCTTGCCCTGTGTGAGATACTGAAGAAACATTTACTTTCTCCTCCAGGTTTAACGCCCAACTTGTCTGGGGGCTGTGGTGTTCACCCCAAGGAGGCCCCTTCCTGGGGGCGCTGAGAACCAGGCTGACCACTGACTCCTAGGCTGGAGAGGTTTGTCGGTAAAATGAGCAAAGGCACAAAGGAGAAACAACCCGAAAGAATGCCCGGGGTACGGGCTCAGGCCTCGGGCCTCTCTGCCAGGGGGCTCGTTGCCAGAAGGGGCTCCAGTTCTGCGGAAGGTAGTATCGCGAACGTGCAAACGGAACGCCGCCCTTTGCCCACGCTCATTAACCTTGCAGGTGCGTCGGCTCCTGGCGAGGCTGGGCCTACCTGGGCCGCGCACCCGGGACATCGCCCCCGCCCCCGCCCCGGCCCCCGCCAGCGCCCGCGGCCCGGAGGCACTGACACTGCAGAAGGTGGGACACGAGGAGTGCCGCCGTGGCGTCCGTGCAGGTCAGGCGCTCTTCCAGGAGGTCTCTCTTAAGTTGCAAGGCAAACAAGTACCTAGAAGGGAATACGAAAGATCACAGAGATCAACTCCAAAGGTTCCAGAACATGCTCCCCGTGTCTCCGTCGCAGGAGAGCACACAGCCCCAGGAGGGTGACACCAGGGCAGACAGTGAGCAAAGGCAGGCACAAGTGGCCCTTGAGGCGGCAGCGGCTCGGCAAGCTGAGTCACACAGGGCACACCACATCCACAGTGCCGGGCGCGCGGGAGCCTCACGTGAACGAGGACAGACGCTGGCCTTCCTGAGCACCACAGCCCACAGCACTACACACCGCTGGGGAAACGCGCGAGTGCATGCCGCTTCTGCTGCACGCACAACTGCACTCACGATTTTGTGCGAAACGGCAGAAAGAGGGCCAACTAAGATACAGCTCAAGGGCGGCTATGAGAATTCTACGCAGATTGGGACTATCTGGTCTTGGCTAGGGTCTGAGGACGGGGGCTCCCGCATACCCCTGGAGAGAACGTGACCAGGGAAGGCAGACTGAAAACATCTGCGTGTCCGTTTTCCCGTCAATGAGTAGTTACTGAGCACATATTCTGTCCCGGGCACGGAACCTGAGCCTGGAAACACGATGGTGAACAAGACAAACTCACTGGCCCCTTGCTGGAATCTATGCTCCAGTGTGAGCTGTTAAAAGGCGCTGTGTTCAATGAAAATTCTAACACGCAGACTCTACCTCAGCAGTTCCACCTCTGCAAACTTTTCCTGCAGAAATATTTCCAGAGTTACCACAGACGAGTGGCTAGGGATGTTTATTTGCATTACAAGAGAAAAAAATAACCTAAACATGTGCTAATATGAGAACGGTTAGAGAAATTAGGTCACAGCCCTCTATATACTGCTATGGAAAGCTGTCCGCGGCAAGCTATGGACGGGGTGAAGAAGTCACTCTGCAGTGCCACGTGTGTGTTCATTCAGAGGAGGGGTGAGCCTGGTGCACGTGGACACTGGCCGGTGTGCAGTGCTTAAAGAGGCGTCGTGGCAACTGACCCTCGCACGAACGGAGATACGAACAGGACTTGGAAGAAAGGTTTTCGAGAATGAAAAATGAGACACTAGGGGACGGTTGGACGGTTGGACGCTGCTTGCGACACATCGGTCCCTCTGGGGCCCTGGGTCTGCTTGTGCGCTGCCTGTGGGTTCGCCTGAGACACATCCCTGGTGTCGGTGCTTCTGGGCGGAGTGGGCCAGTAGGGGGTGAAGTGGGCATGTTCCTTTTTTACTCCACACAGCTTTATTAGAGAACCTTTTTCTTCTCTTATCACAAACATATATATTTTTTTATAAGTGAAAAAGGACCTTCCGCATAAACATGGCCTGGGCTCAGGACCCTGAATTAGTAACTTCTGGCTACTCATCATTTCCTAGGTATATATATATTTAGAAGTTATTCCCTCAAAAGAGATCTATTTTGGTAAATGTCAAGTATGTAACGTGTGACTGAGGCAAGTTCTGTGTTCACTATAAAGATGCTTTTGCCCCCCCCTGGGGTCACCTCCTCCTCTAAAAACGCAGGCGGAACGAATGTGACCTCGATGGCCCTCGCAGCTGGCAGTCTGATCCTGTGACAAACGGCCTGCCAAAACCTCGTGAGGGGGTCCCCAGGCACGAGTCCGGGTCTCTTCGGGAAGGCTACACGGTGCCCTGGTACCCCACACCGCCACAGGTCAGCTTCATCTCACTCCTGACCTTGGGCTTTGAGCTGGTTTTTAGATCGCTGCTTAATTATTCATTACAGAATTGGTACATAAAACACAAAGAAAAAACCTTCCATAATCCTATTGCCCAGATGAAACAACTGTAAACACTTTCTTTCAATCACTATGTCAAAGAGCCAGTCTTGAATTCAAGAGCAGCACAAAGGAAAGCTCGTCACTCATGAGGACTCGCGCACTTGGTACTCGTCCTAGCGAAGCATGTCTTGTCAGAAGCACGCGGGCGACGTCCCTAAGACCTCCGCGCACGTGGATAAACCCATGCGCACTGGGGGAAGAGGGAAAATCGGTCCAACCGTCCCCTAGTGTCTCATTTTTCATTCTCGAAAACCTTTCTTCCAAGTCCTGTTTGTATCTGCGTTTGTGCGAGGGTCAGTTGCCACGACGCCTCTTTAAGCACTGCACACCGGCCAGTCTCCACGTGCACCAGGCTCACCCCTCCTCTGAACACAGGGTGAAAGGACAGCCCTGCTGGCAGCGGCCACAGCTCACAGCGGGCTCTTTACCGTGTATATTCTTCTTGCAGCTGGCCTGGGTCAGGTGGGAAAAACTTCACTGCTAGGCGAAGCACGGCATTCTTCGGCTCTATGAAAAGAAAACATTTAAACTTCACAATTAAGGTCGATCTCTGTATTTGCGTTCTTTCCATACACTGTGGTGTGACTGGGCGGGTGCTTTCAAACCGCCGGTTAGAGCAGATCTTCTCGAATAAGGTATTAAGAAATTCCCCAGGCATGCAGTTATGAGTCCTAAGTCCCCATCACATATCAAAGAAAATTTAAGACCTTTTGCATTAAGCAGAGATTCCTCAAGGAACCCTAAAAATGGGCAGGAAATGGCACATTAAAGTTTTAAAATATATTCTTACTTACATTTTACAATTTAAAAAGTGATTTCAAAAGTTAAGGTGTTTCTGAAACCCTCACGCACTGTAGGAAAGGATGGTGTCACCACTGGCTGCACGGAGCCAGCACAAGCTGAGCACTGGGAGGGAAAGGTGTGGGCTGGCGGAGCACCTGTGTCCCTGAGATTCCGGAGCACCGCCAGCCTGCGCTTCAGCGGAAGGGAGGAGGAGCGGCTCTGCTGGAGTGCGACCCGCCCCACGTGGCCCAGGCTGCCAGGGAGGCCGGGTCCCCCCACACAGCCTCCCCAGTGCTGAACACGGTACGGGGAGCTCCGACCACTAGAGACGTCGTGCTGTGCGATTACTAAGAACCGAGCAGCTTACGATGTGCCATAGTTTTAAAACGTAATAGAAAATAACTGCATTCATGATTACAGAATGGTATTAACTATTTTATTTAAAATGCTAATTAAAGACAGGACCCCCCATGTCTTTTGATAGTGTAGACAAACCACATACTTATTTTTGCATACTGGCCCCAAATGAAAGCACCATCAGCAGCACGTCTGAGGTGAGGAGCCGAGGCCCCCAGAGGCCCCCTGAGGCCCCCACTGAAGCCCGCTGAGCTAGCGCGCCCCCACCCGCGCCTCATCAGGTTGACAGCAAAATGGCTTCCAGGTTCATCTGCTGTCCAGACTAGTGACAATGGACATCTGGACATGCCTTGAATTTGAATAGTCAAGAACAAAAGCATCTTAAATGAACAGAAGTCTAAAGTTTAAAAAAAAAAGGACTTACTTCGTACTTGCCTAATGATGGGTTTCATAGGTTCGAGCCAAATCTGAAGGGGATTTAAGAGAACGAATCTATTAATTTCTCTATGTAATTAGTATGTTACAAAACACAAAAACAATTATGATTAAGAGAGACGGGCAAGGCAGGGACATTTTGACCCTCCTGCTCTTAGGCACACGTCAAACCCTGGCAGAACAGAGCGGCAGGGGCGCCGGCTCTAGGGGCGAGGAGGCGCTGTGGTGCTGCCAGGCACGGGGCCCCAACAAGCATCGGGGGCACCGTGGGGCCGGACAGGCACCGCGCGCACACCCCACTCACAAACCGACCCGGGGTGGCCACACAGCCGGCCAGAGCCCCACGACGCGTTTTAACGTGTGGGCTGGTTGTGGTTTCTGGAAAACAGTTCCCTAGTAAAGCTCAAAACTTTAAAGATTCATCTATTAAATATAATGAAGCCTGGAGAAAGTTTGCTCAAAATCCGCTTTTATGATGACTACCCTGTAGGACGTGCCACCTGTGCAGGCAGACGACAGTGTGGGGAGGATGCGATGAGGCTTGGATAACAGGCCAATACATCCTCTCCGGCGACACATGAGATGTTTCACAGTGCGGCTCTGGTGGCAGTAACGTGCCGGTCGCAAAGCGTCTTGTGTCACCAGAGTAGGTCCTCGCAGGCTCTCCGGGCCCTGCACGTCGTGTGCACGCTGCCACACCTGGAGCCTGTTTCCACACGCGAACGAGAAGCACGTACCCAGCAGGACGGGGCGTTCTGAAACTCCAGCCCGAAGTAGTCACACTCGATCAGATTCAAGCGCTTCCACACTTGTGTCAGCAATATCTGGCCGTCGCATTTAGGCTGCGGTGACAGGTGAGAAAAAGCATGAAGAGGATTAAGGGATTTTAAACAACCAAGTTTATCAGCACTCGCACGGAGCTGCTTCCTGCACGCAGAGCTTGACTCTGTCCGATTCTGGCTTCCGTGCCTCCGGGGAGGCCCGCACACCACCGCGGAGCCAGTCCGCGCGTCTGGAGCTCTGTGCCCAGAAACGGGCTCCAGCAGGAAGCCAAAAGCTCCTTCATCTCACGCTCTCAGCGTCTTCATCGCATGGCTTCGTAGCTTCAGGCTACAGAACCCATTTTCAGTCTCAGTAAACATTCCACCAAATCCTGATATTTCCTGAGTGGGCCTCACAGCCCGTGTGTGCACGGGACCCGTGTGCGCACCAGACCCGTGTGCACAGGACCCCAGTGCAGAAGGTGTCCAGGGGCAGCGGGCGCAGCGGGGTGACGGGCGGGCTACTCTCAAACCAGGCGCGGCCACTGCTCTTCATGAGGAGAAAGCGAAGCTAGACCCCTGGCTGCACGGCTCACAGAACCGCCGGAGGGAAGGGAGCAGGGACACCTTGGTGAACTCGGGGCGAGGCAGGGCTTCCTGAGCGCAGCAAGGGAGAGACTGATTTCTGATTAAATAAAAATGTAAAACTTCTAAATAGAAAGACACGGAACAAAGCTACAATGTAGATCATACCGAAGAAATTCCAACTGCTCTCTCATATCGCTCCTGTGAGTCGGGAAGAGAAACGCGAATGGCTGTCAGGCGCAGGAAAAGGTACGCGAGCCGGCTAGCGACAGAGCAGAACAGCGAGACACCATTTCTCATACATCGACGAGGACGGGAAGGGTGGTGACACCGACGGAGGTGGCCATGGGAAGACAGCCACTCGCACGCAGTGCTGGCGGGGAGTGCACGCAATCTTCTGGGTCGTCTGAAAACACTTCAAAATGTTAAGTGTACGAAATACCTTTGTTCCAGCAATTCCACTTCTAGAACCTTTGACAAATATTCTCACTCAAGACAGAGCTAAACGTGCAAGGACGGACTCAGTAAAGAAGAGGCCGCATAAACAATGGTGCATCCATAACTGAAAATTACGTAACCTTTAAAAATACCCTGCATGTGCTGTCGCAGAATAAAGTCCAAAGCTACGGTTTAGTCAAGAAAAAAGATGCCATGTCCATACAGTGCGCATAACGTGACTCCATTTAATAACACACATCTACGTGCAGCAGAAACAGCGGGGAGCTGTACGGGCACCTTTCGGGTCACCGCCGCTGGGGGAGCGAAGAGGACGGGGATGGGGACAGGGCCACCTCCCGGATCGATTTCTCCTCAGTGGGCAGGTCATTTGTGCACATAAGATAACGTGAGCAGGTGGGGGAGGCGGAGCCCCCGTCCCAAAGGGCGCCGCCCTCCTTTAGGTCTGACCGCGGGGCCCCTCGCTGGGCCTGTGGAGTGTCGGCTCCTTAGTGTGGGCTCGTCTGTCGGACCGAGCCGCAGGGAGAGCCGCAGCACAGGGCCACCTCCCGGATCGGCCAGGCGGGGCTGCATCACGCCAGCGCCACCTCCTCCAGGGCCCCCACGTGCCAGTGCTGTCAGACCCAAGTCAACCGGAGCCCCTGGGGCGGTGAATCCCCCAGGAGCCACGAAATCAGGCTGTGCTGCCAGCAAGTCCTCCTGAACCTGGGCACTTGTGGTGAGCGGACCAGCGCCCCGAAAGCTCTCCCAAAGCCACGCGCTCCCCCCTGCCTTTGTCCCCGTCCGCCAGGACAAACACAGCAGTCCCTCCTCACGGGCTCCCTGACACTCACGCCACAGCAGGACGGTGGTGCGGTGGTGGGGGCCCTCCAAGTCTCTCGGCTCGATGCGCACGGCCCTGCGCTGCCTGGCTTCACCCACCCAGGAGCCACCTGCACACCGGGCGAGTCCCTCCAGGAACACTCCCTCTCGCCGCCCTCTGTCAGCTGCCAGGTGTCTCTGAGAAGCTGCTAAGTCACCTCGCCCGTAAGCCACCAGTTCCAGCCGGTCCCACCTGATGGCCACGTCACGTGGTGCTCATCTCCCGCACTGTGCGTCCCTGCATTCTCGTGGACTCACGTATCTGCGTGGGCGCAGTCCTCCTCCGAGACGGTGAACTGGAAGGGCAGAGGCTGTCTTGCCGCCCGTGAGTCTCCAGGCCTAGCACACAGTAGGTGTGCCGCCAACCCGACACCCAACCCGGCCGCCGCTGCCCACCACGCTCGGCTCGTCCCTCTTCCTTTTCAACCGCCTGGCGTCCCCGTGTGCTGGCTGGGTGCAGGCACGGTTAACAGCTCTACCCAGCCATTCACGACCCGCCAACTGAATCCTCCACTCCTGGGCTTGCCCAATGGGACCAAGTGTGAAGACACACAGGGGCACACTCACAACGCGTCAGTGCCCTGTGATGTCCAACACCCAGAATGGGGTTCTGACGTCTGGGTACAAAAATACATGTAACGGCACACGTGTTTGTATTTATGCACACAAATATACACAGGCATGTATAACACACACGGATGCGCACGTATATGTACACCTGTATGATACACACACGAATGGACACACGCGAATGGACACACGTGTTTGGACATGCATATAGCCACACATGTATAGACACCCACATACACACAAGTGGATACACGCACATGGATATGCATATGTACAGACGCAGGCATCATGACACACACACGTATGCACATGAATGAGCGCATATATAGGCATATGTGTATGCACGTCTGTTCAACGTCTTGAATTGGAGTAAATTTTACTAAGAAACTTTCTTCAAGTCAATTATCAGGTAACAAAAGGAATTTTGTATTCTGTGTCACCTGAAATACATACTCAATTCCTACAAAAACCATCAGAATCAGGTGTTTTCACAAATCATGTAGGAACAGACATTTCCAAAGCTATTCAAATTGATCCAAAGCACGGCAGTGGCCATGAGGACTTCCTCCTAAATCTGTTTTATGAAAAAGAACTCCTGAACTCCAAATCTACACACACACACACACCCTACAGGAAAACGTCCATTTATGGATATCGATAAAAATATTCCAAGTGAAATATCAGCAAACATAATCCAGCAACAGTTAAAAGAGTAATATGGCATAATCAAGTAAAATCATTTACTAGAGAATAATTCAATATAATACTAGAACATTCATTACTACATCATATTAATAGACCTATAGAAAAAAAACCCAATCTTCTAAGCAGTTCCAGATTGAGACACTGAGAAAGCATCTCATAAAATTCAATTTTCATTCTTGGTATAAATTCTTAATAAAACAGGAAAGAGAAATGTGATTTTTAAACAAGATGAGGCCACTCCTAACAGTACACTCCATCACTACTGTGTAACACTGACATCAAAGCGAATAAACGAGAGGTAAAAAATTAGAGGGAGCAAAACTACCATTGTTTGCAGATATAATAATTACCTTTGAAAATCCAAAAACATCAACTAGAAAACTATTCTGAAAAAGACGGAATTCAGTTAGGCGGTGGGGGGGAAATCATAGAGATATCAACAGCCTCCGCATACACAATTAACCACTCTTTGGGGTTAGAAAGGAAGAAACGACCACATTTGTAACAGTGACAAAAAAGTTGAAGTATCCTGGAATGAAGTTAACAATGAAAGAAAGCTGTACGAAGATTTTAAAAACATTCTTATGAGAGAGAAAAGGGGGGACAGGGAAGAGGCGCGCAGAGGCAGAGGGCATACCATGTTCTTGGATAAAACGCCCCACAGAGGCGACCGTGCTCCTGGGTCCCCCAAAGATTCCACCCTGTTCTAATAAAAGCAGCAGCAGGGTTCTTTGAGGAACCTGATAGGCTGATTCTATACTCGATATACATTTTTTAAATGCAAAAATGGCCAAAAAAAAAATTCTGGATAAGAAAAATAGGGGAGGACTAGCCTTATCAGGCACTCAAATTGTTGAAAACCCACAGTAATTAAAATGTTTGGTACTGGTACGTGTCTAGAAACACAAATCGATGGAACAGAGTAGGTGGCGAAGAAATATTAGTGTCTGATAAAAGCGATATTTCAAATCAATCAGTGGGAGGGAAACAGATTTCTCAAAAAATACTATTGGGTACCTATTTGGAAAAAATAAGGTTGTACCTTTACCTCACATAATAATCTCGAGATGAGTAAGACATCTATTCAGCGAAGTGCACCACAGCGAGATAATTTTGTTTTTTGCTGGGTGGAAAAAGGGCATTTTCGTGTTCTCCAGAAGCGAAAAGCCTAACAGGAGGCCTGAGAGACTGAAAACACAAAATTAGAAACCGTCTGCCAAGAAAGAAACACTGTAAAGTCAAAAGACTTCTTCAAAGACAGACAGGAAAAAAAAAAAGAAAACATTTATAGCTCCTATCACAGACAAAGACTAATTTCTTTAAAACACAGATAATTGCAGAAATCAGTAAGAGGATTATGAACTGGAGAGAAAAATGGGCAAAAGAACAGGCTGTTCACAAAACAGAAATCTAAATATGTCTAAACACAGATAAGGAGGCTCCCTGCACTCCTAACGAGAGATATGCAAATCAAAATTAAACCGAGATTCTACTGGGCTTGCAGAGCTCGAAGTCTGACGGCAGGTGTCAGGGAGTATGGGGGAGGGTGGGGAACAGGTGTTCCCTGCTGGGGCGGTGGGAGCAAACCCCACAACCTCTGCGGGGGCCGGGAAGAACTACCTACTGCACTGTAAACGTCCAAACCATTCTCTTAAAGACCTCACTTCTAGGAAGTATTTCGCAGGTGCAAAACCAGGTGTGTAGAGATCAGAACCTGCTATGGCAGTGCTTCCAACAGCGAACGGCTAAGCACGGCCTGTCCCCAGGACAGGACTGGCTGGCGAACCGACGCATGCAGTGCCCTCCAGGCAGTCGGGCTGAGGCCGCTCCGCGCACGGAAACAGAGAGACCCCAAGTACACTGCTAAAGCGGCAAGGCGCAGAACACCGCCTGTGACACCGCCTGCACGGGGACAGAACCCACGCTGTAGCTCTGCGCAGGGTCAACGTGGACTCTCAGGAAGGGCACAGTCACAAGAAAGGTGGCTCCAGAGCACTGACCCGTGTGACCGCACAGCTTTCTCTGTGTTTTGAAATTCGTATCATGAGTATGCGCTAACCCGCTTTTTTAAAGGTCTATATGTTTTTTAAAATAAAAAAATGGGAGTCTGGTCAAGATAGTGGAGCAGGTAAATGCTGTGTTCACCTCCTCCCATGACTGCATTAAAACTGTAACTAAATTATACAACAGTCAACCGGGAGAACCATCTGGAGACAAGCCGAACGGAAGTCCTGTAGTCCTAAAAGTAAGGAGATAAAGAAGCCATGTCGAGACAGATGGGGGCTAAAATCTCCCTGCTCCTCAAAAAGGTCTCCAAAAAAGCGCAGGCTGAGCATGGGTTGGGGAGGGGAGCTGTCGGTACACAGGGGCCAAGTGCAGGATGGTGAAACCCGGGTGGGGTGAGGGAGCCCCTGAGTGAAGGGGTGGGCGGGCGTGGTGGGGGAAGTCAGTGGAGACAGCAAACCCAGAGTGGGAGGGACGTGAGAGCAGCAACTGAGCACGTCTCCGTGGGAGGGTGGCCTGGCAGACAGTGCCACAGCCCTGGCTCTGTCCCCTGAGAGGTCCTGGCATCAGCAAGACTCGGAAAGTGAGACGTGTACCCCGCACACACACCCTCCTTGGAGGATGGGCTGATACCAGGCTGGGGCAGGAAGAGGGCCCCGTGAATCCAGAACAGTTTGCGCCAGGAAGTGCTCACAGAATGAGGGAGATGTGTCAGAAGAACACAGATCAGTTCCCACTGGTCAAATCCAGGGCAAACGGAGCACCAGAGGACAGTGACACGATGGGCGGAAACCCACTGGACAGGACGGAATCCATGAGTCCACGCCAATAGAAAGCACACGAGACGTTTACGTGTGTCAAAGACCTACCCCACCAAGCACTTACTAATTATAGAGGGAAAAAGAGTCACCTCACCGTGGAGACGCCGGCAGGTGCCACCTAACCAAGTGGTCAAAGTGAACGTCACCACACTGAAACTACGCCACGTGACAGGACGCGGTGAGAACCCAGCATCCCTCTGTGCCATCCCTGTGTCCTAGTCTGTCTGGGCTGCTACACCACAGATGGGTGGCTTAGAAACAACAGAACTTATTCCTCCCAGCTCTGGAGGCTGCAGTCCAAGATGCAGGTGCTGGCACATTCCATGTCTGGTGAGGACCTGCCTCCTGGGTCACAGACAGCTGTCTCCTCAGGGCCCTCAGATGGCAGAAGGGGCGGGAAGCCCTCTGGGGTCATTCGTAAGGGCGCGACCCCGTTCAGAAGAGCTCCGCCATCATGACCTAGTCACCTCCCCAAGGCGCCTCTCCTAAAACCATCACACTGGGGGTTACGTTTCAACATATGAATTTTGGGAGGACGCAAATATCCAGTCCACAACACCCTGCCAAAGGTGCACGCCCTAAATCCAGTCACGAGGGAACAGCAAGGTCAAAAAGACACACCTCCAAAATAACTGCTGTCACTTCAAAAATGCCAGGTCGTGACGGTCACAGGCTGGAGACCAGAGCCGTGACTGTGGCCTGGGCCGCTGGTCGTGAAGGCACCAGTGGGACCCGCGGGGACGGGACGGGCTCAGGGCCCTGACAGCAGCAGGGTCCGCGTTGATGTCCTAAAGCCCGCTGACGACGAGCCCTGAGACCGCAGGGGGCACACCTGAGGTGAAAGGGTGCGGGGCGGTGCCGGCAACTCACGGCCAAACACGCAGGGAAAAATTCTTTGCACTATTTTTGCATCTTTTCTGTAAGTTTGAGATTGCTTCAGAATAGGTAACAAAAAATGAAAAATATAGAACCTTCGCAGTTGAAAACAAAGGAGTCTACATATAAACTATAAGAATTAACATGAATTTAGCAAGACTGTAGAATACAAAGTTATTACACAAAAAACAACTATTTCTATAATCTAACAACAACTAGAAAGTGAAATCTAAAAAATGCTATTTAGAGTATCAAAGAAAATCAAATGCCTAGTAGTAAATGGAAATAAATGGAAAGATCTAGAAGTCTGCTCTACTGCAAATTATGAAGCACAGCTGATAAAAGCTCGAGAAGACCTGAGGGAGACACGCGCAGCACCTCCAGTCCGTGAAGCTGGCGTGCCCTTCTACGCGATGCCAGCTGTCCCCACGCGGCCTGTCGGGCCCATGCAGACCCGATCAAAATCCGAGCGGCTCTGGTTTGTGGACACTGACAAACGTTAAAAGCTGCGCCAACACCAAGCCCCGAAAGGAAAGACAACACTAACGAACAAAGCTGGAAGAACGCTTTCGGACGTCGAGCCTTTTCCCAACGCCGCAGTGAGGCCCACATGGTGTTGCTGCAGAAACGACCGTGGAACACGAGGGAGCGCCCAGAAGCAGACCCGCGGGCACCCCCATCCGAGCTACGGCAAAGGCGCCGCTGCCAGTGCGTGCGGGAGGCGGTCTTTTCAGTCGGTGGTGCCAGGGACAGTGAACATCCACACAGAAAAAGTGAACACTGACTCCCACCTCACCCCACACACAAAGTCGGCATGAATCACGGGAGGGTAAAACAGTAAACTTGGGGTTTATTGTGTGAGGCAAATAATTCTCACACAGGACACAAGAAGTATCAAGCACGAAAGCATGATTGATAAACTTGACTACCTGAAAATTATGAACTTCTGTACATCGAAAGACTGGTAAGATAGGAAAAAGGCAAGTCACAAACTACGAGGCATTTGCAATATGAAAATCCAACAAAGATCACACAGCTACCCCCCCAATACACACACACACACCCCCATGAGAAAAAGACAATCCAATTTAAGAAAAACAGGCAAAAAGGCGTGAACAGACACTTTACAAAGGATGTTATCTAAGTGGCTAACGCACAGCAAGAGAAGTCACATAGTACGACATCAGGGGACACATGAAATCCACAGAGACACCACCGGACCCGCCAGGGTGGCTAAAAGTAGGACTGGTGACACTGAGTGCTGGCAACAGCGGAGCCATGGGAGGTCCCACGCGCTGCTGGGGGTGGGAGCCTGTACCGTGTCCCTGGAAACTGATCGACAGCGTCCTCGAAGCCATACACACATTCGTCATAACCCAGCAATTCCAGGCCTGGGTCGTATGTGACAGAAATGTCTGTTTCTGCATACCGAAAGCCGTGTTCGAGAATGTTCACTGCAGTTTCACTTGCAGAAAGCAAAAGTGAAAACAGCTGAATGTCAACTGAACAGGATGGATAAACCCACGGTTCGTTTATACGACGGAATCAGACCTGGCGATGAGAAAACAGACACCAGCACGGGCACCGTCCCCGCACGCTGCAGGCGGACCGGGCGCTCGCGAGGGCACCCGGAGGACGCCTTCGCGGGCCGCTTCCTGGACAGCCACGTGCAATGTGGCACCTGAACACCGAACCCAGCCCGTCTTAAACGCACTGGAAGCAGACGGGGTGTGACTGGGGGAGGGGAGGAGACCAGGACGGCGCTGAGAGAAACGCTCATCAAGTGAACTAACGATGAGAAGGGTCTCTGACCTGGTATCGACGGCGGGCGGCAGCACCGACAGCACACACACGGCCGCACGGCACGCGAGTCAAGGTCTGGCAACACGGCCCTCCGGTGTGGAGGGTCAGAACGGTGGCTACCGCGGGGGCGCGCAGCTGGCTGGGAGGCTCGGAGGCTGGAGCGCGGATGCGCACGGGAGCCGGCAGGCCGCCCGCGGAGGGCGTGCGCTCTTCGCCGGGGAAGTTACGCCTCCACACAAAGCAGTCACGAGGAAAACGGGGCACAAAGTCCCCCAGAGCTCAGGAAAAGTGACCTCCCCCTTTCTCATTAACTCCTTCGTAAAACCCGAGGTGTCCGCTGACCCACAGGCAGCTGGCTCTCTCCCTGGAAGATCCTGCTAGGAAAGGAGGCCTCGCCCTTGGCCTGCAGGTCTCTCCGACCTCCGCCTGCCTGGACAGCCTCCTTCAGACACGCTGCAGTTTGTCCAGGTCGCTTTTCAGACGTCACCCGGAACAGAACATAGCCGAGAAACCCAAGTCTCGTCCAGTTGCTCCACAGTGGAATCTGCTCAAAGTAGTGGATCACTGGCTGGAGACTCGGCTACGTGCTGGAGAGGGCACCTCTGTCCCCGACACGGCCCTGAGACACACATCCACCCGGTTCCGTTTACACACAAAGGAAGACTTTCTTAGACCACGTGTTTTAGAACAGCAGGAACCATATTTTGAATTTTGTCCAATAATTAATAAATCTCCACACGTGTGGAGACTTTCAGCAGAACGAGTCCTCTGCATGGACAAAATACTAGGCATTTCTTGATGCTTCAACTCAAATTATAAAGAAAGGTCGGAAGGTTCTCGCCCACAGAGTTGCTGATGTGGGCACTCAGATGTCTGCTAGCGAATAAACAAATCACTCACTCAACCTTCCGACACGACCACGCGTAGTGAAGTCCGGCTGACTTATCAAGTCGGGGTAATTCATCACAAACAACAGTAACAGGAATGTGTGAGGTGTGCCGCTGCCGCTGGCGAAGAAGGTTCTCCAGACAGGAGAGTGAGCGAGGAGCCAGAGCCGCGCTCGGCCTCCAGGACACTCCCGCGGCCCTCGGCACTCTGGCCTGCAGTGACATAAACGCAGCTTCTAAGCGTGGAATGAATTTCAGGAAGATGTTCACCAGTTATTTTCCAAGCCTAAAGAAGACCAAACTAGAAGAAATAGTGCAGTTTGAATAGATTTTAGCGACATACAAGGAAACAATGACCGTCCAGGTGATGAAATATGAAATAACTTGGGTGTGCCCTGAGCCTTGGGTGTGCTGGCGGGGGGCTGGCCCGCTCTGCGTGGTGGGGCCGTGGTCGGGCACCTCCTCCAGGCACCGGTGGCTCCCGGGCTTCCTCACTGGGACAAGCGCCCTTGAGCACAGCAGACTCTGCGGAGAGGACCTGGCTGTCTGCTGGGTGCTGAGCCTGGGGTTTCTTCATGTGAAAGATAGGCTCTTGTCCTGGAAGGGTGTCACGGGGGTGTGACAGAGTGACGCTGTGCACGGTGCCCGACACTGGCCGGTCTTCGAGTCCAAAGCTGGAGAGCTATCCGCGCACAGCATCGGACTCTGCACGGGTGTCTTCCCACTGCACGCAGAGGCCCGCACCCCCGGAGTCCCTCCACCCAGGATGGTGTGGCCCCCCCGGGGGCCACGAGAAGGGGAGCAGCGAGACAGGTGCCTGTGCTGGACGGGGGCGCTGCTCCAAACGGCCCGCGCTGGCTCCCTTCTCCTGCCGGCACCGCCTCTTCCGGAGGGTGTCCCAAGGCGCCACGCGGCAAGGCTGCTCGTCAGTGCCGCTTGCCAGTCGCTTTGTCACAGGTTCATCCTTCTTAACTCTTTTTACAGGGTACCATGACCAGGACTGCGGCTCATGAAAGGTCGCAATCCACTCTCTTCTCCGTGTCCTTTGTTCTGTCCCATGTCCATTTCTATCCACTCACATCTTTTACACTTAAAATTTATTACTTCTGTTCCAAAAAATGCAGAAATTCACCATCAGTAGGACTGCGACACCCACTGTATGTTTCCAAAGCAGCAAATGGCCAGGTGACATGCGCCTCACTCTGAATGACAATGGAGGGGTCTCAATGACACCTGGGTGCTGGTGTCATCAACAGACACCCACAACGGAAGAAAGCCTGCCCTCGCGACCCGCTTCCCACTGAAGCGACGCGCAGCCATCCGAACCGGAGCTGTGTTCCAGACGGGGCTGGAGGAGAAACGGCGCTAGGAACATGCTGCGCAAAATGCAGGCGAAAACCCCATTTCCTGCTCAGCGTTTCCACTTTCCCGGTTGGACCCAGCGTTAAGGTCTCCAAGCCGAGACATAAGCGTGCTGTTAAAATTCGCATCGACACAAGGGCCACTGAAGAGTCTGTCTGGGTGGACACGGGCTACGGGGCGTAGCCCACAAAGCGCTTCTTTATTCTTTGTCCTGAGCAGCGTGGGAACATTCTTCTTGAGAAAGCTGGATTCTCCCTTTGACTTGTTTGTTTCATGTGCCCGTTTAGTTCACTTGCAAATTATAACGTGTCCATCTATCTAGAGCCTCCTCCGATCGCAGTGTTCACCTCCACCGCTAGTCCCACTGCTCGAGACTTTTCGTGTCTAGTAAAGAAATCAGCCCAGATCTCCTTTCATATGTGATACTGTGCAACGAACGTGATCATGAGGGCGCGCGGGGAACTGCAGCTACATTCATGCTGGATTCTTTGAAAGGTCGCTGGCATTTTGGTGGCATTTCATTCTCACTCTGGCACACTTTCAAGTCTTCAGTTCCCACATATCCCTGACATACTGGACACCAAGGACCCGCTCCAAGCCGCAGTGGAAGCCATAAGACACGTGTTCCCTTAGGGTGCACACGGGTGCAGCTGCCGCTTCTGCTTACCGGGGAGGGCTTTGTGTCATGGTGGGGGGATGGCGCTGCCACGTGCTCAGCTACTAGACTGGAGGGTCACTGTGCACACAATTGTCCCTGCCAAAAGACGTGGCAGGAAGTGAGCTTCTGGACGGCCAGGGCACCCTGGCTCTTCCTACAGGGTCCCCTTCCATTACGCGATGACCTAGGGCAGCCGCACACCCCCACGTCTGACCCCGCCACCGTGGGGGAGCTCGTTCTAGACACCGCCTCTGAGCCGCGCACCCACCCGCTCTACCCTGCTTTGATGGGCCGGGCAGGAGCCTGCGGACACTCCTCTAGAAGCTGGTGCCCTCGGTGCAGGGAACTGAGGGTCTCCAGGAACAAGGGGCTCTGAGCCGGCAGGCAGCTGCTGGGCCAGCTGTGCACAGGACGCCCAGTGGCTCCCTGCCTGAGACTCTCCCTTGACTTGAGGGTCTCACTGGTGGTCAGTTTCCGCATGCCCGACAGGTCCCACAGCCCCTCAGTGACCGTGTGCACCTCCACGGTCGGAATCGCAGCCCTGGCGGCAGAGGCCTCGCCCACGCCAGCGCTGGCGGCTGCTCACTGCACTGCTGTCCCTGTGTCATCAGCACGGCCCCCCCTTGTGACTAGTCCGTGGTCCCCACTGCATTCCCCGGTTCAAACACTCGTGTGTTTGTCTCCTGACTGGACCCTGCATCATCCCGTGGACAGACTGGAAAATGCCCACGGTGTGAGCCTCACCCTCTTTACTGGAAAGAAAAGTCCTAAAACTTGGGGGGTATGGGGGAGCCACATCTACAGCAGTCCTCCTGCCACGTGTCCAGGCTCGAGCTGCCAGCACGCCACAGAGGGAGCAGAAGCTCGGCATGACCAGCTGAGGTCTAACGTGGGGGAGGTTCCCGTAGGCGCCTGTCCTGCTAGCGCCCTCCTCGAACCCCCACATCCTCCGTGGGGGGAGGTGGGTGGCGGCCTGAGAACACGCAATTGGGATGAGCTTCCTGCCCGCAGCCAAGTGGGGAAGGGGCAGGCCTGAGTGCAGACGAGACACGTGGGACACTCCCGATGGGCACGGGCTGCTCACTTCTCCTCGCACAGCACAAGGCACAGCGAAAGGGCAGCCGCCACGGGAACGAGGCCCCGCCTCGTCACACACGGTGCACGTCCAACAAGCGACCTGCTACTTCTGATAGGGGTCAGGAGCTGGGAAATCAACCCGCCATTTTTTGATTCCCTGTCTTTAACTTAGCATCAGGGGAAAAGCAAAACAGATGGTCTCTTGGCTCAGCAGCTGATCTCTTGGAGCCGGCGGCCTTGCAGGTCATTCTTCCTCCCCTACGTCCACAGAGAGGTCTGCCGGCTTGCCTGTCCCTACCTGTGTGCGCTTGAGAAAGCGCATGAACGAGAAGGAAACCCGTTTGTCAGCGTGCCCGACCCGCTCGCTCACCCAGCCTGGGCCCCGGGGGCAGGCAGCCGGCGTTCTCAGAAGGGAAGCTGGCCTGGGAAAACCAAACTTTAAAAAAGGTCAGTGAAACCAGTACCAATCGGTCTGGAACCTCATTTGCAAAAGTACACGAACAACCGAGAACAACCAGACACTTAAAACCAAACTCCTGAGACAAAGACGGAGACCCGAAAAGCAGGAAAATTAATTCCCGATAAGAGCACAGAAAACTTAATTTAAAACTAGGGTCCTCGGAAAGGTCAATGTAGTCATAAAATGAGAAGACGGGGTGGCGGGGGGGAGGGCGTGGGAAACTAAGGAATAAAAACGGGAAGTAAAAAGATAACTCCAGAAATTAAACCTCAACGGGCGGCCTGAAGAACAGGATGGGTAAGAGGGAGTGAGACGTAAACTGGAACTGGTGGTATGGAAAGAAAACAGAAGCTTCTCGAGATGCACATAATGAAAGGAAAATCCCGATTCAGGCTGTGCCTAAGAGGAACGGCAAGAGTTCCGGGAGGGGTCTGCAAGAGGGGACGAAGGACAGGGCGGGGGGCGGGCGACCCGGAGAGTGTGCGGGGACTCTTCTCCTGCACTCCGAGTTGTCGTTCCCCCACCTCTCGTGGAATCATTCCACATCAAAACAGAAAATAAGAAACAAAAAACGTAAACTCCATTTTCAGTAAAACTAGAAAACTGCTAAATCCTGAACCACAGGCTCGGCAGGAAGAGGGCCAAAGGCAACGGCACCAGCGCCAGAGGGTGCTGGTGTGCACGGGGAGACGCACACGAGACGCCAGGCCAAACAGCAACGGCGAAGGGCACAGCCGGCACGCTGCCACCTGCACCTTCCGTGTGCAGGACGAGGGGAAGGGGCGTCGGCAGCAAAGTCCCAGCTCGCATCTGGCTGGCTTGGCGGAGCACAGAAGCCACGAGCAAACTACGCACGTGACCGGCTGCTCGGCCAGAGCCCCGCTGCCGGGTACCGCCCCTGGCAGAGAAGAAACAAAGGCAGAACTGACTCACATACAAACCTCAAGTCATTAGATAAACGTCAAGTTTCAACTAGTCTGTAACCAGCCACTCACACAAGACCTCCTTAAGACAGCCAACACAAAAACAGGTGATCAAAATAGAACCATCACTGCAAATATTCAAAGTAAAAGGAGGAAAGAAACAGAAAAAAAAACAAATGTCAGATGAACACTCAGCAGAAAATTGTTGCCCCTTAGCAGATGAACCTGTGACCAACATTTCATCATGAAATTAAAAGTTAGTAAGGCAACTGCCTCCGTAATCCAAGAGCACAAAGTGAAGATGTAAGAGCTCTAGAAAGAGAAGCAAGCACCGGTAAGAGATCCGTCTGCGTGAGAGCTCCTGTGCCCTGCTTTCTAGCCACGTGACCTCGGGTGACACTTCAAACTGGGTGGATTGCTTGTCTTTTTATTATTGAGGTGTCGGTTATTTTTAAAAATATATTCTAGATATAAACTCCTTATCAGATATGTAATTTGCAAATATTTTCTTCACTTTCTCAATAGTATTTCTAGAACAGATTTTTTTAATGAAGCCCAAATTTTATTTTTTTGTCATTTGTGATTTTTGTGTTATATCTAAGAAGCCTGAGGTTGTGAAAATTTATTCCTAGGTTTTCCTCTAGGAGCTTTCGTTTTGACCCTGGCCTTGACTTAGTTTTGTGTGCGTGTGAGGCAGGGTCATGCCTCATGCTTTGTGTAGGGAGATCCGGCCGTCCCAGCACCGCCTGTCGAAGACCATCCGCTCCCCATCGGGTCGGCTTGGCGCTCTGTTCGTTTATTTCACTCTGGACTCAGCTCTGCCTCACTGATCCACACGGCTGCCCTGGGCCAGCACTGCAGTGCCTTGGCCGCCGCAGCAGCACGGTTTGGTTTGGGCAAGTGTGAGTTGACTTTCTTCTTTTTCAGGGCTGTTTTTGTCCACTCCAGGTCCTCTGCATTTCCACCCAGATTTTAAAATCAGCTTGTCAACTTCCGCAAAACGGCCCCCTGAGATTTTGTTAGGGTCACACTGGGGTCACGGTTGGGGGAAGTGCTGCCGTTGATCAGGGGTGTCTTTCATTTATTTAGATATTTAATTTTTCGGCACTTTCATAGTTTTTAGTGTGAAAATTTTTTTAAATTTATTTTTTGTTAATGGCTTTACTGGAGCTCATAACACCTGTTTGGAACTCAGCCGAGCCATGTTTATGCATCATGTCAGTGCCTTTTCCTAGAAGCACTAGGGATGGCTGCTAATAAGTATGATATTTTGGTAACTACCCCAAAATGAAAGTGAGTAATATATGTTCTCTGAGCCAAATCTTTTTCTTTAATCTTTGAGTATTTATTGAAGGGCAAAAAAACAAAAAAAATCTTGGTTTCTTTTGACACTTGGTTCTGGCATTTAAATTTTCCCCTTTGAGGTCATGTTTTTCAGAAAACACAGAGATTTACTGAATTCGTTTTTAGTAGCATGTAGGCATTCCGCCAGTCCCCCACCCCCAATTAAGAGAGCTTTTTAGAGAAAACACACTGTCTGATTGTGTCACATAGCAGTACGTTCAGTGGACAGTCTAAATGTTAATGCACAATGCAACAGAGCTTCAATTATTTTAGGATTTCACATATATTATTGTGTTTAGTTTTTAGAAAAAAGTTGCAATGTAAAAAATAGTACATATTTTGTAGCTGGATTCAACAGAAAATACAACTGTAATTAAAGTTTTAATATACAGGAAAATGGATGGACAATGCAAAAGGGAAGGTAATTTGACCCTATAAACAAACACATCAGGGGGTTGTATTTTAATTAAAATTTTATCATGCTTGGAAATTTGCAATTATTTTTATAATTATACTGCAAAAGAAAAAAGACCTCTCTGGGTTATTCCCTTTAGAATTTTTTTCTATAAATAAAAAGTTTAATACAAATTCTTCAGATGACTAATTGGCTTTTCAAAACTCTTATGGTTTATAACTACTGATCTCCCCTTCAAGAAATTAGTAGCTGACTACCAGGGAGTGTACAAGTTTTGAGGTCCTTTCGTTAAATTTACCCCAAGTATTTCATCACTTTTTGATGCCATTGTAAATAGAGTTCCGTTACCTTTACTTTGGGATTGTTTATTGTTAGTGTATAAAAACAGAACTGATGTTTTTATATTGATCTTGTATCCTGAAACCTTGCTGAATTTATTAGTTCTAAAGGTTTTTTTTTTAAGGGAGTAGATTCCTCAGGATTATCCATATACACAATGATGTCATCTATAGAGATAATTTCACTTCTTTTCCAATCTGGATGCCCATGACTTTACTTTTTCTTCTTTTCTTTTCTTGTTTTTACTAACTGTCCTTGCTGGAACTTCCAGCACTGGATACGTCTTTAAAACTCTCTGTATCTCAGTTTTCTCAAGTATAAATAAAACTGATAAAAATGCTGAGAGAGAGGATGAGCGGAATGACCGATGCATGTGCTTCGGAGCAGCACTGGGACGAGGTAAGCGCTCAGTGTTGGCGACTGGGCATACATTAACAACACAGCTAAAGCAAATGATCCAGAAGGGTTAAAAATAAAAGGATAAGACGGGCACACCAGGCATATTGCAAACAAACAAACAAAAGCATCAGAACCTGAACTTCATAGAATACATGGCTGTATTTAGGCCCAAAAGGCACTGAGCCAAAATTTTAAAAAGGGTATTTGATAAGAGGAAAACATTGCTATATTCATCAAAATATACCAATAAATAGAGCTATACCAATGAACACAGGGTCGACATTCATAAAACGGGAGCCAAAAAGAGGAACGACATAAACACACCAACCACGGGAGCTCATGCACGTTCTCCGTCTAAACTAGTCAGATGGCTTGAGAGCGGGGTGCGGACAGGGTGCGGGCACAGCACACGTCAGCCCTGAGGTCCCAGAGGACTGCAGTCGTGATATGACAAAAATGTCAGAGGTTATTTCTGGGCGTAGTAGAATAACTAATTTTAATTTTTTCCCTTTGTACTCTCTTATATTGACTGATTTTTATTTTTTTTACTATAAGCATGCATTAATTTTATAATTTAAAAATACATTACAAACACTTTATAGGGGGAAAATAGAACCCCTCCCACACAACACTACTATTTCATAAATCCAGCTGATGTGAATAATTAAAAACAACATCAATTTCTAAACTGCAGAAAATTTACAGCAATAAAAACTTTGGTTTTTAGAATTTATTGCAACGATTTTCTAAAACAAGTTTGCCCTCCTTTCATGCTTTGTTTTCTCCAAATTAGATTCCGCTAAATAAGAAACTGAAAACCCATCGTAAAAGCCTGTGTTCTCAGCAAGAGTTTACACCAAGAGTGTCTCAAGATGTCTACTTGTATTCTTGATGTTAATATGCTAACAAGTTCAATTTTACGTGATGTTAGCCCCCATGTATAATTTATAATTTCATTTCATAATACAATCTGCATTCTAACTAAGGATGTTTCTACTATTTCATATGGTTTTAAAAGGTGTAAGATTGACATAAGGTAAAGCCAGTAGCAAATAGCTATAAAGCTGAATATCTCTGATTTAACGTAGTTTGATTTAAAAGAGCTCACTACATGTTTTTACAAGTATGTTTCAAAATATTTTCTAGAAGGACAGCAATGTCTACGGCCTTAGAGTCATTCTGAGTTCTCTTAACTGAAAATTACTTTAATTGAAAAAAAAAAAAAGGGCTTTTCTTCTCGTACAAAAATCTGACTTTACTGGTTTCGAATATCAACACATGCAAAAAGGCATACAGCCACATAATAGGAAGGACTGAACGAAAAATAAGTATAATTATGAGGAAACGTTATGAATATCTGAAAACAGAACACTAAGAATATATTTTCCATCATCAGAAACATTAGATTGTAGGAAAACATATTTTAGATTTGTCGATGAATTATGACAGAAGTCTAGGCTGAAGCTTTTGACGTCACCAGCTCCAGGCAGATGTTTAAGAGTGTCTGACCCAGGAGGAAAATACTTCTTTCTGATTTTCAGCGCGAGCAGGAAAAAGCCCATAATAAGCAAGGGCCGGGCCCCTCTGCCGCTGTGCACAAGAGACGGGCAGGAGAACCAGCAGGAGTGCACGGGACGCTCCCCGGCCCCGTCTGGGGGCGCCTGCAGACATTCTCAGGTTCCTCTGTGATGACCAGTCAGGATCCCTCTAAAAGTGAAAGCCCACGATCATGTGACCCGGAGCCCAGGTGACAGCGACGTCGCTGACGCCCGCACTTCACTTCAGCAGGAACCAGAGTGAACGTCCCAGATCTGGAAGGTCCCGGCAGTGGCCACGCCCACCCTTGTGCAAGAGGACAGGGCAAGGAGCCTCTGCTTACACGCCGAGGGGCACCTCGAACCCCACGTGGCCTTTGATCGTTCCCGACCTGTCCCAGGCACTGGCCAGGACCCCGGAGCCCACACCTCGCACAGCAGCAACCCCACAGGCTGTCCTCAGTCTATGGGTCCCGGGTGGGCCCCAGCGGGCAGGGCCCCAGATGCCTCAGGCCCTGGGTGCCCGTCTGCGCGCCTCTCCCCGTCCTGCCCCGTCCCAAGGGACCCCGATCCCCTGCCGGCTCCGCTTCACCGTGTCCTGAGCTCCACTCAAGAACGGCACCACGAGTCCCCTCCACCCCACTGGCCTCTGCGCCCAGCTTCCAAAACAGTGTTGGCGCCGCGGCCAGTCGAGATGCCCGACCGCAAGTCCCATCTCTCCCACCCGCCGCTGCCTGGGATGAGCTGGTGGTTCTGCATCGCACGACTACCGGTGGCAGCAGGGGTGACCGGCGCGGAGAGCCACAGCACGACTCTCCCCCTTCTCCCGCAGGGTCCGGCCCACTTCCTCATCACGATGCTCTGGCAGACTGCACAGGCCCACCGTGCAGGTGTGGGCCTGTGCCTGGGGGCTGGGGGCAGTGGGCACCGGAGCTTCCATGCCACAGCCGGGCGACTAAGAATAAAATCGTCCACGTCTCTGCCTTGCCCCGCCCTGCACATTCCTGGCATCAGGGTCAAAGAAACAGATCAACTTTCCAAGACAAAATAATAGGTTTCGGATGCCAGAGCAGAGTCACATAATCGCTGCATATACTAGGAACACGTAAGAACTTCTGTAGAAAGCCGACACTGTCCCCGAATTTCAGATGCTGAATTACTAACTTTTACTTCTGAGATGGCCCAAAATAAGTTCTAAGGCGGTTCATTTGCCATATTTAGGATTCTCATGGGGAAGCAATGACCAACATCTGGGTATGATACTTTCTGGAATTTTGATAATTTTTCCTGGCCAGAAAGAAAACATTAAGTTTTTACTGGAATAGCAACCTACAGACTTCTAGCACGGAACTTCAGGACTGAGAATTTGTCCTCCCACTTGTCACATATTTGAGCAAAAGCTTTTGTAATTTTGAAAAAAAAAAAGCCTACTCTAAAAATGTCGAGTATTTTATGGAAAAGGGGAATGTGAGCAAACGGAAGGAAAACCTCGTTTGTTAGCGCTCGGCCCCCACGGGCACAGGCGCTCGCCCCATGGGTGAGCTGCACACACCCGAAATATGCCCCAGGTTGTTCTTTTAATCACCAAATATCACTCTTTCCACAATACCTACGTCCAGATAATAAACAAGCTATGACTTGCATTGACTCCTAAACCGGCTAATCAACCACGAGAGGTGGCACTGTTTGGTCACTGCACCCTGTGAGGCCCAGCAGGAGGCCGCCGCAGGAAGGACCACACTCACTCCCGACCTCTCCCTCCACGGCACGCAGGGAGAGAGTTTAGACACCGCACGTCACTCCGCTGGGAGCGGAAAGCATTCCCGCGCCACGGCTTTGCACACAGGACAAGGCAGGCTGACACATGGCTTCCAGATGGTGTCTTTCATGGTTTGGGAAACAGAAATTCAGTGAATCAACTGAAAACAAATCAAGATTTTACTAGATCAAAAAACTGGCCACTGACCAACCTTCGGACAGCTTAAAATCCCATCAGTAAACATCAGCGGTCACTTAAAACAGGACACGGTTGAAGCCTACACGGGCCTCCCCCCTGCACCACGCAGCAGGTGACCATGCCGCAGGTGACCACACCACAGCAGGTGCCCTGCCACACGGAGGGCACATTTTAATTTAATTAGCAGCCAGCAGAGAGCCACGAGGTGCACCCCCTGCACTCTCTCCAAGTTGCAGCAAACGAATGTAACGCCAGGGTGATGCTAGACGCTGGCGGCCATTATGAGGTAAACGCTGACTTAGATACACTGTGACTGGCGGTGCCTGGTTCTCTAAATCCGCATGACAACTCTCAAGGAAACTCTGAAATGGTTTTAACATATCACAAGGAAGCGGCTGCTCTGTCAGCTTCGCTCTCCAAGGATCACTGCGGCCAGCCCTCCGCCGGGCCTTCTCCGTGGCCCTCACGACTCTGGGGGGCCGAAATGGCCATTCTACATGCGGTGACCGGGTCGGCAAGGTCAGACTTCACCGCCACTCACAATCTGTCCAAGGAACCACCCCGAAGACAACTTTGTCATGGCACAGTTCTCATCTTTTTGATGAAAACATTCCTCCTTTTGTCATTAAACTAACTTCTAAAATGTCATCTCAAACCGTAATGAGACACCATTTCACAGCCCGCTGGACGGCTGGACTCGGAAGGTCGGGTGAGGGCAGGGAAGGGTGTGGGGAGGCTGCAGCCCGGAGCACTGCTGGAGGGACGCACATGCTACGGCCACTCGGGAAGAGTCTGTCGGCTCCTCAAACGAGTCGACACAGGGCTAGCACACGACCCAGCGATTCCACCCCTAGGTTCACGGCTGAGGAACGAGCTTGCACACGAGTGTGCACGGCAGCATTATTCACAGTTGCCAAAGGTGGACTGTGCACCAGCTGCTGAACGATGAGCAGAATGTGATCCATCCACAGAGGGGACGCTGTTCGGCCACAACGCGGAGGGCGGTGCTGACCCGGGCCACAACGGGGACGAACTCCCCAGCACGATGCTCTGCGACGCGGCCGGACGCGCCTGAAGTGCCCAGCACGGCAGGAGCCGCACACAGAGCAAACCGCTGCGTGCGTGGAGCTGCGGGAGGGGGCTGGGGGTCGGCGGTGGACCTAAAGGCCGTGCGGCTTCCTCCGGACGTGCTGAACTGTTCTGTGACTGACTGGTGACTGTCACACAAGTCTATAAATACACTACAAGGACACCGACCTATACATTTTAGATGGGCTGATTGCACGCTATAGGACACGTCTCAATAAAGGTATGAAGCATTTTCTACCCAACTTTACCCTTTGACGCTATTAAATATTGTTCAGGAGACAGAAGACCTTAGCTTCTGGCTTCAAGCCATCCTGACCTACAGGCCACAAGAATTAAACAAGCGTGTGTCGCCTAGGTCTAGAAAGAAAGCTGCAACAAAATGCACGCCGCTTACGATGGGGATCAGGCAGTTCTGCGGGAACACCGCAGAGCGGCTCGCACGCACCGAGACGGCGCGGCCGCTGCACACCTGGGCTGGGGCCGGCCTCCTGCCCCGGGCCACCGGCCTGCTCGGCGGCTAAGCTGCTGGGCCAGACGACGAGATGAAATCGCGCGCGAGGGAGAACGACGGCCGCGAACGAGGCGCCGAACGACGCGAGCTCCAGACGCATGGGGCGGCGCCGGCGTCACGCGGCGCCGGGGTCCGCGTACTTTTTAAAAATGAGGAGGAAGAGCACACTCTCATCGACAGCGATCGGAGCGCAGCGAACGCGTCGGCCAGGAGCGCGGGCGTCGCCCCACACGCGACGAGGTGCGGACGGCACGACGGCGCCAGGCGGTGCGTGCGGCTCCGCGGTGCCCTTGGGGACCGGCGTGCTACACGAAGTCAGCCCCCCATCGCCGAGCGTCGTCGCGCGCCGGGACTGCACTGCACCCCACGCCTAATCAGCTCCACCAGCCCCTCTGTCCGCAGTTTCAGCTCTAGAAACATCTGCCATCCCCGTGGCGGTCTACACTGACGGAAAACCAAGTTCATTTGCACAGGGAGACGGGAGATATAACTAAAGCCGGGTCATGCAGACTTCACCCTTCTGAAGACAACATCGTGAAGCCAGCGAGGGCGTCTCCCATGCTGAAGACAGACACGGGCCAACCCACCGCAGACTGCAGGAAAGACAGACGTGGCCCAGCGGACAGGTCTTCAGGTCGAGCTCTACGTTTTCCACTGAAGCAAAATATTAGCATTTCAAAAATAACTAAATGTCAAATTCTTCCCTAAGTTAAAAAGGCCCCTTAAGTATAAACCTTCACTATCAACTAGGGGATTCCCTGCACCCCTGCGCGCGGCCGATGCTCGCGACCATTTGCGGGTGGAAGCCAGTGTTTCCCAAGGTGTCAGCGGCACATCCGCCCTTAAGCAGTTTACGGACCCTACTGCTTAAGGCTTAAGAAAAAAATAAACCAAGTTAACAGACGTAAGACAGGTATGGACGGCCCCAAATCCCCACAACCAACAAAACAAAACACCTAAGTCCGAGGTCCGAAAACACCCTACAGTGAGCGGGGAGAGTCCAAGCGCCCTTCGGTCAAGATGCCGCTCCAGCCCAAGCTTTCCCTGTTCGTTCAGCACACAGTCACGGAGCGAGGCGCGGTCCCAGACACTGAACACGTACAGCAGGGACTCAAATAAAGCCTCGCGTCCCGGGACCACCAGCCAGGCCTGGGACGGGGAGTGCCCTCACTGCAGCTGACAGAGACCCACCCGGCCGGGGACCTCAGTGCTCCATAGCCCATGCCCCGCACTGCAAGTCTGCAGCATCCCACAGGTCCAACAGCAAATGTCACCTGACCACAGTCTGTCTCTCCGGTCAAGCGTGAGGGGCGTGGGGTGGGAGTGGGGAAACAGACCAGCAGCAGACAAACGATGGTGGAGCAGAGATGGGGCACCCGGGTCGGAACCAGCCTTGATCTTTGGATCCTGGATCTTCGGAGCTGTGCCCACAGGAGACACTGGGGACAAAGGTGCAGGACAAACCAGCCGCCCCAGCCAGCCTCTCCTGGAGGGCGGTGGAAGCAGTGCTTCTGGGAGGCCGCTCCGCCTGCCAAGGGCAGGCCCAGGCCGCGTGGCTATCTGGCTATCATCTGGAGAACCGGCCCAGCCCCCTGACACCACTGGGGCTTCGGTCTTTCTTCCGGGACCACCCTCCAGACCCACTGAAACAGCTGCCGCGGAAGCCTGCGAAAAGGCCGGGCTCCTCGGCACGCCCTCATCCGGGCAGCTCTGCTTCTCCGCCCTGAATCTGCTGCGGCCTGGCGGCTGGCTTCCATCAGCAACGCCGCGGAAGCTACAGCCCTGAATGCCTGGCCTAGGCCTCCAGGGACTTTACAGCTTCCACTGCCAGGTGAGCGAGGCCAGGCTGTTACTGGAGGGAGGTTCCAGATGGGGTCCTGGACTTGGGAGTGAGGCCACCCTAAACCACCCTGCCCCTCTGAGCCAGCCTGGACCGGAAGAACCTCCAAGGCAACACTCAGACATGCAAGAGCTAGTAAATATTGGTTGTTTTAAACTGCTGAGTTTTGGGGCGGTTTGTTATTGAGCAAAGCTAGCTGGAGGATAGGGCGTTTAGAAGCAGAATACAACTAACTTACAAAAAAGCTTAATTTTAACTCCTCCTAAAGGGTATGCATCAGCAGCAACACAACTGAAAAAGTACTCTACCCAGCTCGGGATCTGCAACAGCAGTTTGCGTCTGATTCCTGGTCACTTTCCAGGTACATCAAAATACCAAACACGGCAGTGGTATTTGGTTAATATAAACAACAATCCCAACTTATTAAAACTTCTACAAGTTCTAAATATTCTGAAATCCTTACACAACACTATCTCTTATTTCCTTAAGTATAAAACGACCCCAATACTTAGTAAAAGTGAACTTCCCATTCTATTTATGACTCAACAATAAATGTGTGCTCTCTTCTTTCTGGAGTCTAGCTTTAGATAAAGATCATTAAGCAGAACAAAAAAAGGTGCTCTAAAAGCAAACTGTAATACAATTCCTTTCTTCCTTTCTTTCTTCTTTCCATCTTTTAGAAATTCTGAACCTGTCATCGGCCTCGACCACAGCGGGTGTGTTTACCCAGGGTGGGCACATGGGGGAAATGCTCGTGAACGCTTGGCTGGAGAGATTTGGGCGTCCAGTGAATTCCCAGACCTGTATCCTATTTCCTGCAGGTGACTCCTGGCAGAGGACCTTGGTGAAGAGGGGGAAGCGCCCCCTGTAGAGGGGCCCCTTCCAACACGGGAGGGGCTGGGAGGAGGCCGGACAGGCTCCACGGTCCCAGTTCCCACGGCCCTGATGAAATAACTGCATTTCCTACTCAAACAGGACCTGAACAGGGGCGTTCAGGTCCTGAATTCATACACGACCAATCTAGGCACGAGATCCTTGTCGTCACTCAGCCAGAGAGGCCGATGTGCCCAGGCTCCAAGCATGGGGTGGCCACCCTCCCTGCAGCCCTGAGGCCCGTCCTCCCATCCTACCAGGGGCTCCCTCTGCCCCTCTCGTCTCCCCCACCCACTCCAGGCAACGTAGTCTGGACGGGGTCTAAGGAAGGTTCCTGTCCACGGCCGGCCCACGGCTCAATCATCTTTTTATTTCCCACGTGGCACCTTAACTTCTTGACAGAAAAACCCAAGCACCAGCAGGCCTCCTGCGACAGTTCATCCTCTTGTCCTTACTTTTGTGACACTAAGAACTGGAAAAGCTTCTAATGACATTATGGAAGTCAATATGAAAATATTTTTAAGAGAATATATTTATGCATTACATGTGAAAAGGATAACTTTTAGAAAGAATATTCATTCTGATGTCTTTTAGGAAATCAGAAAAAGTATTTTCTAATGTATTACGTGGGTCTTAAAGCTATTGTTTAAAAATACACACACACACACACACGCTACATACACCTTTACATACACAACTGTATCTGTCAATGTTAGCAGCGCGATCTACTTTCCAGAAATTTCCAAATGAACGTGTTATCAGTGCTGACCAGAGAAACAGGCCGTGTTGGCGCTGGGCGACAATCCCCGGCTCGGCCCTCTGCCTGGTGAGTGCTCAACCCTCACCCCAGCCACCCCGAGAAGGGGGACTGCGCTCATCCCCACATTTCGGACAAGGAAGCTGACGCCTAGTGAGGCTAAACGACACCCCCTCACCGAGGCAGCCAGTGGCTGACCCAGGAAGACTGGGCAGCGGCCATGTGATTCCGGTTTGCAGCCTGCAGCCCGAGCCAGCCCCTCAAAAGAAAAGAAGGGAGAGCCCAATGATATCAGAATTTCGAAGGGGAGACAGGGGAACACCACTCTCCAAACTAAGAGCAGAAACTGGGACACGCCGTTCCCAAGGGTTTTATTGTGTGTCACCAAAGCCACTCTTGGTCAACTTCATAAATAAGCAAAATCTAACTAGCAAATGGAATCTGGGACATGATACTGGACTATCAGAAAATATAAGGAAATATGCCTCCAAAAATCATGCTTCCTACCTCAATGTCAAACACTTCCACGGTGCTGTCCAGCAGCTTCACTCTGATGTGGACGTGCTTCTCCTGCATCCTGGCCGATGTCCCTGTCACCGCCCTGAGAGTCTGCAGAGGCTCGAGGGTGCTCACTCCCCCAGCGGTCTGGGCACCCAGACGGGTCCCTGGGGTCTGCAGGACTCTGTATGTCCCTTCGATCTCCCCCATTCGTCAGCAGCTAAGAGCGAAGAACAGCTGAAACAAGACGAAACCCAAAGAATCATCACTAGCTATTCAGACGTTGAAACAATATAAAAAAAAGATCAGGTACACAGGAATTCTTTGCGAATTTCTGCAACTCCTATGAGTCTTAACTGCATAACGATAGTTAAAAGAAGGTTATCTTCTACTCATATGTGGGTCAATGGGACACAAAGCAATGACAGGCAACATCTCCAATAACAGCACCTCCTCGGTGCTTCTGTAAGCCAGGCAGCATGTAGCTCGCTGAGCCCACGAAATCTCACACGCGAGCCCGTCATCACTACGCACCTGGTGGAGAGGGGGTGATAGGCAGCCACAGCCTGCACCGCCCTGGGCTGCGGAGCAGCCTGGCATACTCTCCCTCCTCAGCCCAAACGGCCACCGCGCTGACCACACACTGTGAGTGCTGGATGCAGCAGGGCACAGCACCCACACGTGTCACGCAGCATTCAGCAGGTCCCTCGTCTCTGCTGACGAGGTGAGGAAAACGCCAAGAAAAGTAGCTGAAGACAGCAGGCTTGTCTCTGCCAGCTTTGCACCCCTTGGTTCTTCGAAGCCGTGTCTCGCCAGGCTGGAGTGGGTGCCACCAGTGCTATGGGAAGTAGTTCAGACACAGTGCCGAGTGACAGCCTGTGCCACGAGAAGGTCTCTGGTTTGAGCTGTGAAGTTGAACAGGGCTGATCATGCCATCATTTCCAGCAAAGAAAGAACAGGCTAAGTGTCGGCTAGAATCCAGTGATGCTGCCTGGCTTTTAATTATCACTAATATAGTTAGTTACCTTCTATTTATGGCAAATTTCTTTCTTAAATGTATGTATTTATGTTTGAAAGTCAACTTAAAGAAAAACAGTTCACAATAAAAGCACGGCACAAACGAGTGCCAGATGGTTAGTCAGGAAAGATGCAGCCGCTGCAGAAGTTATTTTATTTCACTTAATTATCTTCAAAAAGTCTTCTACTAGTTTGCAGGAAATTTTTTAGAAAACTAATCCTGCTAAATTCCCGGTCCAGTCCCTTGCAGGCCAACGTAACTGCTCTGAGTCCTCTGGCCCTTTTTTCTTTTTCATGTTCGTTATCGAGACAAACTCATGAACTTTTTATCTCTTGAATTAAGTTCAGAAAGCCTCTTGGTGACCAGCTGCCAAGCCACCCCTACTGTCCACCCCCAGAGGGCTTCCACAATCTGACCCACCACGCGAACAGCAGAGCGCGAGGAAGCGAGAACCCGCGGGAGCAGGGGACGCGAGCCGCGTGGGCAATGGAGGGGGTCCGTCATCTCGCCAAACCTATCTCCGTGCCGATTCCTGCACAGATGAGCAGGCCAGACCCACCCAGGCACGTGTCAGCTGAGCCCCGCGTTTGGTCCAGGTTGGCAGTTACCTGTCACCCTCAGAGCTCTCTCCAGGCTGTACGCCCTCTGAGAGCAGGAACTAAATTCTTTCTGTGAATGTTTTCTAAGCATTTACTTAATTAACGTCACTGGCACCAAAAAACATCACAGAACTTGAGAAGTGAGTGCCACAGCGCGGGGACGTGAACGGAGACCCCACCGAGAAGCCATCTCTAGCGGGAGAACGACGGCTCACGCTCATCGAACGCTCCTCTGAGACAGGCCACAGGCGTCTTACTTCGGGCACCGAAGCAACCCTCCGTCTCAAGCGACAATTCTGGAAACATATACAACCTGAAAATATTTCTAGAAGCCATTTTTCTTATTTATTCCATTGTATAATTCTCATTTATATTTTTTCTTAATAATAATTTTAGAGGGAAAAAATTATTCAGGCTCTTTCTGATCTACTCATTATAAGAAAGTCAATTCTAGACACATAACTCTGAGAAAGCTCAGGACAGCCAGTGTCCAGAGGCGCCCCTTCGGGTGAGAATACTGGGCGACAAGTTGGGGCGCTGGCCCTCTCAGAGCGGAGGACTGTCCGGAGCGCCTGGCGCAGGGGTCTGTCCTCTCTGTGACTCATTAAGCCATGCATTTGATTCATGCAATTTTTCTATAACTGTTCATTTTATAATAAAAGCATATTTAAAACAGTATACTTTTAATTTAACTTGGTTTCATCTGTCATAAGAACAAAAGGCAGAAGAGACGAATGAGAAATACTTTCCTTAGTTCAAGGAAGACTAAGACACAGCTCCCTAGATGAAGCCCCTCCTGGTTGTTCTCACCCAGCCCACAGCAAACATCAACACAGCTGATGCTGCAGCTCAGGCCACAAGACACTCCCATCCTGGAAGACAGACTTGCTTAAGATCCCGTGAGGGCCCTGTTGTGACAGTCTAGAGAAAAATCTGTTTGCTATCACACAACAATAACACATCAAGAACTACCCATTGAATAATTACTCAGCTTTAAGTAGAGAACTTGGAGAAAGTTGGTATGTAACACCAATGCTGTGGATGTCACTTAACCTTGGTCTCAAAGACTATTGATCTGTTTTAGGACAAGCAGCGTAAGTAGACACTTCCTGCAGAAACATGAGTTTGCTCATCCAACAGCCACTTTCTACAGTCTGACAATGGGAGAAGTGGAAGGAAAAACGTACGTCCCAAATCCATCTCATACAAATTATGACCTAATGGAACTTAATTTGTTTTGTTTTGCGTGCTTATAAACAAACATTATGAAGGCAAGGATATGCAAGCTAGACTAGAAACACAGCAAGGCCAGCAAGAGCCCTTGGCACACCGTGTTCTGCAGCCCTGGGACCCTGAACGTTGACGGCACTCCTGCTCACTTCTCTGCTGCTGCTGGAGAACCCTTCCCAAAGGCCAGAGGGACGTGGCGCTGTAAGAACCAGGGACCCGAGGGCCTCCCGGTTGTTTGCCCACCTTCCTTCCACGTGAACGAAATGCTGCGTGGGCTTCATTCCTAAAAGCGCCTCCAGTGGCTGGATCCCACGGCCACTGCTGACGCTCAGGGCTCCTGCTGCAAACCCAGCGCCTGGGCACACGTCCTCATTAAGAACAACTTTAAAAACCATCCGGACACATTTCCACCTTGAACTTGGAAAAACAAGGCTCGAAAGTCTGCCAAGGCTTTGTGTGATGGCATGTTGATGCAGGTTCGTAATGAATGCACAACTGGGGGTGCTGGTAGTGGGGAGGCAGTGTGTGTGGGGGGCAGGGGTGTGTGGGAGCTCTGCACCTCCACTCAGTTTGCTGTGAACTACGAGCCACTCCGAAAAAGTCCAGTTAAAAAAAAAGCTCTGCCACGGAACACGTAACTCAGAAGGGACAGAGTCAGGGCCGGGGCACAGCCTGCAGCAGCCGGGAAGTCAGCACATGGCCCCCGCGGGGCCACCCATCCGCAGCAACGCGGCTGCTGAAACGCCCGGTGTGCAGAAGCACCCACCTTCCTTGAAACATTTTTGGTTGCCTCTTTTAGGAGGACCAAAAAACATATAGCAGGTGCTTGAATGACGTCATTTTGTTCAATATTGTTTCGTTATTACGTTGATGAGAAAGAAAAAGACTGACTTCTATGTGGGGACCCTGTCCGTGGGGTGTGTACTCTCCCCACGTCTGGTTCCCCACGCGGGTTCCTCCCGCGTCCCAGAGACATGCCCGTGAGGGTGACTGAATGCCCAGACTGTCCAGCGATGGGAGGATGGCCTGAGCAGGGCGGGGCCCCCCTTGCACCCCGAGCTCCGGCAGGGGCTCGGCCCCTGCAGCCCTGAACTGGAAGCGGCGGGGGAAGAGAGTCATCGTCCTCGTCTGCCTTCATCTTTCCTAAACGTCTGCAGACCTCGCCCTTGCTTCGTGTTTCACATCAGAAGCGTTTGGGGTCTTTATGTAGAGCTGGGTGATGTCCGGTGGCCGGAAACGTGCCGCAGGGACATAGCCTTTGGTCACGTCATCAGCCTCTGGCACAACTGGTTTCGTTACACGTCGTTGCACATAAAGTCTCAGTTTCTGAGACCCTATCGATGACATGAGGACCTGCTGTGTTCCTACACTGACCACCTAAGGAAGCAGAATGTGGCACTTATTTTCACCAGCGTCCACTGAGTCTGAGCCCCGCAGCAGTCCGGGGAACGTAGTCCCACTGCCGATGATACCCGCGGGGAATTCCCACCCAGCTCCTTGAGGCTGGGCTGCTCTACCTCTTTATTACAGTGTAGCAAGGGATGAACCCTTTTTTATTCCCTTTCTACTAAGCATGACCGGCAACTAAGTAATTCAATCACTGTTAAGGAACCCGAGGAAAAAAACAGTCAGAATTTGCACTGCAAGGCAAAGCCCCAAAGAGCTGATGAGAAACGGCTGGCAGCTGGAGGGCAGGCGGGCGCCGGCACGCACGCCCACGGGAGGGTGCCAGCTGCACAGACGCCGCCCTCCCCAGCGCACAGCTTCCCTGTCTGCTGGAAGCTGGCATGGCTGAGCACGGCAGAAGCGTCTGGCGCTGGAAACCTGGGGGGAAGGCGCTGCAGCCCACCGGCGCACACTGCTCCAGAGCTGCGCGCAGCCTCAGGACTGACGGCAGCCCACACCCTGGGCCGCGCTGTCCCCCCCGGCACCAGGAAGGGCACTCGCAGTCCACCTCAAAACCTCTGCTGCCAGAAGGGCACCTCCCATAAAGAGAAGGGTGTCTATCAAGGTGCGACAAAAAGGGCCAAATAAAAAGGCAGGCCCTGGGGGAAACCGAGGAAGGGCGCAGCAGCCCAGGGCTGGGGGGTGGGGAAGCCTGGAGGCAGCACACCTGGGATCTACTCCCAACTCTGCCATCAATGCCCTCACTCATGCCCGCCGCGCCCGGCAGGCTTTTACTCTGGCAGATGGGGCGGCGGGCAGGGAGGGCTCCCCCCTGGAGTTGAGATGCTTTTCAACTCCAAGAATCCATGATTCTGTGCTAACACAGCTCAGTGTGAAAATAAAATGAAAGGTGTTCTTGACTCCCATTAACGTGGAGTAGTTAGTAGCCACAAACAAACCAAACCTCATAAAACCATGGCCCTCCCCACCGTGTGAATAGTGGCTGAAGCTCGCAGACAAATGCAGCACCGATTAGTAGTCCAAAGAGATGACTCTGGACGCAACATTTGCAAGCCTTACAATTTACTTTTTAGGTTTTATAAGAACTGCCTGATTACTAAACAGATGTCAATGTTTCTGACCTTCGACCATCAGATATTCTGATTTTATATTCAATAAAATTCTATTAACTGAAAAAAAAAGTTTTAAGAGCCAAAATGAACGTAGTTAACTGACTGATTCTCAGCTTTTTTTGGTACAAAGCCACCCAATTTAACGTCAAAATCTTCACAAAAGTAGGAAGACGTCCATATGCTGCTTTGGTGTGAAAGCGAATAAGAGCGAGGTCCAAACGCAGGCGCGTGGCACACTAACTTGTGTTAAAAGAGGAGGAACACACACGCACACATTCGCTCCGATTCAAACGACAACAGGATAAACCCAGACTAAGGAGCGTGGTTACCTGTGGGGGAAAGGTGTTGGGGAGACAATGCTGGAAACTCTGCCGCTTCTAATAGCGTCTCATCGTGTTGACTTGGGAACCTTGTAAATGGTTTTACATGATTAAATCAGTATTTTAGAAAAGCAAGCCCTAAAAACTCAAAATAAAACAGATAATCCTAAGTGAATCTTAAAACGGTGGCTAAACTTTGAAGAGAATTAGTTCACGCGACTCTAAGACTCAGAAACTTCATTACACACACTAATGAAATGTAGCCTCAGCCCTAAAAGACCACAGGTGAAACCAGCATGTTCATATTCTATGGGGAAAATGGTTTCATTTCTTCAATAAATGGCCGAAAAAAGTGGGGTGGAGGCGACAGAAACTATTAAATTTAAAATTTAAAAACTGTTACTTGCCAAATGCTACATGTGCCCTTCTTTGAATCCTGAGTCAAACACTCATCGGACAGTCCGGGAAAGTGAGCGCCAGCCCTGGGCGGGGCCTAGTAGACATTTAGCAGCACAGCTGACTCCCTAGCCGGCCCTGTGCACACATGAAGGGAAAGAACCCTCTTCAAGACGTACACTAAAGTGTTTATGGATAAAATGGAGCAATGTCTAGGACTCACTGAAATAATCCCAGGAGGCAGAGATCAGTGGAGGGGACTACAGACCAAACAAACAAAACCCCCTAAACTACTGCCCATATGTGCTGTGGGTTATTGAAGCTGGGTTTGATATATTGTTTTCTCTACTTTTGTGAATGTTCGAAATTTTCCATAAGTTAAAACACACACACACAAAACAGATCCAGCAACAATTTTCAATGCATATAAGGGTTCGAGGAAGCCCTGGGATAGGGCATCACTGAGAGGGAGTAAGAGAGTCCTACACGACAAAACGCTGGCCCAGCCCCGTCCTGTCCTGTGGAAAATCGCAGCCGGAGAAGGAAGCCACAGACCAGTCTGTGAAGAGGTGAGGCCAGCAACCAGTGTCCTGGCTCCCAGGCCAATATAATATTGCAAAATTTTCAAGATTAAAAAATAAAACAAAAAAACCTGACTTAAAACTGTACATCCATGTCCATGTACTATAAAGTCACTCTGTGCTACCTCCACTTTGTCATTATTGTATTTTTCAGTTCTAAAATGCCCATGTTTTTCTTTCCATCTTCTATTTTTCCCCTAGACTTTCTACCTTTCCATTTGTTTCGAGTACCCTGAGTTCTCAGAACATTTTAATAGCTGCTTTAAAGTGTACTTTAGTTTTTATTGCAATCTTAACTCGCCACAAACTTAGCAACTTAAAATAACAGCCTTTTATCATCTCGGTCTCCACGGGCCGGAAGTGTGGGTGCAGTGTGGACCAGCAGCATTCTCTGCCCAGGGTCTCACGAGGTCTAACTCGAGGTGTCCACTGGCCTGGGGTCTCGTGTGGTGCGCTGGTGCAGCACACACTCCCAGGCTCATTCGGTTCTGTGTGGGTACCGGACATAGGCCCCCAGTCCACGCCGGTCACGCTCAGCGTCCAGAGGCCGCCTGCACTCCTCGGCTTCCCCCACCTTCGCAGGCGGCCTGCTGGACCCTTCGTGAGCTTCACTCTCTCTGTGGTCCCTCCCGCTGTTAGCCAGAGAAAGAGCTCGACTTCAGGGCTCATGTAATTAGCTGAGGCCACCTGGAGAGTTCAGGACACCCTCACGCATTTACGATTAGCTGACCAATACCCTAAGTTACACCTGCAAACGCTTTTGCAATGCAGTGTAACACATTCCCAGGAGTAACGCTAGTGCATGAAGGTCGTGAGGGCCGCAACTCTGCCTGCCATGAAGTTCTGTCCGATGACTCCAACGCTGGCAGCTTCTCGGCCTCAGCCTGTCTCTTCTCTCGTGAGGTGTATTTTCCCGGTTCTGTATATGTTGGGTAATTGTGGATTGTATCCGGGACGTTTTAAATATTGTGTGGTTGGTTATGAGGCTTTGGGTCTTGCTGAAACCATGCATGATGCTGGTGTTTTGCTCTGGCAGGCACTGGCTGGCCGGGTTCAGGATGCAAGTCCCAACTGGCCTTTTGTGGGCTGTGGCCTTGGCATCAGCTCCAGCGTCACGGGCTGTCCCCCCGTGAGCCATGACTTCGTGGCCTGTGTGGTTTCCAGGCAGTGGTCCACCCTCTGTAGAGTTCCCAAAGTCTCTGGCAAGCTGTTGGGGGTCAGACCCATGAGTGGCAGCTCTGCATTGAGCCCAAGGTTCAGAAGCCACTTCGGGGATCACTTTTCAAGCTCTTCCCTCTCCACGATCTCCCTGCATCTTCTCCAGCGGCCTGGGGCTCCCCTTCTCAGTCCTCCAGCCAGGAACCTAGGGCTTTGCCTCCGCTGCTCTGCCATTTGCTTGCTGTGACTGCGCCCTGGTCTGGGACCAAGCCGCAGGAGGAGAGAAAAAAGCAGCAGGGGTCCCCCTACTCCGTCAGAGTGCTGCCACAGGACTGCGTGGAGGACAGGGAGAGGAGAAAAAGTGGGGCTTCCCCCTACTGTCTTCTGGAGCCCAAATGAGGACCCTCCTCCCAAAGCTCTCTGGTTCGTGCCCGGGGCCCACCGCTGGGCTTCCAACACCAGAGACCAGGTGGGGATGCTGGAGGGAAAACGGACTCCCTGCTGAAGCAGCGCACTTAAATCGTGGCCTTTGTCCCCAACTCGCCTGTCACCATTTACTTGTTAGTCCTCAAACAGCTCCATGCAACTGTCCAGGCTTTGTAGCCAGTCAGGGGGAGAGATGGGCAGACCGTGCTCACCCCACCCTCTTGGAGCTGGAGCTGACGTCCACGCACATTCAGACACGCTGGCGGTGGTTACCCTGGGCACAGGGAGGAGGGCTGCTTTTTATTTCCTTCTTTCCAGTGTTCTGTATTTTTTAAATTGTCAGAGATGATGAGTATCCATCAGTGTCGCTTCAGAAGTGTCACTGGTGGTCACTGTGGCATGACACTGCCCTCTCTCTGTCTGAGGGGAGGCAGGGACAACCACCCTGTCTCTCCAGGAGCTGTGCCTGCTCCCTTCTGAAATAGTTCAAATAAAAATCAACACTTTCAGACACCCTGGGACCGATTTCTTGTTCAGATACAGGCACGTGCTGCCTAATGACCGGGCACGGTCCAAGAAGGGCTTCGTCAGGCGATTTCACCATCGCACAAACGCCAGAGCGGCTCGCACGCACCGAGATGGCGCGGCCGCTGCACACCTGGGCTGAGGCCGGCCTCCTGCCCCGGGCCACCGGCCTGCTCGGCGGCTAAGCTGCTGGGCCAGACAATGAGATGAAATCGCGCGCGAGGGAGAACGACGGCCGCAAACGACGGCTCCGAACGACGCGAGCTCCAGACGCACGGGGCGGCGCCGGCGTCACGCGGCTCCGGGGTCCGCGCACTTTTTAAAAATGAGGAGGAAGAGCACACTCTCATCGACAGCGATCGGAGCGCAGCGAACGCGTCGGCCAGGAGCGCGGGCGTCGATGACGGAGTGCCACGCTCTGTGCACATCGCGCCCGCGGTACTGTCACACGACTGTCAGCGCGGGGGGCGTCACCCCACACGCGACGAGGTGCGGACGGTACGACGGCGCCAGGCGGTGCGTGCGGCTCCGCGGTGCCCTTGGGGACCGGCGTGCTACACGAAGTCAGCCCCCCATCGCCGAGCGTCGTCGTGCCGCCGGGACTGTAGTGAGACTTGCTCACCTAGCACTCATCTGATTAACTGCCACCAAAGCCACTGGGACTTAAATCACGAAGGAGATAAGTGTAATAAAGGCCAGCAATTTCAATGATCTGTGGAGCTACCTTTTGCTGCTGCTTCCTTCCCAACACAGTCCCACTGGCAGCTGGAAGCGGCACTGAGCACCCGCACCCCGTGCGCCTCTCCTGCGTTATGTGGCCACAAAGGGCCAGAACCCGCCCCTCAGAAGCAGCTATTCTGCCTCTGGTTTCTGGATCCCTGACTTGCACCGGCCCCCTCCAGGGTCCTACACAAAGTGTGCCTATGGTCATGGCCTTTTGTAAAATTTACAAAAAATATTCTAACTGCAATCGGCTAAGACTGCTGCCTCTTTCCGCTCCAAATTTGCCTCTGACTCTCTTTCCCTTATGGCAGGTAGCTTAGAAGGGGCTGTCGGCATTTTGGGGAACCAGCCAAGGGCACAAAGAGTTGGAGATACATTTAGTTTGCGTTTAATGGGACTCATTTATGTTCTTTGCAGTTACTTCTGTGTATACTTCAGTTGTCACTGGCCATCTCAGTGCAGGGGTGGCTTCCAGGAACATCGCTATAGCACTGGGCCTGCTCACCGGCGAGTGATGACACCGGGCAGGGCCGGGGCCGGGATGCAGGGTGCCTGGCACCGGGAGTGTGTGGGCAGTGCGAAAGAAACACGGTATGAACAGCTGCTGTGCTCGCCTGTCAGAAAACCTGATAATGTAGTAGAATTATAAATGTAGTGTAGATATTTTTTTACTTTTTTGAATGGAATTGTGCAAAATGGAACTTAAAAGAAATGCTTTTCCAAGACACAAACTGCTCACTGTACTAGCAACGGCAGCTGCATCTATATATGAAATGTTTTATGCATCCAGTCAAAAATAAAAATTTTTGATCGATTATGCTAAAGGAACAACTAAATTCTTTCTATTCTTTGTCAGACGAAGAGGCAATTAAAAAGTACACAGCCAAAAGTACTATAGAGCGAATCAAGTAATTAACAAATATGCTACTTTCCTGGATTTAGTGATGTTTGTATTACTGGTCACTTTTAAATCTGTAACTTATTTGCTTTTTCTCATTCTAAATAAATATGTGCTTTCAAAGTTAATCTTTATTTGTAACATTGTATTCTTTTCATAAGGAGGCCCTCCTTCTCCAATTGTACAAGCTCAGGCATGTGCCCTTGCCCAGATGAAATCTGATTAATTTATGCAAACATTTACTTAGCACCTAGTATCAAGCAAGCGTTAAGTACTTACGGACATGGGACTTCTTAGCAGAGAGAAAACCCCTCCCATTATGGGGAAGGAAGACGAAGGAGAAAGTGTGTCAAATGGCCGTAAGCGCCACGAGGAAGCCAAGTGAGGACAGCAGACAGGGTCTGATGGGGGTGTGGGCGGGCCTCGACAGGAAGAGGGCGTTGGCGGCAGGTCTGAGAAGGCCCTGACACACCGCAGCAGCCACCGCGTCCTGGGCGAGTGCCACTGCACAGAGGCCACGCCACGCCCTGTCCACATAGTCTCACTTAACCCTCACAATCGCCACTACACAGATCAAGGAACTCAGGCTCAGAAAGGTCAGTGACTCGCTGGTGGTCAATCAACTCTATGAGTGGCCTTAACGCCACCCTGATTCCATGATGCGCTGTCTGCTTTCTGCTTTGAGAGGCGCTGGATGCTTAGCGCAGGGCGCACAAAGATCTACAAGGGGAGATAAGTACGTAAGGGGCCAGAACTTCCTCCCCGCTACAGAAACAGAAGGTACGAGGTACCATGGAGGACAGGGTGCTGCAGGCCTGACCCGGGCCGGAAGTTGGAGCTGGGCCTTGTAGGGGACAGGAGACCAGCTGGACACACAGCAGTGTGTGCACAGGCATGGACTGCTAGCAAAGAATGAAAGGCCGAGTGGGCTGGGGCCCTGAGAATGCCACGGGGGCTGGGCGGTGAGCAGGCTGTGGCCGTCACACCTACCTTCTCCTGCAGCTAGGGAGCAATGGAGGAAGATACTGGGGGATGAAGGAAGGTCCATCGTGGCATCTTACAGCATTACAGTGCCTTTTGTGTTTGAATTTTAAAATGGCTGTGAACTAAAACATCAGTTTAGGGGAACAATCCATGACTCTAAAATAAAACTACTTACAGCAGGGTCAATTCCGTCCTGTCCCTCGTCCACGTCCTCACATGTTTTCACAACAGTGCGGATGCTGTGCACACACTGCCTGGCCATTCCGGTTAAGGCGTGTTTCTGAGCACATCGCCCTGGATGAAATTGGTTCAAATTTTGGTCAGATGAAAAGACAGGGACGGGGCTGCCTGAACAGGCTTGCCAGCTGCAGAGTGCTGCTCCATTCTGACACACGGGGTCTGCAGGTCAGAGTTTGTTTTAAAAACCAGGATTCTCAAAGTCTATACACACTCCGCTAGTTGCTCTCCAGAAAGATTAAACCAATTTACAGCGTCACTGCCAATGTAACCGCTCCCCACAAACTCCCCAACGCTGGTTTTTTCATGTTACGTTAGTGGAACTCTCACCTTTTTGACTCCCTGCTGCCAAGGTAAAATCTGGAGTGACCTCGGCTCGACACTCGACTCTACGTTAAGGGTTCTTGCACACCTACACTGTGCCATGTGTAGGAAGCTCATGACCCACTGAGCTCAAGGGGGAGCTGGCAAGTTGATAGGAAAGTGGGTGAAGGAAAAGCGCGAATGAATGTGAAGGGGGAAGCAGCAAGGAGAAGCACCTGTTCCTGGATGAGCATAGAGGAGGTGGTGATGGGACTGCCAGCAGGAGCATTCGGAAGAGGAAGGGGACAGAACTCGGCGTTCTAGAGGTTTAAAGGGGCTTGCGAGGAGCTGCCCACACATCAGTGTGCGCTTGTCCAACCAGTGCATAGCCGTACCTTGAGCAGGACAGCGGCTTTAACCCTGCCCGCTTCCCTCTGCTGTCCACTCACATGGATCTTCCACTGGACAGCAGAACGGCTGACATCTCTTAAGCGCTTCCGGCGTGCCAGGCACCCTGCTAATGCAGAGTCCTCACAGCAGCCCCGTGAGGCAGGTAAACTTTGACCCCATTGTATCGATGAGGAACCATATAATACAAACTTCCTCTTTGGGAAAGGAATCAGTACAGCAGGAACCTGGAGTCTACTACAGAAAATGCCCATGCGTGTAAACGAGCTCATGGACTTGGGCGGTTCCGGAGGCTGCATGTCGGCGTCAGGCCCAGAGGAGAAACCGCATGAGAATCGGCAACAAAGCACGGGTACGAGAGAGGATGGCCGCGGGTGACCCGCCACGGCCTCTACTTCCAAATGGGCCGTGCCGCTTGGCCGCATCTCCCCTGCGATTTTGAAAGAACCAAACAAGATGACAGGCGCGAAGTACTTCGCGACCCCTGACACAGAATTAAGTCTTTTGGTGTGCAGGAACTTGGGAAAACTTTTCAAAAAACAGCAGATACAGAAAATTAAAGTTACATTTGGCCCACAAGTCAAGGTTACTCCATGCCTGTCTACCTCAAACGTCTTCTTCGTCTCCGGCAGTGAGAAAAATCTGTGTCCTCTGCGGTAATGCCGTCTACACAGAGCCAACACTCGACCCCAACATTCCCACCGTGGTCCAGCCAAGGCCACCTCATGGAACCAAAACAGACGCAGAGAGAAAAACTGGCCCTTAAAGATTTAGCCCTGGGTTTTAAATCCTTCCATCCTTTCTTCACACTATAAGGTGCCATTTTCCCTTGGGCGCACCCTGCTTGAGTTTCGGTTTTTCACAGCCACTGCTGACGGGCCCGTGAAAGCATCAGACGTTGCTGCCACCAGGGCGCCTGCGTGACGAACTGGGCTGTATTCTGGTCCCAGTTTTCATGGTTTTCCTTTAGAAGGCTCCCCACGGCCTCAAGAGTATTTCTAGCCCTTAGTGGAGTAAAACCATTAATACCTAACACCGCATCCCACCTTTAGACAGGTTGGAAGGGCCACGAAGGGCGTGGCACGCGCCAGCTTCCACCTGTGGCTCCCGCAGGCCTGCACCGCGCGCCCGGGCCTCCACGCGGGCCTTCCCTGGGGCGCCGCGCCCCGCCCGGGCCTCCAGGCCGGACCCTCCCGGCGGCTCCGCGAGCCTCCAGCCGTGAGCTCCGCACACACTGGCCCGCCGTCCTACAGGGCCTGCAGAGCCCGGAGTGAATCCCTCTGGCAAACCGCCGTCAGAGGCGTCCCGGCCCCCGCGGGCCTCAGCGCCCGCCCCGTCCAGGGCCTCGGCCCTAGGCCTCCGCCGTCCGCCTCGCGGCCCCGCCCGACCACCCGCGGCTGCGCGTCCACGCGGCCCCGCGTCCTCACCGGCGGCACGGCCCGCGCGGTCGCCCGCAGCGGCCTCCGGCCCGGCGTCCGCTCCGCCCGCTCCCGACTGCCCGCGGGCGGCCCCACTCCGCGCGCCACGCCCGGGGCCCCGCCCCCGCCCCCGCGGACGCGCTGCCGATTGGCTGGCCTGGAAGCGCGACGCCGAGCTCTGATTGGTGAATGAACGGGGAGGGGGCGGTGAGAGAGGCACTCGCGGAGTCGAATGCAAATCGGCGGAGACTCGGCCCCGGCGAGTCGCTGCCCTGGGCGGAGCTTTGGCTTGGGGGGGCGGGATTTGGCCCTGGCGGGGCGCGGACTTGGGCGGTGCCTTGGCTCGGTGGGCGGGGCTTCGACTCCGGGGTCGGGATTTCGGCCCTGGGCGGGGCCGCGGCTTGGGGGCGGGGCCTCAACTTCGGAGACGCGAGTCGGGCGGGGCGCGGTTCACTCCTCTCCGCTCTTCGCCCAGCCTCCATCTTAACCTCTATTCCTGGGGCTACCGAGTCCGTATCCTAAGAGTACCGAGGGCCAAGCAAGGATATGCTGCGGCGTAGACTGGTCGCTCTGGGGAGGCCCACGGCCCTCCAGCCTTTGCAGTCCTCTCTAGCTTCGCGCCCCCCACCTGGGAATGGAAACGTGACACCGCTTCCCAGGCCCGACTCGCCGGAGCACACACCCCTTCTCCTTCGAGGGGTTCAGTGTACTACACATCCTTCTCCAAGACCCCCGCCCAACGTACCTGCCGAGGTGGGTGTGGTTCTGGCACCTGCGGCCGTTCCCGCCAAACTATTGGAATAAATTCAGGACCCACTGGGCTAGTCCTCGAGGGGACTCCCTCCTACAGTGCTCCCTCCTGAGCAAAGCGCGACCCCTCGTTTCCCAAAAGCCAGATGGGAGTAAATGCCAATCCCAGTACGTCGGTCTCAGGGTGCGAGGCTCCGCAGGGATCTCACCTCCAGGGTATCAGCCCTTTAGGGCGACCTCTCCCTCCTCCTGTCCCCCGAATCCTCCACCACTCCCTCCCAGCTTTTCCTCTTATCGCCCCACGCCCCCCCCATGACACCATCGTCACGAAGAACCCAACAGACTATCTTCGCTGTCCCTAGGGTAGCACAAAGCCCGAGCTGAACCTCCCTCCCCAACAGGTGCACACTGCCAGTGGAGGCTGCGAACGGGAAAGCCTGGTTAGAGGGGCAGGTGACCCCAAGAGGCTGCCGGGTGTGCACTGGCAATTGGAGGAAAGGAGCGAGGCAGGGAGGGGTGTGCAAGGCAAGGGGGACCAGAAGGAACTAGAGACAGTAGGAGTTTCACTACCAAGGGGTCGAGGTGGTGGCTCAGAAGTGCTGACACCATGGATGGAAAGGTCCAGAGGGTCCTGGGTGACAGCGAGAGGGCCATTCAGCCACGCGGATCATCTTTACATTCTAGGTTTTGAAAATGTCTGAGAAATTGTACAGGGACGTTCCTTACCTCTTTTCTTAGAAATATTTAGAAAAATTATTTCTTAGATATAGTTCAGTCATTCATTGTATTTCCAGGTATTTATTTAGTAGTTGTTGCCACAGTGAATGAGATCGTTCTTTTCCCACTAAATTCTCTAACTCGTGAGTTGACATCGTTGAGCTCTTACTGGTGCTAATATTTATCAGTTTCCCTTTAGGTAATCAGATCATCTGTAAATAATTCCTTTCTAGTCTTTTATGGCTCTTTCCTTTGGGCTGGGATTGCCAATACAAAGTTGCTGGGTGCTGGTGCTATTAGTGCAAATAATTCTACTTGATTTTATATATAGATGTTTGAAGGCGGCTTTGGACCTTTACACTTTTCCCTCATAAAGAACCAATAATGAGGACTACTCCGTTAATGTCTAAACAATAGTGCTTTATTGATAAAAGGTTAGTTTCAATGGATACAAAACTGCTGTGTAAAATAGTTTTTAAAATACATTTCTATAGATAAAGATGACCTCTTAGTTAAAGAGCAACTATCTATTAGCAAAAGTATTTATTTAGGTTTGGCTAAAAAAAAAAAAAAAAAAGGGATTTAAGAGTGCAGAGGTGTAGGACAACCCACCCAGCTTAACCCTAACCATCATGGGGGGGGCAGTTAGCACTGGGTAGTAATTTTACTTAAATGCACACGGGCTTACATCAACCACCTGCAAATGTCCCCTTGCCTCCCTTTAAACAGCTTTTACTGGCAGAGTTAATAAATACCAAAAGAACCCAAATAATTGGTCTTGAATGGAGGTACTCTAGAGTCATACACCTTTTCTTGGTGGAAACTTTGCATAATGTGCCTAAACCTAAAGCTTCTGACCAGTCACAATTATGCAACAGGGAAGGGTCAAGTCAGCAAGAACACAGTATACTTTGTACCATATTAATGTATTCTGACCCTCATTTTATTTTTTGGCTCAAACGGAAAAACCTCTTTATCCTCAGATGGAGCCTTTTCTCCATCTCAATCCCTCCTGTTACAGCAAAATGAAAATATTAAATAAACCAACACCTCCAGGTCTCCTTTCACCTGTTAATTTCTGGGGACCCATGTGCCAACGTCAGAAACACTGGGAAAAAGCCTGGGAGCATCAGCACCCTCAATCACGACAGGGAGACTGGCTTGGGAGATGGGGGCAGCGGGGGGGAGGCCAAGGCCACAGAACACAGAAAATACCAGGTGTGGCTCGGACTGGCGACATCTGCCAACCAGCCCAGATCTGAAATGTCTTTCATTCTTCCATGACACATGGAGAAATCTGTATTACATATAAATGAAGGAAATGGCAGTAGCTGAAATAAACAAGACAATCTGCACATTAAAAAAAATGATCACTGCTATTTGCCACCTTTTAGAAAACCATTCAAAAAAGAAACAGTTAAACAAAGCCAAATCAGGGAAACCTGGTTGGCATTTTGGGAGTCACAGGGCTGAGGCTTCAGGGCCTGTGACAGGTCTGGGTTCAGAGGCACCCACTCACCAGAGAACCCTCATTTCTACCACTGAGGCAGATTTCCTACACCTTCAGTTACAGAATATATTAAAGTGCAGTATAAAAATATAAAAATGTTAGTTTCTGAACAGATCAATTGTTAATTTTCCTTAAAAAGTTGTTTTTTAATTTAGTTGAGTAAAAATACCTTATTGACTCTCACCGTTGGTGAGAATCTTAGTTGCAAGATGAAAACTAGGGCCCACGGTGCTTTGTTTTTGTAGCAGAGTATAACCAGTAACGCTGAACACTACAAAAAGTGGCTTGTGACAAGTTCCCTGCCTAGTGGTTTAAAAAATGACCCAATATAAGAATCCAGAGACTTCTCAAAGTTTATCCCTAAAAACCTGTTTCTTAAAAGAAAGACATGTAAATATAAATGTGTATCTCATTAGATAATTGTGTCATTTGGTAAACAGTAAGTGTGCAGGTGAATTAATGGTACTGAACTATAGCAGCAAAACCCGTGTCAGGTGTCAGGTGTCGCACCCAAACAGAGGCAGGTAGGGAGGAGTCCCCGCACGACACATGTGCCCTGGTGAGTAAGCAGCCTTGTGCCTTGTCTGTCACCACATCCATGTCTCTATCACTCGGGAACATTCTGGGTAAATTTTAATGTTTCAGAAATACGAGTGCTCCTCAACGATTAATTGGTTAGGCCAGCCGAATCACAGTAACTACACATGCTCACTGATCCCTGGGAATCGATCCCGACATTAGTGGTTAGTTAAGGTGAAAGAAAATGAAAATGCAAAGTTCACTCACAAACATAAAGTATACCCTAGTAACGAATACAAATGTTTAAAGTACTTCATACAAAAGAATATGGCGAAAGTTTAAAAAAGTTAAAATCCTGGGCCACAGGCACTGTAACATGTGGTCCGGCACCCCTCCAACGATTTCTTGAAAACACAGAGCTGTATTACTCATCCGGAATGTTTTATCTTGCAAAGTGTTTTCTGGAAAAACAAAGCACAACATGTTGAAAGGCTTTGATCAGTAACAGCATTATTTTTTGTGTAACAGAGCACAAACTGGCCATAGGACCGCAGTGTTAACCAAGGCAAACGTCCTTTATAAGGCACTGGGAAACAAAGTACAGCAAAACTGAGAAGTGTATAAAAATATCGATTGATTTTCTGTACCTAAAGTCGAATTTTCATAATTAAAGCTTTAAAAGCAACAGCAGCAAGGTCAGAGTAAAAGGGAGACACCTATGAGCCTATCGGCCACCCAGCCTGGAGGAGCCCGCCCCTGCATCCCCGCTTCTTTCCGCTTCCCCCGTCTGCTCCCAATCTGCTTTCGCTGTCGGCCACTGGAGTCACTAGCTATGTGACCACAGGCAGATCGTTTTACACCCCGGCCCAGCATCAGTGCCCTTACTGGTGAAGTGTGAACTTGGCACGCACCCCTGGGACTGTCCCAAGGTCTCCGTGATGACGAAAGTAAAGCGGCCAACTCTGACGCACGCTGGGGCTGCATGGATGGTCCCTTCTAGTAGCTGCTTACACTGGACGTGTCTCTCTGTGCCTTTCTGTGCGTATATTTTACTACTAAAACCTCTCCCAACAAGCCACGCAAGGCAGGGGCTGTTTTGGTGACCAATGCGCCAGTGTGCTCCTCTAAGTCCTCCCTTCATCACCTGTCCCTCTGTCGTGGAGAACTTATGACAGGTTTCCAGGCCTCTGGGCTCCTTGCCCTCTATCTCATCAATCCTGCCATGTGTCAGCTAAGCCTTGGGTCACTCACGTCACCTCCCTGTTTTCACCAACACTTTTGCGCCTCTACGACTAGATCCCTGACTTGCAGTGAGAGTCCTCCTCTACGCAGACCCGCACCAGCTCAAACTGTCCAGCCCGCTGTCTGTCTGCCGTGGAACGGTCTGCCCTCACCCAGCCCCGTGTAACTGCTGCTTCCTATGGCTGAACTCTCCGGCCTTCCTCTTGGAGGTGATGACAGCAGCCACCTAAACAGCTGAGTGCCCACCTGTCCAGAGGACACAAGGAAGCTCTGCCTAGTCCTGGGTCCCTGGTGTCTGCAGACTCCCTTCAAGCAGGAAGGCCGGACTTACTACGTGACTTGCGATTACCAGGGGATGGAGCAGAGCTGTGGTGACGAGCGGGAGGTCAACGACTCCATCGGGGTAACCCTGCCCTACCTGGCATAACCCACCCGCTCTCTTGCCAGCTTTACTTTTGGTCTCCACAAGCCATTTAATAACATTTAAAATTCCCTCTGAAGAGATGTTTTCAGCTTTAATAAACTTCTACTCGTGTAACTAATACGAGCTACTTTAACATAATTTTTCTTCTACTGCCCACCATAGTTACAGCTCAGAAAACAGGAAGACTTTTTATTTTTACTAGGCTGGAGGAGTGGAGACGCTTCCATTTTTAGGAACAGCCCTCTTTCCCTCAAGACCAGGGATGCAGAGACAGACTTCAAAATGCCAAGCATGAGTGACAAAGGCCTGTCATCCAGGCATCCTCACCACCTCACACGTGGTGCCCGTGGACCCCGCCGTCGCCGTCCCCGCCCTGCATCTGCAGCTGCATCTGCGCCTGCATCCTCGCGATCATCTCCTGCATGCGGCGGAGCTACGAGCACAAGACGTGGGGACACGTTACTGGTTGTCAGGGTCTGCTGTCCCTTATTCTTGACAGGTGTTCTGTGAGTCCTACGATTTCAACTTCTATGCTTTCCCGAAACATGACAGAGTTAACATACAAAGGACTCTCACAAACCAGTAAGACAATCAGCAACTCAACAGAATATTGAACAAATAAAAATATGCAATTCAAGTAAAAAACAGAAATTATCAATAAACAGGAGTAAAAAAAGACAAGATAAAGATAATATTTTTTAATTTAAAAGGCTGGAGAAAACTGCAGCGCCCAGGGATGATATGCAGCCAAGGGGTGCGGGGCTGGTCCCAGCCACTCGCACGGCCAATGTTTGCCCTTCGTTATCCCTGTCAAGTTTCATCCTTGTGGTTTCTATGTGTTTAGAAAGACCTCTAGGCAGCTGTTACGAAACACTCACCGAAACTTTTTTCAGGTAACTTAGCGGGTTTTTAAAATTTAAATAGTTGACATATATTGAATTAATTTGGCCAAAGAAGCAAGTCCTACTTTCCTTTCCGAAAGGCTGGCCTGTTCTACCATTGTTTACTGTGTCTGGATTCCACAACTCTACAGGTCTCGGGGCCAGCTTCATCACGGAGGACGTTTCCGCTCTCCCACAGGTCCCAAGTGTGCGCCCAGGCGGCGGCCCACGCCCGGCCACACCCTCCAGACAAGCCCTGTTCTCCCACATGTCTGTGACCAGTGAAGCCAGCCCCCTCTCATTAATCCACTCCTTACTGTGCCCCGTTTCCCATGCTTAGTCTTCAAAACACACATTACGATTAATTTGTCAAGCTCTCCCCAGAAAAAAACACTCAGCAGACACACACGACTCCGTTGGAACTGCACTAAATTTAGAGATTAACTTAGAACTAGGATCTGGAAATTAAGCATCCTAACAAGCTCTGTGTATATTAAAATTCTGAAAATTTTGTCACTAGGTTTTTAGTTTCTTTCTCATGTTAAGTTCTATGTATTTCTTAAATTTTTGTTAGTGGCTGTGAATGGGTTTCTTTCGTTAAATTTTCTAATTGGTTACAACCTATGCATAGAAAAACTGACTTTCGAATGTTACAAAATCAGTCACGTTACTACAGTCTGTTTCCAAGCTTTCTATTAAACTGCTACTGGAGAATAAATGAGGTGATACGTGCAAAGCAATATGCATACTATGTACAGATTTATGTAAAAAATACATTAGTTATGTGAGCTATTTTCTTTCTCAAAAAATAAGCTAACTACAAATAACACTTTTTGATGTAAACTAAACAGCTTTAGACTGAAAAACAGTCCTTTTCTACTTACCTCAGCTTCCTTTTCCAGCAAAATCTGGTCTTTATTCATGTCCTCATTTTCCACTTTTCTAAGAGTTAAAAGAAATTACAATTATAATATTGCAACAAATGTAAGTTGGTTATTTTTGATGACAAGATAACACTTCATTTTACATATCTGAGAAATATTATCTAGTTAAAATTACATAAACTTTTTCACTTTTCTGACTAATGACATCAAAAAGAATGCTGAAAAAAGAGCAACATGAAATGGAAAATTCCAGAGATTCTCTAAGCTGGGATAACATTTTCATCTTTACCTACTCAAAAAATAATAGCTATTACCTGGCGAATACCCCTTTTAAAGTTAACCTTTATGCACAGACTATAACCATTACACGGCATCTGACGTCTAAGCAGAGGCGGCCAGCAGAGGCCCTCTGCGCTCACGAGGACACAGCTTCTCGTAACCAGTGGCTGGGGCGGGGGTGGGGTGGGGTGGGGGGGTGGTCACAGCCAGGCCAGCTTTTCCTCAGAGTGAGACCTCCTTGCCTCTGACACCTTTCTTAATGTCTGGTCCCCACATTAATATTAATGTATATCTCATACGTATCACAAATCCACCACATTTTTAAAAAATGTGAACATTTCAAGGAACTACGATACAGAAAATTCTTTTATGTGTGTATCACTTATTTGTTAAACTCTAAGCAGAGATGTGATTTTATCAGATACAAATCAGGTCTCAAACAAAAACCTATTAGGACTGTGAAAAAGAAAAGCCAAGACGGGGCGGCCACGTGAGTTTTGGAGGTGGGGAAGGGGGCCTGCTGCCCTCCCCTGATGAGGGCGCTGCGGTTTAACACCCTCCCTCATAGACTCAAAGCTAGTGCCCGGCCCTCCCATCTGAAGCTGTTCTTTATGTGCAGATGATTAAAGACTACCTTTAATCACTCACACTAAAGAGCAGGCTAAAAAACCACAAAAACTAGTGTCTTATAACAAGAAACCAAATCATGTTGCTTAGAGGTCAAGAAGGCCGAGCTAAACCCATCCAGGAGGGGGACGGCATAACCTGGGGTGACACACTATGCACAGAGGGGGACAGCATGACTCGAGCAATAACCTGCCGCCTCTTTTGAGCCTCTCGGAGCGGAAGTTCTCGTAGTGCAGATCCTGGGTCACCTCTTGGAGGTCCTGCATGTGGGTGCTGAAAGAGAAGAGAATGTGGGGCTGGGCCGCGCGCGCCACCGCGCTGGGAACCGCCAGTGGAGGACGTGGAAGAAACCCTCGTGACGAAACCCCCTCAACCTGGTAAACGACGCGAAGTCTCTGAGATTCCAGGGTGGGGGGTCGAGACTACGGAGACGTCTGCAGAGGTATGTCTCTCCGTGCTACCCAGGAAATGACACGCAGACACACTCGCCCGACAGGGCCCGGCGAAGAGTCCCTTTCGCAGGGACTCTGCCACAAGCACTGCCAAGCTCTGCATGAGACCATCGCCGCTGGACAGAGGCGGATACACAACGAGATTTGAGTTTTTAGGCAACCAATGTCTGAAACGGGATACACGTTTCTAAACATAACTACAGGAGCGGCACTTGCCTCTTCTAACCCAGGGGCCCTCAGCCCCCGGGCCGCAGACTGGTACCAGTCCTGGCCTGGTAGGGACCGGGCCGCACAGCAGGAGGGGAGCGGCTTCGAGGAGCAAGGCTTAGCCTATGTGTGCAGCTGCTCCCCAGCGCATCCCCGCCTCGGCTCTGCCTCAGCTCCTCATGGGCCCACCGTCCCTGGTGCCAGAAGAGCTGGGGGCCGCTGGTCTCATCACCATAGGAAGACACTCCTCCTTAAGCCTGATTTTTGGCCCAGTGTCTCTAAACATGTTGGTGCTCGTAAATGAGCGAAGGTGTCACTTCCTGTTACCCGTAATCCAGGGCTGCTGTCCCTCTGAGAAACACACAATTGACCCCGGAGCTGTCTTCGGGATCCACACTGCCCTTGACGGGACCCTGCCACCCAAGGGCTCATCCTGGAGAGCTGGGTTCACGTTAACTACCTTACGCAGGGACTGAATTTCGCTTACCATTAGCTTGAATAGTAATTTTAATGATGTTTTTGTGATTTTAGTTCACTCGAAGTTGCTACACCAAGCGGACCCTGTGTGGCACACAAGCAACTTCCAGTTGTTCCGCGTTCATCTGGGTCCGCCTCCTCCGAGCTCTGTGGGCTGCGGAGGTCACGGATTTTAGCTGTGCTCCGTCCTTCAGCCTCTTTACTCAAGAGCAACAGCACTGCACACATGTTACTGGACGCGAAAGCTACTTTTAGGGGAAAGCAGTCTGTTCTCGTCATGGGGTGCTCCACTTGCTAAGAGGCCATCAAGCATCGTGGGCTGGCCAGGGCGTCCCAGGAGCCTGAGGCCGACTGGCCATGGTAACGCACGTCAGCCAGCGCCAGGGAAGCCGCCGCTGCCCGCGCCGCTGAGCCCACCCGGTCCTCAGGGAGCAGGAGCTGGCCCAGGCTGGTTCAGGGCGTTTACTTTTAGCCTCGAAGGAGACCTGGGAGATCACTGGGGAGTGTATGAAGCTCCCGGCCACGGGTGAAGGGGCTGGTTGGTGTATCGCCAAGGGGGACTCCAGTGAGGGCCTCCGGCACCATGCCCAGTGGCCCCCGTGGCAGCTCAATGCGCTGGAAGCTGCCTCTGTGGCCACTGGCCACTCCCACCAGGAAGCCACCAGGAAGCGCTGCCCCGGGCTCCACACTGCTAACGGGGCAGGGGCGTCTTACATGAGCATCGTCCTCAGCTTCAGAAAGTCATTGTGCTCCGGGTTCTCCACCTCCACGACACCCCACGGGTAGAGGCGACCTCTGACCTTCTTGCCTTTGGCTTCAATCAGCTGATTTGATCCGACCACAGAGAACGGGATGCTGGCCTAGAGAGGGACAGCCAGGCTAGACAGACTCCACGTGGGGACCCGGTGCTCACGGCGCACGCATAGGGCACTTGGCTGCTTACTACCAAGTTTTCTTGGAAAGCTACTGGCACACAAACAACGTTTGACTTCAAAGTGGCAGTTACCTCCCCTGTGGGACAAACCGCCTGAAAGAAATTAAACCTGCAATGAGATTTCTGACCCTTATGGTGACAATGAGGTCCAAACCTATTTAAAGCACAGACACTATTGCAAGCACACCTACCCAGACACTTTCTGAGTCAAGCCTCCCAGGATTCCGCCCTGTGCCAACTCCTTTTGTTTTGAAGGCAGGCGACACAAATAGGCCTTGGCGACCTCATGCACCTGAAGACAGAGTTCTTACCTTGAGGAGCCTAGTCTGCTCTTTAAAATCTTCGTCTTCATCCGATTCTGCATCAGGCAAGTGATAGATCTTGATGTTATGTTCTTCGATTTCATCCAGAATCTGAAAGAACGTCGAGACCAGTAACAATTTTAACAAACTGCACAAATTCTAGTCAAGTCCAACTCGACCTATTTGAAAATATGTCAAATTACCCAAACGTCAATAAAGAAACAGGTTACGACGGTTACTTTCCAATGACTTCACGCAGGGCCGAAGGCGTTTCTACGTTAGGTCCTGTCCACGATGGCAGTGACGCCACCATCACTTCAACGTGCACAGCGGCCACGATAAAAGCATGTCATAACAGGCCCTAAGGTCGCCACATGCCACCACGGAAGACACTGAGGCACGAGAGGAGCCACACGTTGTCGCCAAGGGTCCCTGAGGAAGGGCAGGAGTCTAAGGGGAGGAGGAGGGAGAGGTGCCCGGGGAAGGCCTTGTCAGAGCCAAGGAGGGGAGGGCGCGAGAGGTAGGTTTTGGAAGTAACAGCAAATCTAGGAAGGCTGGAGTGCAGGACACCGAGTCAGGAGGACCACCGGAGGGACCAAGTGGAGAGTCCCCTGAACACCATAATGGGGGTCTGGGAATCCGGATTTTAACAGGCAGAAACTGGCCAGTGGTAGAGCCTCATACTCTATGCTGTCGCCAGGCTGTGGAGGGGCTGGGCTGAGGCCAGCCGGTCTCTCATTAGTCACTGACCTAGACACCCAGTACTGCACCACCTATGAGGCGGGGAGCTGTGCCCACTCACACGCCAGGGCCTGGGCCTTGTGCACGGATAGAAGGGGCTCTGCGACAAGGAACCTCACCTCGCAGGGTGGTCTGACCATAAGAACCCCAATGGACAGGTCACATCCCAAGCATGTGCATCTTTCCTGAAAGGGTCCCCTGCCCTCACTTGGCCAAGCTGCTGCTTCTGTGCCTCTAGGGTCATGCACCTTTGTGACGTCCCTCTAAGACACTCCTCCTTAAGCCTCGATCTTAACTGTCCTATAGTCTGCACCACCTCGCTTCCCTGCCTCTGTGTGAACTTCCTTATGGTCCCTCCTTAACCTCAAATGCATAAAAGAAGCCGCAAAACCGTCACTCCCCAGAGCATTTAAACCATGCCCCATCCCCGCCGCCACCACATATATCATCAGCTTGGCTCAAATTCTTACAAAAATTCTCTATAGGTTTGGATGTTTCTTAGTCAACGGCCCTCAAGGGAAGGGAGAACATAAACCAAGTCAGCAGGAAACACCCTACCTCGAACCCTGCTCACGGATCTATTCTTAGTATGACCCTTCTGGCCTCGAATGACCAAAACCTTAGACTTAAGGCACAGTCTGCATCCACTCAGGCCCTGATAAAGGCCCTCTGCCCCGCCCCAACTCCCGCACCTTACTGCCTGGCATCCTTTCCTATCCTTCCCTAGTTCCTCCTTCCTGAAGGAGATGGAGGAGGCAGCGGCCAGCAAGAGGAAGGGCTCTGCCCGCTCCTGCCACGCCATCTCTCTATGCTGGCCCCAGAAAGAGGGCGCGCACTGCGGATGAAAATGGACTTGGGAAATAGTTAATAAATAGGCGATTCAGAATTGCAAGAGGGGAGTGAGAAGTGCGCAATCGGGATGAGCACCCGTCTCAGTGTGAGTGATTGCGAGGATTGTGGGACGATCCACGGTGCCAGGGAAGCTGGAAGACAAGCTTGTGAGGGCAAGAAGGCTTCTGTTCACACCCGTGGGTCACGTGAAAAGTGGGGTTCTCAGACAGGAAAAGCAGAAGCCACCGGGGATGACGTGATAGAATAACAGTAAGCAATGCCAACATCCCAGGATTGGGAGTCAGGAAGGTGGTAAAGAGGCAGGCAGGTGGGTCTTGGGACACAGCAAAGCCCACGGGTGAGGATGAAGGCCAGGGATGGCCCCACATGCCAAGCCCAAACAGGATACCTGCAGCTGGACCGCGAGCCAGTGTGGAAGAGCCTGAGAGCAGCTGGAACAGCACGAAGTGCAGGCTACAAAAAGCAGCGCTGGCGGAGGCCTGCAGGAGGCTCCTGGGGACCAGGGAGGGGCAGCGCCGGTGGGCAGCGGGAGGACCGGCAGTGGGAGGGGCGCAGACCGGGAGAAGGAATTACAAAGGCCTGAGACGAAGCACTAAAAAGGTTCCCACTCACTGCAGGCTTTGCCATCGGGCCCTGTGCGTTTTGGATACGGGATCAGACACGAGCACGGAGCGTGCTGTGACGTGCCCCTTCCCCTCCGTCTCCGTCGTTGAACCAAACACCCTATAAAAGATGAAGCTCCCGCTTAAAACACCTATGTAAAGCACAAAAATGCCCAAGCTTTCGGGGGCTCTTCCAAGGGCCTGAATATTTCCTAACAGACTGGCAGTCACCTGAGACAATAAGGAAATGGCTGAGAAATATGAGCACAATTTAATAACTGCTATGGAGAAGATTGCCAGAAGAACGTGGAAACACCAAAATCAAACGGTGATGTCATCTGCAACATGATAGCCACGTCTGAAAACAAAAGGAAAGCAGGAAACGGGAGGCCGGGAGAATGCGCATGGCCAGCAGTGGGACGGCGGCTCACAAGAGCGGTCTGAGCGATCGGGGGACTCACGCTGGAATGGGACACCACTTCCCATCCTCCGGTGGGACGTCCTTGGCAAACACTGGTAACAAACCCAGGACTGTTCCAGGAGGTGGAGAGAAGAGCCTGCTTTGGGGATCTGCGGTCATAAATCTGAGGGAAACGGATCCATCATTCAAAAATTTAAATGTGCATCGACTTCCTTCCTAACAATTCATCTCACACACAGTTGCGAGGAGAGACGGATATTGACGTTCGCTATGTAAACAGTGCTGAGTGCTCCTGTCCTAAACTCCTGGAACACACAGGTGACCCAAACAGAGGTTCCTGACATCAGGTCCGAGGGGACGGTAGGAAGGCCCAGGAATACACTGAAGAAATGCTCTGTGTGCACTCAGCAGAGTCAGGGAAAGTGGGAGTGCTTTCTGGGTGCACTGGGATCTCAGAAAGTCAAATGTCAGAATGACATGTAGATAGTTGATCCTCCTCCGAAAAAAAAGACACACACAGACATGTTCCAGAAGGACAGATACTGTTACCAGTGCTTGCTTTGTGGAAAATCAAAGGAACTCGTATTTGTAGAATTTAGCATGCGAGTCTGGACTTTCTTAAGCACACAAACAAGTATATAATTTTAAAAAGGTAAATAGTTAAACTTATACCAGAGAAGCAACAAAGAAGCTTCACGGGGTAACGCAGAAGAGGGTGCTGCAGAGACAACCGGCCAGCGCTGCAGCCGCTGGGAAGTGAGGGCACAGCGGGAGGCAGACAGCTGCAACGCCACACCTCTCTGGCCAAACACGGGCCCTTAACACGCTACGACACCCGACTATTACAACTCGTGCACGTTCCTAAGTGGACCGTGTAGAGCAAACTGTGTAGCTGGAATAGGAGAAGTTCACGGAAGTGACCACACGCCCACGGCCACACCATTTACCGGACGCGTCGCGGAGTCTGCTCACCAGCCACCCTGTAAGTCACTGGCGGCATTTTCGCCTAAGGTGAATTATGAAAGACAGTAAAGGCTCAACACCTCTTTGTGAAGGCAAAGTACTAAAAAACCACAAGTACCACATACTGCTTAAAAACCCCCACCGAACCCCACATCTCACGCCCCCACTCCCGTGAGACACTCACCCTCTTCTTCAGGCGCTCACGCTCCTTCAGAGTGAGTGTGTCGGCTTTTGCGATGACAGGCACGATGTTGACCTTGTTGTGTATCGCCTTCATAAACGCAACGTCTAAGGGCTTAAGTCTACAAATGATTTGAGAAGTGCCACATGCTTAGGGAAAAAAGATCACACACAACTTTTTCTCTCAAAATGATTTCAATTCTTACATTGGAATGTGCAGTTTGGGGGCAGGATGCACACCCGCGTGGTGTTACGGACCCCGAGTCGCCACAGCAGGGGCGTGCGGCCACTCACCCGTGTCCGAAGGGCGAGATGAAGTAGAAGCAGCAATGCACCCTGTTGTCGATGATGTGCCGCCGGTTCAGGCCACTCTCGTCATGCAGATACCGTTCGAACTGCTCATCGACGTAGGAGATGATCGTCTTAAAACTGAGAGGAGCACGGATGCCAAGGGTCATGGGCCACCAAGGCAGGTGGGCCCTAACTTCAAAGACGAAATGAGTCTTCCTAGCCCCTGACCCCCTACCGAATACAAGCTAAAATTCATCTGTAGGAGAGAAAGGAAGCTGTGACCTGGATTCGCAAGACGGAGATGTGTGGAAACTGCCAAACATAATGACCTCCAAGTGCTGGGGTCAAAAGCCTGAAAAGAACAGTCTCGGGGAGCCTGAGACGACCGAGTAAAGACCCAGGGTTGCCACCGCTTTACAAGGTGTCTGTGACGGGGACGAGGGGTACAGTGGCAGCAGAGGACGCGGGCACGAGAGCAGGTGTGTAAACTGTGCAGCGGCACATCTGCGTGACACAGAGACGACTGGCAGAAGGACAAGTCCCTGACGGAGGAGGAGGAGGAGGAGGAGGAAGAGGAGGAAGAGGAGGAAGAGGAGGAAGAGGAGGAAGAGGAGGAAGAGAGGAAGAGGAGGAAGAGGAGGAAGAGGAGGAAGAGAGGAAGAGGAGAAGAGGAGGAAGAGGAGTGAAGAGGAGGAAGAGGAGGAAGAGGAGGAAGAGGAGGAGGAGGAGGAGGAGGAGGAGGAGGAAGAGGAAGGCTTCCCTCCTCTGTCTGCTTGTCCAGGGCAGGAGGCGGTGCCCGTCCTGCCCATGGTGAGCGGGGCCAGGGCTCTGTGTGGTCAACGAACACGGCGCTCTCGGCGCAGCCCTGGCACAGGCCGCTCGGCCACTATCCCTTCCTGTCCTTGTCTGTGCAAATGATGCCAGTGAGCAGCCCCTCAGAGGCACCACGTCTCGAGTGCGTCTGAGAGATTCCACGTCCTCACACACGGCAGGAGGAACACGGTGCCCCAGTGTTGAGGCCATGGCCATGGCTCAGGTTGGGCGGCTTCGCTCACACCAGCGCTGGCTGGCTGGCTGGCTGGCTCTCAGATCTCACTAGGATGCTTTTTGAGAAAAATACCATTCCCTATGAAACTGCTTATTCAAAACGTCATTGACGTGCTTTAAATCATCTCGTTTTATGACATAGTTACTCCAAACCGTGAAATCAGTCATTGACACTATAAATTTGAATACATTAGGACAAATGTAAATAGGCGCTGTGTCCCAGGGGAGTGCGTACCAATCCCTGCAGTTGATGGCATCACCGTAGCCAGGGGTGTCCACCACTGTCAGGCGCAGCTTGACCCCTCGCTCCTCAATCTCAACAGTCGAGGCCTCAATCTGGACAGTTCTTTCAATTTTCTCTAGAAAAGAAACAAACTTAATAAGAGAATGTGCCTTAACAGTGAGCCAGTTTGCGAAGAGAAGAAATGACCTGTTAGTTACTTTCTTCTTATTAAGCAAGTGATTTGGAAGTCACTACCTCTCTCTGAGGAAGGTTCTCAGGAGGTGACATGAGGATTGTGTAAAAATGATCCCAAAGTCAGCAAGGGAAACGCTGAAGCCAAGATTAAAGGGCTGCCTGGGAAGGTAGAATGTCTTTTCCTCTAAAGACTGAATTTAACACCACTCGTGAAAGGGTGGCCTGGCCCCGTGCAGCAGCCCCGGCCCCAGGCTCGGCCTCTATGGGCCTAATCCACTCCCTCGACACCCACTCATGGATGCCGGGGTGTGCTGACACCGGAGTCGGACGACATCCACTCCCAGTCACCTCCTGCTCACACACGTTTCTAAGACACCCCTGTCACTGGATCCTCTTGTCAAACATACACCGCAGACAGGAACTATTTACCACACTTTACAGACAAAGAAAAACTAGGCGAGGACAGACCCGGGTCAGAGTCTACAACACAAGTGCAGCATGCCCTTCCCTCCCGAAATGACGCCTTCCTTGTGTTTAAGCTGAACAAAAGCCAACAAAACACAAGGCTAAAGCGTAAAAGACCACATGAGCTCTTCAACAACTGTCACACAGAAGTATAGAGGACGGTGAAGGGACGTTTCTACCTGCAGCTCCAGGTATGATTCTTTCTGGGTAGAGATCGGTCAGGAACAGGCTGTTGATGAGAGTCGACTTGCCTAGACCCGATTCACCTGCACGTGAGAATGAGAATGACATCACGACGTTGTCACACAGGTCATCTGCAGAGCATTATGGGAGGCCTGGCAGGGGGCTGAGCACCTCACAAACAGCATTCTCGACTCCACACAACTGAATTTGGTCCACTCTGCCTCGTTCTAGCGACGGGACAGCGGTGCTCACAGGCCAGCAACCTGCCCAGGGCGGGCCCTCTGTCTGCAGCCAGGTCTGGGGGACGTCACGATTCGTGCACAAGATCAGAAACACGACCTCGCCTCTTCACAGGTGTGTGGAAGAGTTTAGAGACGGGTCTTTATTTTTTGATAAATAGAATGCAAAGCAGGTTTTTCGGTTATGAGTTTTACTAATTGTGTTTAACTTATCACATTTTCAGAAAACTGAACATACCAACTTAACAATGGCAACAGCACTACACCTGCCTCCCGAGCTGTGGGAAGGGGAAACCAGCAGACGCCGAGCCTCTCGTGCACACGCCCACCCGCGATCGCCAGCAACCAGGGTGGGGGAGGGCACTTCCCTCTTCCTGTTTTGACCCCCCTACCCCCCGCCACTGGGGTCCCAACTCTGCCAAGTGCCAACCCCCCGCTCACTGCCGACCGGAGCATGACCATTTAATGCATTAAGAATCTCTAACTACTGTAACTACATATTCTGAATATTTGAAATCTAACTGCAAAGAAGATGCAAAAAGTTAAATCTTATACTCGAAGGAGCAAGAACAGACGGCATCGCTTCATTGTTTGTTGTCATCTAAGGCTGGACTCTGCATGGAGAGGCGCTTGTGAACCTGGTGCCCAAATGTCGCCTGGGCTCCCCGGTCTGAACCGTCTCTGCTGAGTCCCGCACAGTATACGGAAGGCGTACAGGCCTGTTTCAAAATCATTGTTGTTGGGAAAATCGAGACCCAAAGAGGGAACGTGAAACGTGTAGATGGACAAAGTCAAGATCACACTTTAACCAGCCTGCAATTTTCACAGATGAAAAGGAAATTAAAAGGAGAAAAGCAGAATTACACGTTAAACACATCCAAACGAGAACATGAAAATGTGGCTAGATGTGTCACCCTATCAGTTCCCCGTCAGTAAACAGCCCTGCAACGCCCCTTTACGTCCTTTACCACACTTGAAGGGGCTTTACCAGAACGCGCTAAATCCTTTCTGCATCCCTGGCATAGGTATCACTGCTGGGTCACAGGAGAAAGCAGGACAGATCAGTCCCTGCTCCCGTTGAGCTCTGCACTCCAGCAGGGAGATGACAGTCGCTCTACTACCAGCTGAGTCGTGACAGCTGTGGAAAATAAAGCTCAACAGTCGCTCTACTACCAGCTGAGTCGTGACAGCTGTGGAAAATAAAGCTGAAAAGAGACCAGTTGCAGAACCTGAGCAGAGGCACCTGAGCCTCTTTCCAAACAGCAGTAGCAACACCCCAGTGGCTGATTCTAAGTCTTAACTGAGCGTGTAAGTGGCCACGTCGTTTGGAATAGCGCCTGCGTGACACCTACAAGCGATGCTCGTTCACTCAGAGCACACTGCCCCGGGGTGTGCCTCTGGGTGGCCTGGCTCTGCTCTCTCTGCTTCCAGGAACCTCTGCCCCAGCGAGTTGTTTTTCACACAAGTGCCTTTAAAAGGGCAAAACAAGACCCAAGAGATTTGGACCAGTGTAAATCCATCACTGTCCAAAAAATGTAGCGCGAAACACGCTGGGGCCAGGTACCCTTTGAAAGCAGTGACAGCAAAGACTGACAGCGATGGGAGGCACTGAGTTTGAGAAGGGTTCCCGGTCACCCATGAGGAAGACAGAGTGTCAGGCACCAGGGGGCACCACGACACGAGAAATACGCGCAGAGGAGAAAAAGCTGAGCTTCCTTTCACAATAACCATCCTGAGATCCTATCAGGCAAATTGTCAGGAAAGCTTTAGATTTTCATCTGATTTAACCAACACAAGAAACTGCTTCCCCAAACAAGGGTACAAGGGCCTTTTCCGAAGGCCCGTGAAGGGCAGTATTCTAAGTGGTCAGCTTTTCTGCCCGTTCTATCACGAGTGAAGGAGATGGCAGGACGGAGCTCCAAGGAGAAGGATGTTCCCACAGGCCCCAGTGCAAAGTGCCACCCACTCCGGGCTCACGTGCCTGCAGGAAGGAAGACCTGCAGCCTGGGTGTGTGTTCTCGGAACGCAGGAACCTACAATTGCGCCAGCATATTTTCATTTTCTAAGCTTAGTTCTGAAGTTCTCAGTGCTCACTCTAACCCTCTTGTGAACTTGGTCACACTAGCCATCCTACTCTCAAGCAGGGAACATATTTGGCGATACGCTTTATAATTTTAATCTTGCTTTTCTTGAAACTGAGTGGCCACCCCGCATAATTCTGGGAGGCCAATAACTTGATGGAACTTATTGCCAGCTATTACCCTTTGAGCAGGCACTTCAGCATGGTCATGTTCTCATGGACCTGCCACCTGGCTTCTGCCTTGAGGTCTTTACATTTATTTGTGATTTTAAAATTCCTTGCAGATTGCTGCCCAAACATATGTAGTCTTTCATTTGCATGTGGTGTGCCATTTTGGGAAATTTCTTATTTCTTTAGAAGTCTGCCATAATTTTAAAAACTACACCTTTTCTCTTTAATAGTTCCTGGCTCACAAGCTGGGTACATTGGGGTTTTCCTGACATGCCTCAAGCTACTATCAGTTACAATTTAAACGTTGAGGGTTCTGTGGTCAGCTTTCTAGTTGTTCAGTACCTATCTTACCCTTAATCTCCCACCTACCTGCTTTTATATATTATATATTTTTACACCTACAGCACCTGTTCTTCTAGGTGGCCTCCCATCCAAGTGCTAAACAGCCTATCTTCAGAGATCAGACAGGATCAGGCGTGTTCAGGGTGGCATGGCCGTAGACGCCTTTTAAATCAACTTCGCCGAGGTATGGTTTACCTGTACCTTGATCAGTTAAGTGCACTCATTTAAACTGTACAGTCGGATTAATTTTGACAACAGTATGCATTCAGGTGACCTCCACTCAAGATGATCTCTCTACCCTCTCTAGCCCCCAGTTTATGCATATGTCAATCTGCTTGTCACTACAGACTGTCCTAGAACTTCCCAAGTGTGGGCTCACACAGCTCGCCCTCTTTCGTGCCTGGCTGCTCCTGCTCAGCATAATTAACCTGAGCGTAGTTAACCGTGCTGCACACACTGAGCGGTGCTCCTGCACGGGCACAGCCTTCTGCCAGTCCACCCTCCTGCTGCTGCGACCCTCCTTCCTTTCACTCTGCCTTGTCCATCAGCATGTAACTGACACGGTTGTGTTCGAGTCTGTCTTCTGCTACACTTTTTCTACTTGTCTTTTTTTTTCTTTTCCTTTCTTTTGAATTGAGTACTTTTTAAAAAATATATTCTATTTTATTGAAGCTACTGACTTTTCACCAAATCTTTATTTTTCTAGTGGCCGCAATGGAGTTTAAATATGCACCATTAATTAACTTGGCGGTCTTCCCTCAAATATTATATGGCATCGCGTAACCCAAGAAGCTTACGAGATGCTTCATTTACCCTCCTGTCCTCTGTGCTAACCCTGTTCATTTCATTCCTCCATGTTCCACATTACTTGTTTAAAAGCCAGTTATCTTTGAAAAACTTAAAAAGCAAGAAGCCTCTTACGTTCAACATATCTGCATTTCCAGTGCTCTCCCCTCTTGTTGGCCTGCAGAGCCTCATTTAAGATTTCCTATGTGCCAGTCTAACGGTGATAAAGTCTCAGCTTATTTATCTGAACATGTATTTCGTCTTTTTTTTAACCTTTATTTTAAAGGGGTTTTTTTGATAATCAGAACTCTAGGCTGACGATTTTATTCCTTCGGTACTTTAAGCCGTCATTGCTTATGAGAAGTCAGCGGTCTTACCTTTGATCCCTGTATGCATTTTCCTAGCTAATTTTGATTTTCTCTGTTCACCAGTTGTTCTCAGCTCCTCCCCCTTGCGCGCCCTGGCGTGCTCTTCTTCGAATCGCTCTGGTGTTTCTTTTAGCCCGGATGCTTTCTTGCGGCCTTTTCTTTGCAGTGCGTAATTTGCTGTTGAGCCAATCAGAAACCTTTTCATCTCGGATGTTGTATTTTTCTTAATCTCTGGAAGTTCCATTTGGTTCTTTGTTTTCTTCCATTTATCTCATTACATTCATGTTTTCCTTTAAGTGCAGGTACACATTTAAAATACTTAAAGTCCTCGTTTGTCTATTCTAGCACCTGCCATTTCTGAATCTACTGCCTAATTTTTCTCATTATGTGCCAATTTTTTGGCTTCTCAGCATACCCAATAAATAACTTCCTACTGGATACTAGGTATTGTGAATGTTACGCTGTAAAGGCCTGGACTCGATGTCCTCTGAGTGATGGGCCTTGTCCTGGAAAGTAATTTGCAAATCAGCTGGATCCTTTCAGGTCTTGCTTCAAGCTTTGTTGGGGAGGGTTTAAGCAGCCTTCACGTTTGCACCGGCCCTACCCTCCCAAGCAGGGGCTTTCTGGGGTTTCCCCCGGGGACCCTACTCTGACTGTCTAACTCTGTGTAATCTCCAGTTGGACTCAGTCCCGTGGTTCCATGCTGCCTAGCCTCTGAAATTTAACCCCACCCACAAGCACTTCCATGTTCAGCCGCAGTGTCTGAGGAACCCCAATGCAGATCTCTGGAGTTCTTCTTTGGAACTCTGCCATGCTATCTCAGGACCCAGTCACCTCAGCTTCCCTGGACTGTGATCCGCCCTTCGGCTCTGAGACCCTTATGCTGACTTCTTCCTGGAGCAGAGCAGGTAAATGGCAGAAAGCGGGAACGACTTTACAGTGTGTAAACTTTTCCTTCTCTCAAGGATGAAAGTCTGCACTGCCTATTGCAGAATGTCCTAAAAGAACTGTTTGTTGCTCTACTTTGATCAGCCTTTTAGATCTTCATGCCAGGAGGACTACTAGTCTGATGGCAGTTATTTCAGAGATCAGCAAACTACAACCCGCAGATCAAACCTAGTCTGCCACCTTGTAAATACAGCTTACTGGAACACTACTTGCCTATCTGTTGACATTGCGAGCGGCTGCTCCCCATGACCACAGTAGAGTTGAATGGTTGTACTGAAAAATGTATGGTTCACAAAACCTTAAAAATTTACCACCTGGCCCTTTAGGGAAAGATAGAATAAACAAATTACTCTATCATGGCCAGAAGCAAAAATTATTGCCTACTTTTGAATGCATTAAAATTAAGTAACTGTGACAGATCACACTGGAATTCTCTCTTGTATTAGGAACTTGAACTTGCACGATCATTATCACGAATTGTGATCCTAAAACATGTCACTATTCAGTTCTCTGGACCAAAGGTCCCAAAAATTTCTTTCATTTCAGATTTATGAGCTATTTAACCCAGGAGACAATCATCTGTCCTACTCATACATGACCATCACCAGCCTACCTCCGCATGTTTTGGAGAATTCTGCAGTTATCGAGAATGAAATAAAATGCAACATGGTTAGCAGAGTTTACAGCTCCTCGGCCGGTAACTAACTCATCATGTTAGGCTTGCTAATAGACATGCTCCAGCCCATGGTAAAATATATCTGATACAACATAAAAAAATTTCAATTTCAAAGGACTTTAATAATTTTTAAAAACCTTGTATAGTAAGTATTGTTGTTTGTTTAAAATACGTCTACCATAAGGACGTGGTTCCATAGTGTAGCAGTTAGCACATCTGCTTTACATGCAGAAGGTCCCGGGTTTGTACCCTAGTGGAGCCACGGTCCATGGTCTATGACCATGCCACCTTGAACAAGCCCAATGTCTGATCTCAGAAGCTAAGCAAAGTCAGGCCTGGTCAGTACTTGGATGGGAGATCACCTAGGAAGACCAGGTGCTGTAGACATAAACAATAATAAATAATAAAAAAAAATAAAAATAAGATACGTCCACCGTAAAAATTTAAGGAGTTATTTTTTTTAGTATTAAACACACCTCTGATTAAACGTGTATTAGTTATCTACTAATATGGAAATTACTATCAATTCAGAGGCCTAAAACAACAATAAACATTTATTATTTCATACATTTTTCGGGTCAGGAATTTGGGAGTGTACTATTGTGGGTGGTTATCGCTTGGGGGCAGCGGTTCTCTCATGCAGTAACAGCCAATGTCAGCCAAGATGGCTATCATGACAGGCTTAACTGGGGCTGGAGGGTGTTTCTGAGATGGTCCTTTACATGGCTTCTGGCAAGCTTCAACTCCTTGCCCTGAGGGGCTTTGCTACAATGCTGCTGGAGTGTCTTTCCAACACAGTGGCTAGCTTCCCCCAGAAAAGTGAGTCAAGAGAAGGCAAGGTACAAGCCACACGTCTTTTATAACCCAGTCTTGAAGCCATACACCTTCACTTCTGCAGTGAACTACTGGCTACACAGGTGAGCCCTATTCAAAGTGGGAGGGCACTGGAAAGCTGCACGAATACCAGCAGGTAAGGATCAGTGCGTGACATTTTGGAAGCTTGTTGCCACAGTGAGTAAAAACTTTCACTACATATAAATAAATGACAGAAAAATTATAATTTTACTCAAGCAAAATTTTCTAAAAATTCTCTGTCCCCCAAATTCCCAAGTTATTTGATTCTGCTATCAAAGGAATTTTCCCTATGATGTTAGGGGTAATGCTATCATTATATCCCAGGTTGGGATGGGGAGACAGCCACACACTTAATAAGCTGGAGAGTAGAAGTTAATTTCTTACCGACCACCATCAGTGTGAACTCGAAACCTTTTTTCACTGATTTTCGGTGAACTTGGTTGGGAAGATTTGCAAATCCAACATAGCCAGGAGTTTCTGGATTTATAAACTGAGTTGGTTGTTGCTAAAACAAGATTTTACCAAAAAAAAAGAGAGCAAATAAACACCTTATTAGTTGCTTTTAAGATATAATCAAGCTGTGACATATATATCACTAGTTCTTGCAAGTTAAAAACACATAACATCAAAATGTCGCTTCTATCAGAAAACCGATGGTACTCACTTAAGAACGTTAAAAAGAAAAACCAATGCAGTATCATTCCATGCCAATATGCTGACCTAAAATTACATTTCTGTTAAGTGATTAAACAATCCATAAAAGAAAATACTTCCAGGTGTCAGGTGTGATGTCTTTGTGAAAAGTATTCAAGAAACATCATGTCTCTAGCTATATACCTAGAGCCTCATCAAGGACAAGGCAGGCAACTGAGGGGTCAGCTTTTGAATATCTAGCTTCGAAGACTGAGAGAGAGAAGACTGAGAATGAGGGCGCGATCACAGCTGACAACACCAGAATGTCGACGTTCCCTGATAGACGGACACCTGATCTGAGGAGTGATATCTGACAAAGCCAGCACAGGAAAGCTGGAGAAGGGGGCAGTGGCATACTATAAATGGGAGGAAATCAAAGACACAGCAACCGACACATTAGACGAACTGATTTATTTTCTACATGTATATTCACACATGCACATGTGTAAAAAGAACATTCCCAAAATGTTATTCACAAAAGTGGTTATTTCTGGGTGATGGAATTACAGTTATTTTCCTTTCCTCTCATTTGTGTTCTACACTAATACTTGTATAAAAAGCAAAAGTCAGTGTGATGCTTACGCATCAGACGATAAGGAACACCCAGAGATTCAAAAACAAAAGGCAAAAAGAAATGATAATCTTGTAATTTTAACCTCAAGTTCTGCTTTTCTCAGCATGCCTTTTAGAACTAATTTACTTCAAGGTTCTAGGCTAATTTGCAAGGGCTAATGTAAGCCAATTTATCAGGTTTAAGAGTCCCGCCAATTTCATCCTGATAATTAGTAGAATTTTAAATTATTTTTTGATTAGTCTTCTGGAAATGATCTAAAGACCCTAAATGGATTGTTATTGATGTGTTTAGAAACAAGAAATTGGAAATCTGAAATAAGAAAGCTCAAAGCTTTTAGGACAATTAAATTAGAAACCTGTTTTAATGAATCATATATATCACTTATATTAAAACAATGAGTAATAACTCTTGACTATAAACAGTCTGAAAAATAAGTCTCTCCTCATACCGTAGATAAATGAAGTGAGCTCTTACCTTAGACATCTTTAGTGAAGTTGTCAATCTGCAACAAAAAAAAATACACGTATATCTATAACATATACATTTAATTTTGCATGGATATAAAAGACACATAAGGCATCAATAGCTTCTCAATCATATCAAATACCCAGAAATGATGAAATTATCTCATTATGAAATTACACAATTAGGCCGATGAAAGCAAATATATACCTACTTATATACATTCCAGTTTCAACAGTCTTCGAACTTTTTTAGTACTGATGATGTGTTAAGCGCTACAGACGAGCTCATGGAACTGTCATCTCCTTTCTCTCTGAACCTTTTTAACAAAGGGGCCTGGCGAGTGCGGTTTGCCACCTGCCGTAGACTCCCTGAGCTCCTGAGAACTAGGCTGAGGGCACTGGACTGCTTGAGAAGTGTGTCAGAGATGCTTGGAATTTTAATACAAGCTTTAGAAGTCTTGAAGCTTTGGAAAATGTGTGGTCTGTAGGCTAACCTCTGGTAACAAAGAGATGAATGCGGCCAGATTTGATTCCCTCTGGGGCTTAAGAAGGTATTGCAAAACTTCTTTCACCTTCTGGCCTGCCCATTTCCGCCCAACCTCAACATTCCTGAGTGCTGCGCGCGCACGCACGCTGTTTCCCTTTTGAATGGAAATGTTCCCCACCAGCTCTAAAGAAATGAGGCCCCTACGCCCCCACGTACAGCTGGTTAACCACCGTATGGGCAGGATTTGTAAGCTTTTAAGGCTAGAGTATGTGAAAGAAGGGTTCTTAGTCTCGGTTCTCCTTAGTAGTGGCCCACTGAAAGCCTGACCTTTCCTTACGTCTGGCAAGAATGAGGGGGAAAGAGAAGGGCGAGATGAATACTTATATGCAGTCTGTGAGCGGCTACTTGCTATGACATTACTAATGAAGGGGGGGGCCATTATCAGGTGAAGCCTAGAGCTCAAAGGACTAACAAGCAGGTGAAGCCGGATCTACAATAACCAAAATGTTTTCAGCCTAGGTAGTGAAATTAAGGTAAGCTTACACGAAAGTAGAGCTACTAGGCAAGAGAAGGAGATGAATCAGAGAACATCTGCCATTGGTTTACGGAAATATCCTGAATTTTAATAAAGCAGTTTACTTAGTGTTTTCGCTAGACTTGGTTGCTGGGTTTTACAGAAGTCTCAGCATTCGTTCATATGATTTTATCCTTTATCTTGCTGTAACAAGTTATATTGATAGATACTTTAGGTATGTTTCTGGAATCTAATTGCCAGCAAATATTCAGAGAACTTTTGCATTTATGTTGATGAGTGAGGCAGACCTACGGCTAACTAGCTAGCTTTCTTAGGTCTCCATTGAGGTTTGTCGCTAAAGTTGTGCTGTCTTCACTAAAAAACTGAAGTGCTTTCCATTTTTACGTAGTGGCTTGAATGGCAGCGGTGCTAGGTGTTCTGGGCTGGATGGAGTTCGGCTCCATCTAGTCTTGGCCTCTCTTCCTTGGTAGATCTTACCTGGCTGTTCAGTGGCATTTGTTCTGAACGGGTTTTCCAGTACCTGGTTCCCTTCTGGTAACCTGTCTAGGAAGTCATCTGTTTCTTCCAGATTTCTGAATTTGTGGCTATCTTGAAACATGTAGTCTCCTGTATCTGTGATTTCACCTCCTATATCGTCTTTTCTAGATGTATTTGCTTCTTTCCTTAAAGGGACTTCTGAGAATTTGTTTCGAAGAACCAATTTTTGGATTTACTTACCTTTCTGTTAAGAGTGATTACTTCTTAATATCATCAGAACCAAATTTCATTATTTTCAGTGTTCCTTCACAATGAAAATACATAAAACCCAAATTCTCATTTGAGTCTATGAGGCTTTCGCTGTGTCTTAGATTTTGCTTGTCTTCTTTCCAGTGCTTTCTAGACAGCATGTGGTTCTGCTTTTGTTACCCTCCTTGATTCAATGGTTATCCAGGAACGTTCCAAATTGGGAGTTATTTTTATCACACATACCTTGCCATTTTAACAGATCATGATTTGTGAACACCTACTGTAAAAATCTCTTAAAGTTTGTTGAAATTTCTTTATACCGGCTACATAATTTACATTTAGTTGCTTTTTCTTTATGCCACCAACTGAAGTGCCCGGTTTCCAATTAGACAGTCTTGACCAGAACACAAAATGCCAAAAGCTGTGATTAATTTAAACCATGGTGCAGACCAGCTGGACCCCCAAACCTCAGAAATGTGGTCAAGTGAAAATTTTATTCTCAGGTTGTGCTCATTCTAGATGCTAAAAAACGTTTAAATTTTTTTCTCCTTGACCTATGGCTTCCTTCTTTCACAGCATACCCCAATCCCAATTCACATAGAAGAAGCCAACTTTTCCAAAAGATGAAGAACAGATAGTGGCTTAAACATATTTTGTTGGTGGTGTTTAAACTGATGGATTATCCATAACTACCATTCATTGACGTGTTACTCTTGTATTTATGTACATCACCCCAGTCCAAAAAATGACCTTGTAGTGTAGGACCCAGAAGGTCTGTAACCGCCTATCCAGAGCCCTTGGAATGTTCTGGCATTCAGATTCTTTGGATTTGAGAAAGGCACACGTATGGTACACCAAATTAACACCCTTGGCCGCATCTGGGGCAGCACCCTGCAATCGAATGTGTTTTCTGTAGTGACCTGTGGGGACCATTAGCACATAGTGGGATAAACACAGGATACATAAACGGCTTCAACACAATTCTCTTAATAGATGATTTTGGAGGTCCCCCCTCTGGGAAAAGTAACAAAAATTCTTCTTTTTTCAGCAGTTTGCCTTTGGAGTTGAGTATAAAAGGGATCTGAATCACATTTACGAATCCTTATAGGGGGAGGTTGCCCCCCAACCCCTCCCCATTTCCCTAGGTCATCCTGCTAGTCAAAAAGCAAATCTGATCTGATTGAAAATCCCTGTTCTTTACCCTGGGCTGCTGTGCTGGCATAACAATTAAGATGAAAAGTAGAATATCAGGATCTCCCTTATAGCTCAGTCACTGCCCAGATCTGACAGAGCAGTACACACTGCAGGGTAGGGTGCTGGGTGGCGCAGAGACAGACTGAGTTGAAACTACCAAAAGTGAAAATGATGAACCTCGATTTACAAACACCAGGAAACAACTTCATAATCCCTCACCCCATCATATACCACCCCGTACGATGGCGAGGCTGCTTCAGAACATTAAATTTAGGTGTTGTAACGACTGGAGTCGTTCAACCAATACTGGAGAGCCTATATGTGGGGGTCACTGTGCTAGGTAATGGGTAAGGGTGACAAGATGCACACATTCCCTAGGCAAGCAAAGGCGGCGGTAACTGGGGTCCAGGCAAAAGAAAGGGCTTCGACCAAGGAAGGCCAAAGGTGAGAAATACCACAGCAGCTTCAGCAAGTGCAATGTGGTTGGGTCATGTGATTGGGCGGGGTGTGGGGGAGAGGACAAACAAGGTAGGGGGGGTGATACTGACAAAAATTGAGGCCGGAAAAATAAAAGGTGGCCAGGTTTTGGGATCCTGTGGGCCTCGTGGGAGTTGGGGCTTTACTGAAAGCATCTGTGGCCTCCGTCGGTCTCCGCGCGAACGGCAGCCGGTCTCCACCTGTGGCCTCCGGGTTTGGCCCTGCATAGGACAGGGGCCGCTGCCTCCTCTCGCCGCCCCGTCTCTGCGGCCAGGCAGGGCCTGGGAGTTAACAAGGCCGCAAGGACTTCTCGAGACTTATTCTCTGCCGGGGGCTGACGGGATAGACTGGCCCATGTCAGGGCGACAAAAGGATGGCCGTACGACGAAAGCGCCCGACAGGCCACAACCTGCACTTTCGCTCCCGTATCAGGACCACCACGACCACCACCCGCGCGTCCGGCACCCCGGGCCCATTACTGAGACCGCTCCACGATCTTCACACAGGGTGAGCAAGGGGCCAGGCGGGTGCTCCCGGGACACTCCCGGCGCTTCCGCCCGAGCCACGGCTCCGGGGAGAGAAGGCCCGCGGGCCGGCCGCCCCTCCCCCACACCGCGCGACCAGCCCCGCGCGCCCCGAGCGCGCCCCCTGCCCTCTCTGCGTCGGCCCACAGCTCGCACCGCGGCGGCGGGGACCCCCGGCGAGACACTCACCGCGGAGGAGACGAAGAACCGGAGCCGACTGACCGCGCCGCGGACCGCCCAGCGCCCGCCACCCGCTCGCGCCCGCCCCGCCCCGCGCGCACGCGGACGGCGTCACCACGTCGCCGCGCCCCTTTGCCAACGCTCTGCTCCCCTCCCCCCGTCCCGGCTCCCCAGTGCGCAGGCGCGGGCGCATCCGCGTCTCCGCCTCTGCGCAGGCGCCGTGCCCCTCCCACGGCGGTTGGCCATATAGAGGCTGGGGGTGGGGGGAGGTCAAGCGTAGCCTCTTCTCCTTTACCAAGATGGCGGCTCGTCCCTGTTTCGCCACAGTTCCTACCTTATGAGCTTGGTTTCCTTGCGCTGATAAGAGTGGAACAGGTAATGTGATTCTTCGCCTTGTGGGTAACTAGAGTGGGAGGAAGCGCGTTTCTTTAGCAGGAGCTGAGTGACCGCTGAGGAGAAGAGGGGCGGTCGGGGTGGGTGGAACGGACGGCGGTACGGGTGCGGAGCGACCGCAGGGAGGGGGGCCTTCGCCTCCGGCCCTCTCCTCCAGGAAGATGGCGGCAGCACCGAGCTGGGAGCGCTGGAGCGGGGCCGGGGAGGGGATGGCGAGCGGCCGGCGGGGCAGCTCTAGCCCTGGGCTGCCGCCGTCTCGATGGTCGGGGGGGGGTCCTCGCCTCGATTGGCTGCCGCAAGTCACGTGGGTCGTCGGGCCTGCGCGCGGACCATAGAGTTGGGCCGCTGTCCCCGGGGACGTGGCCTTCGTGCGCCCGGTCTTGGGCCTGCGTCCGAGGGGGCGGGCGGGGCCCGCGCGGCCCCTCGCTTCTCCTTGGGTCTGGGTTGCGAGGTGATACCTGGAGGGCGCCCCCCCGCCTAGCCCACTGGGGCGAGTAGGCTTGAGGACGGAACGGCAACAGGCCCGGCCGGGGCCGGGTGCGGGGCTGTCCCCTGCTCGCGGTGTCCTTTCTCGCTGCCGGCAGGCTGGAGGCCCAGCAGCTGTCCGATACTCCTTCAAGACTTGGCGCAAATGCTCTCGTGCCGGAAACTCTTGTAGATTACTCCCGGCCGAAAGTAAACACATCTTTTGAGTCTCTGATGGGTGGGCGACAGCGTAGCGTTGGGAGCCTGAAGCTGTTTCCGATGCTAGGGGATACTGAGGGCATTTTTGAAAAGCGGGTGGGAATTCAATCAGCCGCCAAATATCCTTTCTCATTCATCTTACAAAATGAGGGGGTTAGACTTTGCATAGAGTTTGGACACCATGCAAAACCAAAGGAGAAATCGACTTGTGTGTTGTTTAATTAAACAATGCTTATGGTGAAATGAAACGAGGAATATAGAAGTGGCGAAGTTTTCAGTGACAAGGATGACTAGCCATTCAGTTTTGGGTTTTGCTACTGGTCCCCAGTTTTATGGCTATCTTAAGCCCTCAGGCAGTGACTTCCTGCGTTTGATGTCTGCTTAAGGATAGGGTGTTATGTTTAGGATTTTGTCTGAGGCAACTGATGGATGTGCATTTATGCACGCAAACCTGGGGTAGTGAAACATTGAGCACTCTAGGTGGCCCCAAGCTAAGCTCATTAAGTACCTTTAATGCTAGGATGTTGGAAAGTGTTTAACGTAGTTGAGAAGGATTGCTTTCTTTATGTGAATTCCCAATTCTCTGGGTCTGAAACGGCAACCTGTCATAGAGTTTTACGTTTGGAGAAAGCTGATCGTAGCCCCTCAGGCCTTGAGGGACAACATTTGAAAGCCAGTTAAATAATTTACAGTGACGATTACACTTTCCTGTAACTGCCATTAGTTTAATTAATGTGCCGGGCACTGTTTGGGGGGCTTACCTCATCTCCAGAGTTCACATCACCTGGGTAACTGGCGCAGCGCGTGAGCAGAGCACTCTCCTGCAGCCAGCCACAGTTCTCAGCACCTCCAGGCCAGCTCGGCCTGTCACAGTGGGCCGAGCCAACTTCCCAGAGGCCTGGAGGGAGAATTTCTGCTTGGGTCATCAAGTATCTTTGCCTTTGGTTCTGTCGTCTGGGTTTTCTCATAGACTTCAGCCTCGCAACTTCACTTCTTCAACGGAACAGTTCAGTTCAGAAAACATTTATTGGAAGTTGCTGTGTGCCGGTCACTGTTAAGGGTTCTGGAAATGCAAAGGTAAAGAGAATGTACACTTTCCTTTTCCTCAAGCAGTTTATGGTCTAGTTTAGAAGATTCACTTGAAAAAGAAGTAGATTACAGTGCAGTAATGGAAATGTGTACCACATTTGGATATAGGAAGGAGGAGGCAGTAATTACCTGTTAGAAAGAATCTTCACAAGGAATGTGGTTCTTGAACGGATTTAGAGGATGAATAAGAGTTTTTGTAGGTGGAGTCAGCAGTCTGAGGTGTTCTAGACAGGAATACTAGCCTCTGCACAAGGGACATGTGGCGGTTGTAGCTGGGCATATATGGGCAAGAGGTTGCAAATTTGGTGCACTTCTGATCTCTCAAATGGTGGAGGGCTTGCGGAGATCCTGTTGCAAAGGACTCCATGCCCTTCATTCAGTCTTATCTAAGATTCTGACTGGGACAGGGTTTCAGATGATTACGCTGTCTACCAGGATGACTTGTGACCTTTAGTCACAAGTGGATTAGATAGAGTCTCCATTAATGCTTCTCAACTGAAATGTACTCATTTACCAGAGGGCTTGAGCAGAGAACATTTTTAAAGTGCTGAATGGTTACTTCTATTTGATACGGCCCAGTCGGTATATGTGCCTCCCATAGGGCTAGTGATCATGGGAAGGCTTTTTCCTTCTCTGTTAAGAAACAACTAAGCTCCTGGAAGAAATAGCACACAGCTGAGTTCTCAGTTGCTGAGTTGTGGCTGCAAAAAGTCCAAGATGCACGTCGTAAAAGTTTTTGCCCAGGTAGAAAAGCAGCCAGAGAATCTCAGTGTGTCAGAATGCCTTTCCCCTTAAATTGTATAAGCACCACAACATTCGACATTTGAAAACCAAGACAAGCATTAAACTTTTTCGTGTCTATAACATTTTACAAATTGATTACACAGATTATTTTGGGCAAAACAGGGTTTTCTTTATTTCCTTTTTAATTTCTAAAATCAGACATTTTCAAAGTGACATCTCAAGTAGGCTGTTGTTTTTCCAGGCACGCTGAAGTTCCTCGAATACTAAAGACGAGCCAGACGTGTTGTCCCAGACACGTCTGGGCATCCCGTGGGGTTGATCATCTTGATGCTGTTCATTTGGTAACAGTACACTGTGCATAGTCTTCCTTAATGCTTCTCATTGGCGTGTGAGTTTTAAAATTAAAAATTTTATTTCAAGTCAAGGTTGTATCTTCATGTTTTTACAAGGTTAAACAAATCCAGAAAGATGTGTAAGAAAACACTGACTCTCCTTCCCGCAGCCACATTTCCTTCCCCGCGGAGCACCCACGTGTGCTCTTGGCGATCGCTTTGGTCTTGGCCTCCACCTCTGAAGAGCGTCTGTGCTTGACACGCTCACGGATCGCTCTTCCCTCCCTTTTGCACACGGTCTCGTCACGGAATCTGCGAAGAGCTCGCTCGCTTTCACCCCTCTGCCTTCTCTGTGCAAATACCTGGCTGGCTGCCCAAAGCAGGTGCCTTTCATTTGGTCAGTTCAGTCTGTTAGGTGTTTGCATTCTGACTACATAGTATCATTCACAGCTACGCCAATGGTGCCGAGCACTTTTCCTTTCTTGGATAAGTTTCTGTTGCGTGAAGTTTTTAGGAGTCTTGTTTGGTTTTTGTTTGCTTAGTTTGCTGTGTATTTGTCACGAAACTTGACCCCAGATTCACCAGTTGTCTCAATCTCTTTTCAAGAAATTTAGTCCTTAATTTTATCTGATGAAATTAAGTTTTTCAATCTCATCTTGAATAAATCTCTCCCAGGCCTCCGACCTGCTGGATGGAATCTCCCTGGAGCTCTCGGCGCATCTTTTGCCTTGGGTCCTCTGTTTCCTGAAATTCATGGCTTTTCCCTCTCGATGTTTTTTGCCTTCTCGTTTTGATGGAGCACTTCCTCAAGGAGGTCCCAGGAAGAGACGCATGGCGGGGTAGAGCCGTGAGAGCCCGTGTGTCTAGAAGCGCTGTGCTCTGCCCTCATACCCGAGTGAGAGTTCGGGCACCATTTTGCCCATCCCATCTCCCAGCGTTATTGTTGAAGGCTTTTTATGTGACTGTGTTTTCGCCTTTGAAACTTGGAGGATTTTCTGTGAAATTCAGAACACCCAGTACGGTGATGTCCTCTGAGTTTGTTTTTATCTGATGTCTTACCCACACTTTGGGCTCCTTTACTTGGAAATTCTCATTTGTCAATGCTGGGCATTTTTCTTGATTTATTGCTTTGCTTTCTTCCTATTCACTTTTTCTCTCTAGAATTAAACTATCGAACCTTCTGGCTTAGCACTCTGGCTTTCTTAGGGCTTCCGTTTTCTCTCTCGGAGACATTCTCCATTTCATCTTCTAGCCCTTCTGTTGGGCTTTTCATTTTCTTTTGAAGAGCTTTTTCTTGTTCTCTCCCTGTTTTATAACCTCCTGTTTTTGTTTCATAGATGTAGTACTTCCTTTTATGTGAGGACATTAGTGAGTTGTAAAATTTTCTTTTCCTGAAGTCTGTTTGCTTCAGGCTGGTTTTTGTTTGTTTTGGGGTTTTGCCTTTTATATCAGAAACTTTTCTGGGCTCTGTGGTGATGTTTTTATACCTGCTCAATTGTCAGAGGGCCGCTGAGCCTGTGGTCCAGCTTGTCAGCTGTGGCATTCACTGTGCAGGCGTCTGGCAGGGCCATTTCCTTACAATCCCCTGTCAGTGTCTTTGGATCTCTTCAGATTATCCAGGAACATGTCTTCTAGTCTCTTCTTGCCTGGCCGTGTGTGTTCAGGGAGCCAAGGGAGGGAGAAGGCTGCAATCTCAGAAGTAGCTGGAGGGACTGCCGAGTCTTCACAGTGGCTCCCTGCCCTCCACAGTGACTGGTGTCCCCAGTACAAAGACCGTTTCCCTTCTGGAGGCGAGTCCACGGCCTTTGGACCGGGCACGAGAGGCAGAACGTGCCCTTTTTAATGGCATTTTCTTCCCACTTTTGCCTGGGTGCCCTTCAGCAGCGCCCTCTTTAGCTTACAACCTGCGTTTCGCTGAAATTCGTGGTTCCTTCTGGTCCTTGCTTTTCTCTCGCAGCCCCGCTGTGGATCGCGCTTCGTTCTGATGTGTGCTGAAGCGCCTGGGCCGGGGGAGTGGACGGCGGCTGTGAACAGCTTGGTCTTCACAGCTGAGAAATTCAAATGGCCAGTAAGCAAACCAAGATTTCAGTTTTACTGATGGTCAAAGAATTGATATTAAAATCCTATTTCCCTTTTCCCTACAGAGTGGGAAGGATAAAGTTGACTATTTTAGTTACAGAGGGTGAGGGGGCAAGGTGTTGGGATGTCATGGGGTGTTGTACATTTTAGCTTCCTCGGCAGTGCCTGTCTGTGCATCTGCTGTCTACGGTTGTTATTTCTAGAAATTTACCCTGTGGAGCTACAGGCTCAAGTGAGCAGAGGATACTCTTCGGCAATATTCCTAATAGCAAGGAAAGAAAAGGCAACATCAGCAGAGGATTATGTTCATTTCATTCAAATGCATTTGTTACCAAATGAGGTAAATTTGTACGTAAAACTTGGAAGGACAGCCATGATGCATTTTTAATGGAAATCAGTGCAGCAAGTGGCAAAACTGCATATAATGCGATCCTGTTTTTATTTAAACCACGTATTAACATATCCAAGAAAAAAAGATGAAACAATAATTTTGGAGATAGTTCTTGGGGAAGAATCAGGAAGGATTAGCAATTTTTGCATTGTTTTGTCGTACTTGCATTTCACAGTATTTTTAGGCCGAAAATTACATTCCTTAGCAGACCAGTGCAGCAAGCTTGCTGTAGTATCACTGTGTTAGTACAGACGGCGTCACTACACCCAGTGTTAAGGTAGCCCCACAGCCGCTGCCCATCCTGTCCCAGGCTCTGTGGTGGGTGGAGGGTCCTCTCGGGAGGCTCAGCTGTGCCCCAGGATCCCACCACTGGGACAGCAGCCTTCTCTGGGGCAAAGAGAGGCAGGAAGTTGCTGATGCAGAAGCAAGCGCCATTGAGCAATCAGCATGAGTTCTTTTTAGATAAGTGTTTTCCGAAAACTCTCAGGTTTGCCTTTTGTTTGTATGCATTGGTACTCTCGTCCTGGAGCTGGACCTCCCCTGCCGCAGCACTGCGTCCGGAGTGTTGGCTGCAGTGTTGGTTCCCCACCAGACGGACAGGGCTTGGGGGTGTCCAGCAGGGTGGCGAAGGGAGCGCTGCACCTCAGTCTGGGGCCAGCTCTTCCTCAGTTCTGTCACTGCAGGTGCTTCTGATCTCTAGGACCTTGGCTCCCGCTTTGTTTTAAAGATAAGGACGCTGAATCTGTGGTCTCCCCCCCGCCCCCGCCCTCGTCTTTGATAGCACTGAACCCTTGGCCAGGTCCATTTATCACAAACTCTGTTCTAAAGTTTGGAAGAATGACATCAGAGCCGCACTCATGGCAGGCGTTTCGTTCGGTGAACCACTTCACGGTGGGCGCGCGAGCGACAGCTTTGCCTTCGTTCCGTGTTTCCCACGCATCAGGTTTGTGCCCTTCTTTGTCCAGCCGCGCTTGGTTCAACCGGGCGATTTTGCCCCCAGAGAACACCTGGCAGTGTCTGGAGACAGGTAGGTTGTCCTGCCTCGGGAGCGCTGCCGGCATCCACTGGTCAGAGGCCAGAGGCACGCTGCAGTGGAGCCGCCCTGCATTACGGGGTCCTTGGAGGGGCTCTGGGAGGTCGCCGCACGGACCCCGTTTCTCAGTTGAGAGAGGAGGTGGGTGGGTGAAGCCACTTGCACAAGCAGCTGCGTCAGGGCCGCGTCTCCTGTGTTGTTGGAGCCGTCACATGTCGATGAGGACAACGGTAATAGAAAATCCTCACTGAGCTTTCTGTCCTGCGTCCCTCAGAATCGGACTAGTGTTTCCACCAGCCCGTCGCAGCAGCCCAGTTCTGCCACCACTGGCTGCCTCCTGGATGTCATCGAAGAAAGGCGCAGGTCTCATGCCATCGTGGTTTTGCCTGCCCCTCCTCCCGGGGTTGGACCCCATGGCTCAGCAGAGTAACCCGGTCGTGGCATGCGCCTTGTGCTTTCGAGGTCATGAACCGACAGAGGAGTGTTGATTGCTGAAAACTAAATATTCTGAACACTCGTCCAGTACTGACTTTTGATGAATTCCCGTGGGCTGCTGGTTCCAGAGCAGCTTTCTGGGCTCCGAGGGAGACGCTGGGCGTAGAAGCAAGCCATGGCTGAGGCTGGCCACCAGCTTGCTCTGGTGCTCTTCCACCGCCGTGACGCTGTGACCTCGACGACTGGCTTTGCAGGGGAGCTTTCTCTGGGGGGCCGGATGTGCCTGGGCCAGCAGACGGCTGCGATGTCGACGGGCCAGGCGTCCCCTCTCGGGAGGGCCCACCGAAAGCCATCTGCTCGTGTTGCCTCCCGTGGGGCCGTGCCGCATGACCCCCTTGACCAGCTGGCATCTCGCGTGGGGGGTGCAGGCTGAGTGAGGGACCAGATTTCTGAAGTGGAGCATCAGTTCTGGGCCTTGCTCTGCTAAGAGAGGGGACCCTGCATAGCTTGGCCACTGCTCAGCTCTCTCCACTCTCGAGCATGCGCTTCCCAGCCACATGGCCAGTGACAGCATTGAAGCTTCTAGATGGTGCAGACTGTCCCTGCTGCTTCGAGTCTCTTCCTGGAAGGCGTTAACCCCGGCAGGCGTGCTCAGTGCGTTCCACAGTCTGTGCCGCAGAAACCAGCGGGCCCTGCAGGAGACTCCGCACTGTGACCTCGGTGGCCGTGTGTGGGGCGCTGTAAGCCAGCGTCTCAGACTCTGCCCAGGGCCCGGCACAGGCGGGCCCGATGGCTGAGCGCGTCCCTGCTTCTGAGTCGTCCTGCAGACCTGGGGGGTGTCTCGCGGGGGAAGAAAGGCGGCCTCCCCTTCCCGCAGGTCCCTCCGTGGAGAGCAGCCAACCTCATGGCAACTGCTCCTCACCCCTAGGAGGTTCACGTCCGGGGGCTCTGGAGAGAGCTGCACTTGTAAGAGGTTGCCACAACAGATGGCCTTCGGGGACATGGTGGAGCTAGAGAAAACGCCCTCATCCCGAAAGACCAGGCACCTCACACAAAGAGGTCAGAGGGAAAGCAGACGATAGAAGTGTAGTGTTGACAGAAGTCATATTTGAAGGAGAGTCGTGCACTCGACACTTTGCGCTGTCTGTGAGAGTGGGGTTCAGGTGAGTGACTTGCCGAGAGCGGTTCAGCCCTCAGGCTCCCTCCTCGATGTAACACGTCCGGTTTCCGATGCCTCGTTCTGTAGGGTTGAGAGCTTTTGCCCTCTCTTAAAACTCTTTCTTGTCTGATCTCAGAAGCTAAGCAGGATCAGGCCTGGTTAGTACTTGAATAGGAGACTGCCTAGGAAGACCAGGTGCTGTAGGCGTAAAAAAACAAACAACAAAAAAACCACTTCTTTTTAGAAATTAAAAAATAAGAGGAAATGATAACCCTAGATGGTGTCTGCCTTTCTGCTATGCCATACTGGCGGTCGGGAGCCATGTGACTTGATGGTGTCTGGTAACTCAAACAGGGCCCTAGGGCACGTCTGAGTGCGGCTGCTCCCCACACCCTGGCTCGGGGTGCGGTAGGTGACAATGGGAGCCACCTCCCAGTGTTCGCTCCTGGAGCGAAGAAAATCACGTTGTTCACTTGCATTATCTTTACAGGTTTTACTTTGTAATAAATGCATATGTTGCTTTTCATTTCTCATGTAATATATTTCTAATTTTATTAACACTTAGCTCATTTATAAATGTCTTTCAGATGGACTTACTGGGATTACATTTACTGATTTTCTCTTAGACAGATTAGGTAGGTGGTCCTGTATCACTGACTTAAATCAGCGTGTGTGAGATCAATTAGAAGAATACATTTTTTTTTTCCTTTGAAACAAGGCTTCTATTTTGATACATTTGCCTGTGCTTGGAGCTGACTCGCCAGCCCCTGAGACCAAAGTTCTGTGTGGCCTTTGTCGCTGTGCAGTGATCTCAGCAGTGCTGCCAGGCTGCCTGTGCATGGGGCCCCTTGGCTCCCAGGCTTAGCCCTGTGGTCTCGGGAACATCCGGACAAGAGCCAGCTGCAGCCAGGGCAACCCATCAGCCTCAGTGCTGTCGGGGTCCATCCTTAGTTTACACAGGTGCCGAGGACCGTCATGTCCCCTTGAGACTGGTAAGTGCAGCTCTGTTCTGAGAGATTGGGTAAACACAGAAGGGGACGTGGCTAGCTCTCCTGTGAGCTGTGAAAGACCCCTTTGCTTGCGGAGCACTGTGGCGCGTCAGCCTCCTTGTCCGGGGTTGGTTGGGGCTTCCAGAATGCTTCACCGCCGGAGATGCTGCCGAGCTGGAGAGGGTGCTAGCGGGCCTCCAGCCCTTGGTTTCTTCCGAATGACAACCTTTGCTTTCAATCTGTGCTGGAAGTTTTAGGACCAAATCTTCAAGGAGGAAGTGGCCTGGGTGGTGGCGATCTGAGTTGTCTCCATCTAATCTCACTGCGGTTGTCTTGGAGAGTAATTAGGGTTTCTGCTGTCAGTTGGGGATATGGCTGTATTGAAGACTCTTTTCGTTTTAGCCTTCTTTGGAAGTTCTTTGGAATGCGTTAGGAAGCCTTTTATAAGAATATTTTATTCTAAAATGTACTTTTGTTTGTCGTCTTATTTCCTCGCCCCAATCCTGAAGTGGTAGGCATGTGTGTAGGGCGTGTTTTTCTCTCTTCTATGCCACTGCTGGTGGACGTGGGCATGCTCCTCACCCAGCCCACGTCTGGCTTCCCTATGTAGGGTCAGTGCTCCTCTTTCGGCCACGGCCAGCTCTGTCTGCTAGTGTCTCTGAGTTTGCCTCTCGCTTAGAGAGGAGCCTGGGACTGGGGCTCAGTTGTGCCTGCAGCTGGCTCGGATGGGCACCTTGTGCTTTCCCTTCCGACTGTCACGTCATGTCAGCAAAGCCCACGGAGCCCAGAAGGCTCTGACAGGCTTCCTGCCTCCTTCTGGGGGTCCCCAAGTGGACCTTGAAGTTGTTTGGGATATGCTGCTGTGCGTGTCTAGATTGTGCTGCCAGCAGCTTCCTTGACACTTTCTAATGGCTTGAAATCTACTTTCATGAACTCTGAAAAAATGATGTGTAATAGATTTCCTTATCAACAATATCCTGAAATTGAAGTAAACTTTGTTATTTAAAACGTCGGTGAAAGGTGTGTTGATCTTAATAGTTGGGTTCATAATTAGACACATATAATCAAAATTGGGGTTTGACTTTGCACTTCAGTGGTCAACACCCTTTGCTACCCCTCTCCTATGTTGTTGTGTTCATTTCCAAATTAAGGCATTCTTTTAAATTACGAAAGTAATATCATCCATTGTTTAATTTTTTTTTTCTTTTTAATTCTATATCTTATATTTACAGAGGAGTTGCAAGTTTCGTACAAAATGCTTTTTTTGAACCACCTAAGAGTAAGTTGGAGACATGAAACCTCATCAGCCTTGGGTATTTTGGTGTTTCCAGCAGAACGCCGAGTGGAGAATCCCGTTTCCCTTCTGTGCTATTCCAGGCAAAGATGCAAAACCTGAACCTAATCAAAAGAAAACACCGAATCCACACTAAGGGATGTTCTCCGAGATAACTGCGTTCTGCTGGATTTCAGTTTGTCTCCTTGCCGGTGACACTCCCTTCGATCGCTTGAGTAAGGTGGTTTCTGCCGGGCTTCTCCACTGCCGTATCTTTGTAATAAGTATACTGCGGGGAGGAACTTTTGAAACTAAATATCTGTTCCTATCACACTTTTCAGTTTATTCGTTTATTTATATCAACATAGGCTACCAGTTTCCTATTTTATTCTGTAGATTATCATCCTTTATTATCTTTGTTTATTTTGATGCTCATGTTGTCCCAGGTTTGGCCAGTGGGAACCTACCTCATAAGCCCAACTCCTGTGTCTTTCCGTTAAATCCCCATTGTTGGTTTAGCGCTCCTTGCTCTGTGCTACAAGGTACACTGGCTCTTCCTGTGCTTTCCTGCCTCAGACCTGGGATCGGCCTCCTCTTCTAGGAAATCTGGTTTCGTCTTATGACAGTTGGTACTCAGAAGCAGAGTCTGGGCACCAGGAAGGTTATCGTTGGGGTGTTAGTGCACCCAACCCCTCTCAGTGGACGGAGCTGCAGAATGCGTGTGCGTGTGCATACGGGTGTGGTGTACACACGTGCACTTACATGTACATGTATACAAATGCCTATGTATAACATACTCGTGTTTGTTTCTGTATCTGTAGATTTAAAACCATGAGTTTATTCCAGTACCTCCAGTTTCAGTCTCATACCCTTCCCTGGCTGCTGCTGTCCCTGATGTAGTCATCTGGTTAGTCATACTGTATGTTACCGGTCTCCTGCGTAGACGCCCTCTGCCCTCTTCATCTTACTCGGCCTCTGATAACCCAGCCGTGTGGACACCCTCTTAGGTGGAAGCTCGTATCCCAGTTTTTAAAAACCAAGTCCCGTGTGCTGTCTTGCCATCTCCAGGCTGCTGCCTGAGCCATCACGTCACCGTTGGTGGCCGCACACCTGCTATATGGTGTCAGCGTGTCACTGTAGCTCCCGCCGTCTCACTCGTGCTCTTGTGTTCTCTGCGGCCCTTTGCCCGCGGACAGTGCTGCCGTGAGCCTTCTCCTCGCTGTGCTCGTGCCTCTGCGTTCTTCTGCGGGTGCTCGGGAGCAGCTGCTTTGACGTGTGATTGCCGAGTTGGGTCGTATGTGCGTATGTCTATTATTATGTGTTTTCAAGTGCCTTCTAATTTTATATGTCCTCAGTGGTCAAGGAGCCTGTTTTTCCTCACCATTTCAAAACCGCATCATTTTTGTTCATCGTTGTTGGTCTCAGAGTAAGGGCTGAGTGAGGATGAACATGTATTCACGTGTTTCTGTGCAGTATGTGTTAATTTTCTATGAACTGTGTGTTGATGTGTCTTACCCTATTGAGATGTTTTCTAAACAAAAAAACTCTATTTGTATCTTAATTTCTATATTATTAGATAGTCTTTGCTATATAAAATTCTTAAGCTCTAATAGGATCAGATGAGGTGGCATCTTCCTTGGTGGTGTCTACAACCTGTATGGTGAGCAGGCTGTTGCTCCCCCCACCCCGCAAGTCACAGGTTTGCCTCACAGGTTTGTTCTAGCTCCTCAGGGCTTAATTGTCTACCTCCAGATCTCTGATCTAGATCTGTAACCTCTGATCTAGCTGAAACTAATTTTGGAGTATGGTGTGAGGTAGGGATAAACCTTTATATTTTTTTCAAAATGGATAGCTAATTGACCTAATTCTGTTTATTGCTTGGTCCATCCTTCCTTGTGAATTTGAAATGCCATTGGATCAAATGATAAACTCACCGATACACATGAATCTGTTTCATTCATCCTTTTTTTTCTATTTTTCATTTCCTTAGCCAGTACTACTAAGTACTAATACTTTTGCTTGGCCAAATACCAGTTTCCCATTTTATTCCGTAGGTGTTTTATTCTTAGGTGAATTTGGGAATCTTTTTCACAGTGAAAAATCCTACCGGGATGTTGCGTTAGTTTCCTAGGGCTGCCATAATAAATCACCACAAGTACTGTGGCCTAAAACAGCAGAAGTTGATTCCCTCACAGTCCTGGAGGCTAGAAATCTGAAATCCCTCTGGAGCTCTAGGCGAGAGACCTTGCTTGGCCTCCTCCAGCTTCTGCTGGCCACCCCTCAGTCCTTGGCTTGTGGCCTCTGCCTCTCTTCTTGTAGCTTTCTCCTCCGGGCTGTTTCTTCCACTCTCTTCTCTTTTATAAGGTCACTTGTGTTGGCATGTGGGACCCACCCAGATTATCCAGGGAAATCCTCTTGAGATCTTTAATTACATCGGAAGCACTGTTTTTTCCAGAATAAGGTAACATTTTCATGCCAAATCCAACATATCTTTGGGTGGCCATTGTTCAGCCTGCCACAGATAATTTTTGGCTTTTCCTTGAGGGTGTAGATGAACTTGGAGAGGACAGATCTTTGTGGTAAGCCTCATGGGCTGAGCCTTGGTGACATCTGCCTGATTTGGGCCCATTGTATGTGGGGAGGAAGGGAAAGAGGAGGAGCCAGGAGGAGGGGAGGGAGTCGCATTTTGCCGACTTACTGAACTCTCCATTCTTCCTAGCCCTTCATCGCAGAGGGGTCTTCTAGATCAATGGTCATCTGCAGAACAGTGGCATTTGTGCCTTTGCTTAATTATGTCTCCTTAGGGTACATATTTCACAGTCTTTGACAATAGTAGACATCTTTGTCATTTTGTTACTTATTTCAAAAGGGTAATTTTTAGCTTTTCACTAAATATGACATATTGTGGGCAATATTTTTATAACCATTTACATCTTCCCGATGTTAAATTCCATAGGAAGCAGGGAATGGATGCTGAATTTCATCAGTCTTTTGGGCATTTTTTAATGGCCATTTATCAGTCATGTGTATGTGTTTTTTTGTCCTCCTTTGAGCTCTAAATGCAAGATTCATACACTCCTAATATTGAGTCCTTCCTGCATCCCCACAGCAGACCCTACTTAGTCATTGTGTCTTATCCTCTAATTTTAGTGCATATTTTTTAGGCTGGTGTTCTGTGTAAAACTTTACATGTTTGTAAACTGATAGTCTCTCTTCTCTGCAGCACCCACTCATTGTTTGGGAGAGACAGACAGTGCCCTGATTTTCCTCTTGGAGCCACCCTCTTCCACCATGCCTGACCATGCATGGATGAAATGGCCGAGCCGCAGGGGCGGACCCCGCTTGGCTGTGACCAACAGTCATATCCCATCCCCTTGTCCCCTTGACTACAGTTATGGGTCCCCTAATGGGCTCAGAACCCAATTAATGCCAGTGAGATACAAAAATAATTTGTGGGGCCCCCATGGGGCAAAGAAGCTCTAGCTTCCTTGGGATCTACCAGAGATAATTACTGTAATTTGTGCCACTGTTCTTACAGCAAAACTGGGAAAGGATAATATTATATCATTGTGAGCTTGTGTTATGTGTGTGTTCTTTCCTTTTCTTTGTGGACTAGAGCAGCGGTCCCCAACCTTTGTGGCACCAGGGACCCGGCGCTCCTATGAGAATCTAACACCTGATGATCTGAGGTGAAGCTGAGGCTGTGATGCTAGCGCTGGGGAGAGGCAGCAAATGCAGATGAAGCTTTGCTCGCTGGCCTGCCGCTCACCTCCTGCTGTGCAGCCCCGGTCTTAACAGGCCATGGACCAGTACAACAGCCCAGAGTTGGGGACTCCTGGAGTAGAATGGGTTAATTGCTCTTTAATTGCTTTTTTCAGAGAAACATTTTGGTTTTGATTGACCAACCTGTGTTTTGTTTATTTTCTATCACACCAGTTCTTTTTATTCCTTCTACTTTGATTTTTCTCTTTCCATCTTGAATGCTCAGCTCATTTATCTTCATTCTTCCTCATCATGAAATTTGCAAGTCTTACTCATCCTCTGAGTGTGGCTTTGGCAGCATCCCTTAGATCTTGAAAAGTAGTGTTCTTTGTTTTCTTTTTTAAGCCTTTTTATTAGGAAAACTTTCAAATATATCCCAAAATAGAAGAGAATACTGAAATCTCATATACGTATCACCTGGCTTCAACCATTGCCAACATTTGCCATTTGTTTTATCTTTCCCTGCCTCCCTTCCCTTCCCCATAATTTTTATTTTCAGTTTGAGTATTTTTAAAGTAAATCTCAGATTTCATGTCACTTGTAAATACTTAAACATGTATCTTTAGTAGATGAGGGCTTTAAAGAAATCATACCTTAGAAAATCAGCTATGTTAACATCACCTAGTGTTTATTTTGTGTTCAGTTTTCTCCAAATGTCACAAAATATGTTTTTACACTTGTTCTGCATGAATCAAAACCCGTAGCGTGTCCCCACACTGCATTTGGTTGATGCTTAAAGTTTCTTTTAAAATCCATAACAATTTATTCTCTTTTTGAAGAAGATGCCATTGATCTATAAAAGCAACAGGGCCACTTGTGCTGGGGAGTTCACTGCACCGTGGATTTGGTCGATTGTGCTATGCTGTGCAGCATGTTTCTCTGGTCCTCGTATCTTCTGTAAACTGGTACCTAGGTCTGGATGCTTAATTGGTTTCAGGTGTTTTTTTTGCAGGGGCGGGGTGTGGGGTGGGAGGTAGGGGAGGTGTCAAGAATAGGTCATAGGTCACACTGTGTACTTCATTATTGCATTCCACCCGGAGGCATACTGTCTGGCCATCCTTGATCGATGAGTGGGCACAGTGTCAGCAGGCTGCTTCTCTCCCTTACAAAGTTCCTAATGGGTTTAACAGCCATTTTGCTTGTATCCATTGTCTCACTGGTGTATTATTTTCCTGTTAGCGGTGTACCAGATTACCTGAAATCTGTCTCACTGGGGTGAAGTCGAGGTGTCAGGGCCTCCTGGAGGCTCTAGGGAGAGAATCCATATCTTGCCTTTTTCAGCTTCTTGAAGTCACCTGCATTTCTTATGGCCTCTTCCTCCACCTTAAGGACACTGGGATTACATTTAGGTCTCACCTGTACAATCCAAGCTACTCTTTCCGTGAGTATTCCTACCTTAGTTTGGAATAGGCACAGGTCAAGAGAGAGGAGCCATGGGGGCCATGATTTAGCCTACAATTGGCAATTGCAAAATGAAGACTTTCTAGTTCTATTTCTACATTTATTATTGGCACTCTTGTACAGGCATACTTGTTTTATTGTGCTTCACATGTTACGTATTTTTACCAACTGAAGGCAAGCTCCCCCTCCACCAGCAAAAAGGTGACGACTTGCTTTATCGCGATACTTGCTCCATGGCAGTGTTATGGACCCCATCTCGCAGTATCTCCAAGGTCTGCCTGTGTCAGCGGGGCTCCCCTTATCAAGTCTGATTACCCTGAAATACAATTCCTGCTTGACAGAAAGGGGAAATGTCTTTCCTTTACCAGTGTTCAGAATGAGTTGGAACTAGCGACTTCCATAGTGACAGTGCATTTTTGTGGCTTTTCCCTCTAGCAATCTAAACTTGTAGATGTGTGTATCAGTGTGTTTCAACCTATTGAAATTATTTTTTTTTCATGTTCGTATTGTTCTCCCAGGTTGGCTTCTTCTTTGGATGTGACCCCGTTAGTCCGTGACTGCCTTGCTTTCTGCCACAGCAAGGTGTCCCATCGTGTCCATGTTCTGTTCCACACCTGGACTCATCCTGCTTCGGGCCAGTGGGGACACGTGTATGGAGGCTGCAGTGTGTGTTCTAGAGGTTTCTCAGGGCAGACAGGCCTAGGGGACAGTCGTGAGTGCAGACATTTCCAATTCAAATATAAATTTACGTGATTTTCACTTAAATGTGTACCTTTTGCTTATGCTGCAAATCTTGGTTTTTAAGGATATTAACTTGATCACCTTATCCTACAGTGTATTTTTAGAATGACAATAGTCATAGTACTAGGCTATATTCCACTTAGACTATGTTGTCAAACTATTGTTTTAAAGTTACATTTTTCTCCAGTATTTATGCCACCGATGTGACATTGTTAGATTCATTTAGATTTTTTTAGGAAACTTTATTGAAGTATGATAAACAGAGAACTACGCGAATCATAAGTGTATGTGGCTCAGTGAATTGTCACCAACTGAACTCACCCACATAGCCAACACCAGGATGAAGAGCAGGACGTATTTATTTTTCGAGGCTGTTCCTCTCTGATCTGTCGGCCCCGAGAAAGCAAAGCTGTAATGTGAATCGAGGCACATTGGGAAGAGTTCGGCTCCCATCCCTGCCCCCGCTTCTTTCCTCCTCCCGTTATTTTAATGTGGGCAGACACACGTGCACTTGAGCTTCCGACTGTTCTGCAGAGCAGGGGCGAGCTACGCCTCCTGTGCCGCACCCACCTCCACTGGGCGGGCATAGCGCGCTTTGGCCGGCCACCCACCTCCGCGTGGAAGCCGCCTTCGTCCGGTCTTGGTTAGCATTTTATTTCTTGCTGTTCCTGCTGCTGCCATTCTACAGGCCTGTCTCCACAGAGCAGCCACAGTTCCCCGCAGGTAGGTACTTAATGTCTGCTCGGAGCTGGCCTTGGCGGCTCCCCTAATCCAGCGCCGCGTGTGGGTCTGGACCCTGCTGTCCCCTGCCCCTCCCCTTGGCTCCCTGTGGAGCCACAGGGTCTTTCTTTCCTTCTGGTCCTCTGGGTGGTGCTGGCAGTGTGTTCTCGCCTGCGGGCTTTCGGCAGGTGGACGGCTGCGTCCTTGCTTGCAGATGCCCGCCAGCACGCGGCCAGCACGCGGCCAGGACCTGCTCTGAGGCCAGCGTCTCACTGTCTGACTCAGGATAGGGTGCGATGCCTCCACTCAGGTCTGCTCGCTGTGCTTGTCTTAGGGCGCCTCAATGTTGGGTTGGTTCTTTGGAGGACCGCTGTGTCATTAAGGGCTTCCATGGAGTCTTTAAGTCCAAAAATAAGGTTTATCCCCTAGAGTAGACTCAGAAAGATAGTACTGGGGGAGATAATGAAGTCCCACGTCCTCGTCTGACAAGGAGGAAACAGGCCAAGAGGTGTGACGTGCCCAGTGTCACCAAACAGGTAGCACACTTCGTGTGACTGCTTTGCTTAAGGCACTGGAGAAGGCAGAAAGCAGACTTGAGTTTTCTGATGTTCGTTGCTCCTCCATAGAGGAGCACTGTGTTCGTGGGACTGACTCTGACTAAGTGTTCCCACCCATGGCTTCAGTTAGCTTTGTATCCACAGCAGAGGTTTTTAGAAGCTGGAGCTAAGCTCATTCTAGCTCATGGCGCTTTTCTATGTAAATTGTAGGAAGAATACCTTCAAGTACAAGCTGTTGCCTCAGGTCAAACTCGGGATGATTATGTTTCTTACAGTTTAATGGGAATTATAGTCGGAAGAGCGGAAGTGCTTTTTCTTGTAGGATAGAGGGGAGTCTGACAGAGCCCTATTCTGTAGCCAGTGCATCCGCAGCCTGGCCGTGCTGGCCTTCTCTTTCCAGAAACACCATTACATTGAGGTGGGGGCTTGCTGTGGCCCCTAGCCTGTGGTGAGGAATCTGTGTGTACAGGAGCTGGTCTGAAACATGTCACCATGGCATTTGGAGACGTGAGTGACCCAAGGGTCACGCAGAAGTACCTTCACCAGGAAGCAGTGGCTGGTTTCTTTAACGAAACAAAGAATTTTAAGAGATGGAGACTCTGAGAAGTCATCTGAGCAGATGGTCACCCAGTAGGCCGCACGTCAGTGGCCGGTGGGAAGGGCTGTCCCTGTCCTCCCAGGGTGGGGTGCTCACTCTCAGGGACCTTTTTCTTCACGCCGAGATGCGCCATGGCCCGCGGTCCCCCACTGCCCGTGGTCCCCAGCTGTGCGTGCGGCAGCTGGGCAGGACTGGCCCGCCACACTGCTCTCCAGATCCTGCAGCTTGCAGGTGTCTGCAGTTCTCGGGTTCCAGGGGTTCACGTAAAGCCTCACCTTTTCCATAGCCAGCAGTCCCTCACAAAAATTGACAACAAAAAGTCGATTCCTTCAGACTTCTTACTGATGCGTGATTTAGTTAAACAGAAAAGACAATTCTGTGCGTGTTGCTTGCCTTTCGCTGCTTTGGAGTAGCCGATGCCACGTGGCACCTCTCTTTTCCTCTCCGGTGGGAGGCGCCTTGGCTAGAGCGAGGATGGGCACGCAGGGCTTTCCTGCTGTTGCTTGGGAACGACTTTAGCGCCGTTAGCACCTAGCATAGGTCCTTCCATCGTTTCTCTACCTGTGAAAACCTTTTTTTTGGTAAGTGGTATATGAAATACATAATGTTTTGACATGTGCTCACCTCCTAACCTCACAGTATACAGCTTCACAATGCAGTTGCTCTTTTTGAAAATAGTTTCTTTCATTTTGGGTACAGGTGGCATACAGTGTCTCGTTAGTTTCAGGCGTACACAGTGGTGAAGTTGCTGCCTTTCTAAGCCAGCCCCTCCTTTCCCCAGTGGCTGGTGCTTCCTCAGCTCCTGGCTCCATGCCCTCTTCCATTCTCAGTGGCTGGAGCGTCCTTCCAGAGACACTGCATATCCCAACACGCCTCTAACACAGCTGGGCACACGGCAGTGGAGTGCAGAGCTGCCCTTTCTCGCTAGTTGGCACGGACACTAGGTGTATGGTCGCAGGAGGGGTGTTCGTTCATTCACCAGTCGTTTCGTACAGGGCTCAGATTCTGGATTTGAGGGTCTGCTGACTGAATTTCTGCATAATCTCTTGCCTATACCAAACTCACAAGAGTCGTCTGGGACATTCAGCTTGAAGTCTCTTAAGTGGATCAAGGATTTAAGACAAAGCAGTTGGAATGTAGGATTCCTTGAGATTTTTAAGGGTTCTTTTTTTACCTGACTTAATTTTTTTAAAACTAACCTGCCCTTGTTGAGAATTTCATTGTACTGAACTTAACGTTACTGAAACATTTCTTTGCTTCTCTTTTTTATTTTTAAATTGTGCGGTTACGTTAGCAGTCGAAGCCGGAATAAGCAGGTGTGGGAGCCAGCGTCCATTGTGGGGAGAGCTGGAGTCCAGGGCACAGTAGGGACAGTTGATCGTGGAGAGTGGCCTCAGTTCATAGGTTCTCCCGGCCAGTGAAGACTTGGTCATTCAGCAGGTCATTTATAGAGGCCAGTTAGGGGACTTTGTGCTCTGCCATTGTCTGTTTACCCGGTTCTCTACGGATAAGAGACAACACAGACTCCCAGCCCTAGCTCAACACATTTATCTTTGGATACATAGGCAAGTACATGTGTGAGAATTCTTAGAAGTAGGACTTGCTGGGTCAGAGAATATTTGTATTTAAATTATAGCCTGTAATCAAACTGCTTTCCTATGAGATCGTATCAGTAATTACTCCCCAGCCACACGCTTTCCCACACCTTTTTTGACAGTCATCAAACTTTTATTTTTGCCAAACTGAGAGGTAAAATGTAGACTGTCATACTACCTTCAACTTGAGTTTCCTTTTGAACAAATTAAACACTTCTTGCAATTCTGTGAAAGATGTTTGTATTTTTTGCCTCCCACACCTCTTTTTTAATGGATTGTTGGAGTCCTTGGAAGAAATGCTGTAAACTAAACACGGTCACTTCTTGCCCAGAAGTCTTTGAAACTGTACCTTACGCCACACATTCCTCCATGGTTTTTTTGGTATGGGAGATACTGAGACAAGTACCCATTTTGTATTTTTCCCCCCTAATCTAAATTTATTCATTGTAAACAAGAGATAATAAATGATTTGGGTTTTTTCCTCTAAGACTGCTATATAAAGTTTATTAATAAAATCTTTTTGTCAAGTTACATTTATGCTTTGGTTTAGGAAACCAACTCTAGGACTGCTGTTCAAGTAAGAGTTACGTATATAATTTAAAATGTTCTAACATTCACCTTGAAATGTAAAAAGAAACATGAAATTAAGTTTAATATTTTGTTTAACCCAATCCAAAATATTATTTTAACATGTAATCAATATAAAATCATTAATGTTTTACTTTTTTTTGATCTAAGTCTTCAAAATCCAGTGCGTATTTTTATAATTAAAGCATATATCAAGTTTGAACTGGCCACATCTTGGGTGTCAGTAGACACGTGTTGACAGTACACATTGGCCAGCATGGCTCTGGAGAATAGTGTTTCATTTCTTTCTATGGAAATTCATTAACTTCCTTTATGAACCTAATATTTGTGCTTTTAAAAATTGTTATGAAGTGTGCATGTTCTTGAATAGGGCTCTAAATTAATATTCTTTACTCACCTGTATAAAGATATTTGCTGATTATTTCGGTATTCATAAAATGAATGCGGTAGAGTACTGCATTAAATGTTTTTATTTAGTGGAATTAAATGCTAATATCCCCAAACAGTGAGATACTATAGAGCAGATTCTCTTCTTGATCTTTTTAACAATTTACAAAGTCCCCAAAAGTTTGCAATGAGAAACGTAAAAGTTGAGAGCTTAGACAACCAGCCAAGGAGACCCAGATGGTGTCTGAGCAGGAGCCTGAACCTCGTGTCCTGACAACAGGTCTGGTGCTCTTTGTACAGCCTCTTCTCGCTAGGGTTGCCGATAGGACTTAGCTAACACTCAGGCTAAGTTCTTATTTGCAAATTACAGAGAAATACATGAATCTAATAAGAGTTACAGTGCTATTGAAGAAAATTCCAAGTTACCCTTTCTGTGACTTCCCGAAAAGAAGTGAGACTTACAGAAACAGTGGAGAAAGAACAAAGCAGTGTAAAAGGAAGCGTGAACTGCAGCTGTTCGCCGCTCATCTGAACTTGGGCTGCTTCATTTTACAGAAAGAGCTGCTGAGTTGAAAATGTGCATACAGTAAATAATATTATCTTTGAGTCAAAGACAGGCACTGGGTTCTGATGTGTTCAGTATTAGAATGAGCCAGCTTGGGTTGACATGACAGTGTGTAGCCCCGTAGAAATAAGCTTAATCACAAAAGGAGTTAACTAGTAAATTTCAGCTATCAAGGGGGATGAAAACATACTGTTCTTTGCCCTGACCCAACCACGCACTCAGTGTGGGAGAGCACCAGACGCTGCTGTGCCGGACGCCCCATCCCCTAGCGCCAGCTTCCCACAGGACCGCAGGCCTGCGTGGCACCTGTCAGACCTCGTCCCGAGCCCCGCTGCAGTGAGATCCCGTCAGCAGAGAGGATAAGTAGCATAAGTGACACGCCTCGGTTTCTCTGTCCATGTTCACTTGCCAACAGGTGGGCTGGGACTCGAGTGGGCAAGCTTCTCCCTAAGGCTTACGCCTAGAAGTGGGGCTGTTCTCTTGGCATTGGCATCTTAAGCCTTACTAGGCCTTGGGAGTGGTGTGAAGTAAGGACCCAGGGTTTTTCTCAGCTTTCGATTGTGTGGTCTGTCCGCAAGGTCACCGCTGAGGAAAATGACATCTGTCTGTTATGTTTGTGTCAGGGGCCCTCCTCTCTGTTCCGTGGTTCTCTGTGTGGGTCCCTGTGCCAGCGCCACGTGGCCTGAGTGACTACAGCTGTGAAACCTTGGTACTGAGGGGCAGGTCTCTACCTCCTTTTCCTCAGAATCTATCAGCTGTTTACGGCCGTTGGTTCCTTGTATTAAACTTGTTGTATGAATATAAATTGTATGTGTAGATGTTCTAAAAATTGTATATATACATATTCTATAATGCGCTATTAAAATGCATGTAAAAATTTTTTTTGCAAATGTATAAAATCTGGTTGTAAAATTCCACACGCACACACATCCACACCTCTTTTGGGATTGAAGTTGCATTTGCGTTGAAATTCTAGTCAGGGGAGAACTACCACCTTTATGGTTAAGTCTCCCTGTGGAGTTGAACACAGAATTTCACCATTTAGGTCTTTTCAGAGATTTTTATAATATGCTCTATAAATTTTATTTTCTTATTCGATTGATTTCCAACAGTTTGTTGCCGGTGTTGGGAATAATTTTGTGTACTGGTCCCGTTGGACTGTTTAATTAGTTCTAGTGGTGCGTTTGCCAGTTCTCTGGACCTCATGTTGGGACGGTTGTCTGAACCTTGGCAGTTTCGCTTCGGTTCCAAGTCTCTTGTACCTTTTTCAATTTTCCTTACTACCTTGGCCAGAATCTGCAGTGTAGATTCGAGCAGATAATGCTCTGTCACTTGGTGCAAGCTGTCTTCTTCATGATCCTGGTGTGAAAGCTTCTACCGAGGGCTTCAGTGGAGGGAGTGTCCAATTAGGGAAGTGTCTTGTATTCCTAGTTTTTATCAGGAATGGGTAAATAATGTCAGATCCCCTCCCCCCTTTTTTTTTTTTCCTTCTTTAATGTTTTGGATGATCAAATCATTCTTGCCCCAGTGCTAATATTGTGGTGAATTACTTTATTATCCTCGTGGTATACCCCCTTGTATTAATGGAATAAACTTGACTTTAGCATGACATATTTGTGTGTATGTTTCTGGATCAGTTGGCTAGATTTAGATTATGTTAGGCTTTTGCTTTCAAGTACATAAATGAAATTCACACGTTTTTTTCCTGTGATCCTTGCCTGGGAAGTGTTAGTTTCCTGGCCCTCTCAGCGAAGTGGGGAGGTCGGGAGGTCGGGAGGTCGGTCATCCCTCAGGGTGTTCTTACAGTGCTGGCGTTTCTAAACAGACTCATTTTGGGTAACTTATATTTCTAGAAATTGCCTATTTCATCTGTTTTCAAGTTTTTGATAATACATACTTTTCTCAATAGAATTCTTGTGTGATTTTTTCAGTCTATTGTAGCTGTAGTTTTTGACTCCCTTCGAATTCTTTATGTTGCCTATTTATACTTGTTCTCCCCTTTTTTTCATTGATCAATTTTTGCCAGAGTTCTAACTAGTCTTTTTAAAGACTCTGCTGTAGGTTGTGTTTACTCTCTCTAGTACATCTTTTACTTTATTAATTTCTAATTTTTATTTTTTTTACTTTATATTCGATTTTTCTGCATTCAGAAGCGGGTGATTAGCCAATTTTTACTTTTTCTTTTCACCATAATATGATGGCTTAAGGTTATAAACTTATCTCTAAGTGACATTTGTGCTTCATTCCACAACTGTGGATATATAACTGCTTTATTGTAAATATTTTCTAGATTCTAAATATTTTCAGATTTCTTCTTTGACCTATGACCTATTTAGGAGCGAGTTTTAAAATTTCCAGGCTTCTTAAAATTTTAAGTGGACTCGTAACTGATTGTGTCGTGGTCAGAGAATGTTATGATATTCTTCGCCATTTGTTGGGGTTTTGTTTTTGTTGTTGCCTCAGCTCCTTGCCAATTTTTATAAAAGTTCCATTTGAAAATAACATGTCATTTCTCATCATCGGGCGACAGATTACAAAAATCCAATAAAGTAGTTTTATTAACTACATTGTTTTAATTGTCTGTACATTTTTAATCTCCATAATCCGTTACCAAGATTCAAGTCAGTCTTCCCCTGTAACCTTGGATATATCAGTTTCTAGTAACGTTTGGTTTTTACTTTATATATTTTTGTAGCTATGTTATTGTACACATAGAGTTGACTGAATTTTTCATTCTTGACCTTTTTCTTAATAATGCTTCTTATCCTACATTCTGTCTTATCTCACAGTAATGTAGCTAGCCCATGTTTCTTTGGGTAGGACTTGCCTGGAGTGTTTCGTCCATCCCTTTACTTTCAACCTCTGTGTCTTCTTAGTTTCAGACTCTTAAATAGCTTACGGCTGGATTTTGTAACGGGCCAGTTTAGTGTATTAAGACTACAAATGATTCGTTGATCCATCATTCTTGTGTTTTAAATTGGCTTTGAAGTTGCTTCTCTTTACTTCGATTGCTTCCTGTTTTGTTTTCTCCTTGTTTAATAATTAGCAATACAAAAAAAAATGTAACCGGTAAGTAATAATACGTATTGTAGTGAGTACCTCTGAACCTAACACCTAATCTAAGATAGAACATCGCCAGTAAATTCCATTTGAAAGAGTTTGAGTTGTGGTTTGAAAGTTAAAAACTTTGTTTTTACTGGATTATCCTTAAATTTTTATCATTCATTTAACAAGGGCTAAAATTAATATTTTTAACCTCTCCCCAAAATACTGTAGCTTCAGTTTCCCCCGCCTTATATTTTATTGCTGCATAGTCTTTTTTTCCAGCTCTATTGAAATATAATAGACAATTAGTTGCTAGTATTTACATTGTACAATTCAGTGTTTTTTGAAACTCATTGAATTATAGTTGGCATACAATATACCAGTCTCAATTGTACAGCGATAGCGATCAGAGATCCACATAACTCGCAAAGCGATCACCCCACTAAATCTAGTGCCCACCCCCTTACACACTTGTCACGTGATTAACCATCTCCCCCATGCTACACTCTCCAGCTAACCCTTCATACCTCTGAAGCCCTTTGCCTTTTTTTGCCGTCTCCCCACTCCCCCTCCCATCCAGTAGCCCTCAAAATATTCCCTGTATCTCTGAGTTTATTTCTGCCTATGTTTTGTTCTTTAGATCCCACATGTATGTGAAATCGTCTGATATTTGTCTCTCTCTCCGACCCATGTCACTCAGCGCAGGACCCTCTGGGTCTGTCAAGGCCGTATCTTCTCTCATCCCCCTCCTTTTACTGTATGTGTCTTTTAATCTGAATGAGTCTCTTGTGCTACCTAGAATCTTAATTCTATCTTATATTTTAACTTTCTCCACATTTTATTGTTAGTATACGATAAATGCTTGTTTCACTTTATCTAGGTTAATGGTTTCTTAGTATTCATCTTGCAAGTCTCTGACTTTGATTTTCTTCTTGCTGAAATATATCCTTTAATAGTTATTTCAGTAGTTATTCATCAATAGTAATTGCTTTATCTTTTTTTGAAAGTGTCTATTTCATTCCAGTTCTTAAATGAGGTAAAGAATTCCAAGGTGATAGTTACTTCCTTCAGCACAATTTACAGGTGTTATTTCATTGTCCTCTGGTAGGTCTGGATGTTGGCTGTTCAGTTGTTTGCTCTTCTCTCTGGGGCTTCTCTGTAGGTAACCCGTCTTTTTTCTCCAGCTGCTTTTAAGGTCTTCTCTTGTCTTTATCATCCTCAGGTTTCACTATAGTGTGTTTGGTGTAGAGTTTTCTTTTCTTTTTTTTCCTAACAGCTACCTTCTGTTGAGAGTTAGTTCTTTTGGGAGACCATGGCTTTATGTGGGAGGCAGGTCTGTTCTAAACTTTTGCCTTGAGCCGACCCAAAGCTTCTCAGACTGATGCTCGCCTTTTGAGGCAGCCATAGTGGTTCGCACAGTATCTGGTGCGGTTTCGCCGGACCCAGACATCTAAGAGTTTGCCTCTACAGACTTTTAGCCTTGCTGCACTAAAGCTTGCTGGGAAGAAAAGCGGGCCGCTGTCGTCAGCATGGACACGCCCTGGCATGGTTCGTCACACAAATTTAACATTTGATTTTGTTTCTTTCATCGGGTATGTTTTTAAACCAATTCTTTAAAGGCCTGCTGTGCCTCAGGTACAGTGCGAGCTTCTGCCTGCGGCAGCTTCCTACCTTCGTTGGCAGTTCTTGGACAGCAGGCCTGCCGAGTGTTCCCAAATGCCTCCCTCTTCCCCTTCGTCACCTCCTCTCCACAGCGCTGAGCCTTCAGAAACCAACAGCAAAACACACTGAGTTGCCGGTCAACCTGCCAACAGCCGTGAGAACACGGGAAGCGGCGCAGAGGACCTCCGTGGTGCTTAGCCAGACCCTCCCAGATCCAAGGCGCCCTCCTAGGATGGGCCGGGGCACTGCCTTGACGATGACTTCCCCGGCTCCAGGGGCGGACTTTTCTGTCTCCCATGGTTTCTCTTCCACAGTGATGTCACGAGGGCCGTGACATTCCCAGACACGGCTGGGCTTTCCCCCTGGCCTCAGCTTGCACATACACCCCCACTCGGCCATCCAGTGGGCATCTCACGTGGCACCTCCCCAGCGTAGTCTGAGTCTCTGCATCCCACTCCCCCTTACCAATCTAGGCTTCAGGCTCCCTGAGGGCAGCCAGAACCTCCCTGCCATTCTTTCTGTCACGCCTGTGTCCAGTTGAGAAGAAACTCCTTGATGCTCCCTTCCAAATCCGGCCACTTATCCACCCCATTGCCAACCTTAATGGAAAGCCACGGTCATCCTCAGGGGAAACAACTGCAGGAGCGTCTCTGCCCACCTCGCCCTCTGGAGACTTGGACAGCGGCCCCCTGAAATACATCCGGTCCTGCCCTCTGCCCAGAGCCCCCACCGCCACCCATCATCCCAGGCAGCTCCGTGCGGTCACAGGCCACGCTGGCCAGGCCCTGGGCTCATCTGACCTGGCCTCTGTTGCCGCAGTGCCCACACGCCCTGCCTCTCGCCCTTTGTGGGGTGCTCCAGGCCTCAAGTGTCCCTGGGGCAGCCCCACCCTCCGCATGGTTCTGCTCCTGTGCCACCCGGTCACAGGTGCAAACTGGTATCTGCAGACGCTTCTGCTAGCCTTGGACGTGGAGGTTACCACTTACAGCAGGGTGGATGCAGCCCTGGCTTTCCCCCACTAGGGCAGAAGCCCCTTGAGGGTTTGCTTCTGTTCTGCTCGTGGGTGCCTAGGCCTGGGCACATGGTGGGCACACCCATTCTTAGCCACGCTCTTCAAAGAAAGGGAGCTCTGCGCTGTCGAGGGGATTAAAGTGTTAGCTGAGGAACAGAGCTGGGGAGTTTATAGAAGTGACGGGCACCAGGACCGACACGGAACGAGGGAGCGCCAACCTGTGCTCCCGAGTTTGGAAGCGGGGGTGTTCCCAGCGGAGCTTCGCGAGGCTTAAAGCCAGCTCGTCCTCCGTCCCAAAGGCTGGGGATGGCTGGGGCAGCGCCTAATTCCCTTTGTGCTGCCCCTCGAGGTTTCTTGTTTCTTTCTGGGGTGGGGAGGCGGTGGCGTTGGGGACCCCGCTTCGAGAGCGGCCGTTCAGCCGACCCCGCGAGCGGGCCCCCCGCCGCCTTCTGGAGTTGGGCGGGACTCCGTGGGCGCCCTGACCTGTGCGGCGGGGCGGGGGCGGGGTCCCCGGGGCGGCGGGGCGGGGCGCCGTGGTCTGACGTGTCTCGGCGGGATTGGAGCCGCCGCCCTATATAGCCGCGGGGGCCCGAGCGCCGGCCTCGGAGCGGAGCGCTGGGAGCGTCGCAGCGGAGCGGCCGGCTTCTCCCGCGGGCGGCGGGCGGGTAGGCGGGTGAGCGAGCGAGCGCCGGAGCCGGGCGGGGGTTCCGGGGCTCCGGCCCGGCGGGGCCGGGTGGCGGTGGGGAGGAGAGCACTGCGGAGAAGTTGGGGCACCGGGGGCGGGGCCGGGGCGCCGGGCGGGTCTGCCGACGTGGAGCACTGGCCGGGCGGGCAGGGGGAGGGGCCGGGGTCGTCTTCCTTCCCCCCACCCACCGCGGCCTGCTGGCCGGTACCCCCTTCCTCCCTGCCGGGGCCACGGCCGCCCCCTCCTCCCCGGGCCGGCCCCGCCGGGTGTGTGGGGGGGCCGGCTACGTGTCACCACTGCGCATGGGCCGCGGCGCTGGCAAGGGAAGAGCGAGAAACTTTCCCGAGTCCCGCGCCTGCCGGCCCCTCGCCAGCCCCGCAGCGACAGCGAGGCAACGGGGGCCCGGTCACGTTCCCCGTGCCCTCCCCACCGGTCCCAGCGCGGGGGGAGGGGCGGCCGACCTGGACCCAGGTCGGTGACGTGGGCGGCCTGGCTGTGCCCCCTTCCCCTCCCAGGGACCCCCTCCCCAGCTTGCAGCAGGGGTGTCACGGGTGTCTGTCCCGCAGGGGAGCCCCGGGACAGCGGCGGGGAGGGGGGAAGGGGGCTAGCATGCGGGCCGCACCTCCACCTGCCGCCGGGTCCGGGCTGGGCCCGCTGCCCTCCTCCGGCTGGAGCACGACTTGGATGCGCCCCAGGGTCCCGGACGAAAATCACATTACGGAAAAATACCGAATTTGGATGGAAGGCGGGGAGGCTGAGCGTGCTCCTGCCCCTTTAAGCTTGTCCCCGCCCGCGGGCTCGCGTGGCCTGTGGGAGGGCCGTGCTGAGGTGGCATCTGCGAAAGTTCCTCCTGCTGGATGGTGCCGACTTGCAGAAGTTGGCGAAACGCACGCAGCCTTTTCTGCTCGCCACTCGGCGGGCCTCGTATGCTCCTCGTACGCTCGGTCTTTCTGAGGCTTGGGCCTTGTGATCTTTCAGCCCATCGGATTTTATGGTTTTAGTCGCGAGTCTGATTTGGGGGTCCTGAGAAGTACTTTGAAAAAAGTTTCCATTGCAAGTTTGCTGTGGGGATAAAAGTAAGTTCAGTTTTGGAAGCAGAGAGGGCAAAGTCCTGGATGCTGGCGGGAGGTTTCTGAGGCCCTCTGAACCCGGTCCTGTCTGTACGAAGCGTGTTGAGAGCACTCAGGGTCTCGTTACTGGCAGAGGTGACATTCTTTCTGACTACTATTCACGGTCCTCTTTTTGCAAAGACTTTTCCTTTCAAATATATAGTTGGCAGAATGTCACAAAGGAATCTTATATTTGTTTGTTCAGAAGCAGAAAAGTATAGCCCTTCATTTAAAGACTTTTCTGTTATGCGTTTATTAGGACCGAGTTTCAGATGTGATCCACATATGTGGTGATGCCACATCTCCAACATGGGGAGTCCACAGTGCTTGACAGTGCCCTGGGGTGGAAGAGAAGAACCTGACTGTTATCTACTCTCCTCTTCTAGTTCTGTTTGCTGTGTACTTTTAATTTGAGATGTGGCTTTTTTTGCTGTGGACATTTACACTCTGAGAAACAAAGCTTAAAGTGCAGGTTGAGAATAGTTTGAGATTTGTCTGGGGTGGACTTGCCTGCTTTGTGCAGGGGAAGGAGTTGAGAGCGATGAAAATGATGGAGGGACTGGGCCGTCTTGGGAATAACTGGAGGAGGTAGAAAGGGCTTCAGGCACCCGATGGAGTCTGGTGGGAGAGAGCAGACTTGTTCTCTGTGGCCGGACGGGGCAGAGAAGTTGTAGGTTTGGGCACAGCGCGACAGCTGCACAGAGGAGGACAGAGGTGGGGCGCGGGCTCCCTTGGAATCCCTGTCCCTCATAGTGCACAGACTGCAGGACAGTGCTGTCTGAGGTCCCTTTCCATCCCGATTTGAGCAGCATTATTAGATCCAGTGAGGGACTGATCACAGATGTTTGGCCTCTGTAGAGACCAGGGCCTGGGGCCTGTCTGAGGCCTCCTGGGAACTACAGATAGCAAGGAAGGAGCTGGGCGCAGAGTCTGCCCAGCCCAGCCCAGCTCTCTGTGGTGAGGTCTCCGTGGAGCAGGAGTCCATCTGTTGGGTGCTTTCTGGGAAAGGAGAGCTAGAGCCAGTGGGTAGGGGTGAGTGCTAGCTATCATCAGACCTGACCCGAGCCTCAGGTGGGGCTGAGGTCTGGATTTGCACATGGGTCATCAGAGGCATGTTTGAAATGGATTCTTTAAAGATCGGGTTTTGAGACGTTTATAAGAACAACAGTAGTCTCATTTGATGATATCAGAACCTTAGATGTTAAATCTATTGCTCCATTTAATCCATTCAACTGTGACATTTCAGATTCAAACTGCCATTTGAAATCTGGAGACTGGAGACCCAGTGTACCCTGTCAAACCAGTCTGCAGTTTTCTAGAGGTCCCTCTGTCCCTCTTCAACCGCCCAGGGGCTGTGCTCACGTGGGGCGCCAGAGGATCTGACAGGCTCGCCCTCCCTTGCGTGAGCTTTGGCTATGGTGCTGCCTCTTGCTTAAGCCACTCACACCGAGGGCTCAGTAGAAGGGCTATCTGGCCAGGACTTCTGAAACATGTGTGAGCAATGTCAGAGGAAGGCTGCAGGAATCGTCCCACCTCCACGTGACGCCAGGTGCAGGTGGGGATTGGCTTGTCACAGATCCATGGCTGGAGCAGACGTGGGCAGTTTCTGTACACAGGCTGTGGTGTGCCTATCACCGGGCATTAAAGACAGGCCTGCCCAGGAAAACAAGAGGACTGGTCAGTGGCAGCGCAGAGGAGAGGGTCTGGACGCAGCTGTGGTCATGGGGCGAGCTTGGCTTGTTAAGGGGTAGATTTTCATGGATTTTAAGAAATGACGTTGGTGCCTGGGACACCCTGGAGTTGCAGGCTGTTCGGGTGGAAGGTCGTGGGCAGCCCCAGTAAGGTGTGTTGGAGGCTTGGGGCCTGGCTCCCCTATCAGTGTGTGGATCTGGAGCATCCCGTCCTGCTTCTGGCCTGGCTAAGTGTGGGCAGGCCAGACCCTGGGAGTCTCAGGGAGCTGTCACCTTTTACACCTGTCAGCCAGCTGTGTGGATGTGTTCCTCTGATACCCTGATTCCCTGGCAAGGTGTTTGTCCTCGCCTTGATCTTTAAAACTCTCACGTTAGAATTTTTGGAGACAATTCCGAAATGGATAGTCGCAGCCAGTTTGCTGCACCATCTCCCCTTCGCTTGGTGCATCTATGCACCCGGTGGGACTGAGGCTCTGGCCTGGGGGTGGTAGTGTTTTTCCCGTGGAACTCAAGCCCTGCGTTGAGAGATTTTTAAAAATCCTGAAGCGCCACAGATCCCCAGCGCAGCTGGGACAGTAAGATGCTTTTAAATCTAGCGTCTTCTGATAGCCCTCCAGTTGCCATGGACTGTCTCCCTAGCTCCTGAACCGTGGGTACTGTGGGTGGGAATCTGGGGGTGTTACTCTCCAGTCAGGTAAGGTGTTCTGTTACTGTCGTCGATTCTCCCACTCTAGACCCACGCCTAGCTTATCACACCTTATCGAGTGCGTGTGGTGTGGTGTTTTGCATAAAGCGGCAGGTAGCCTACCTGGCAGCCTCAGTATCCTGAAGTCCCCCGAGGGACTTCCCTCTTATTTCACAGAGCAGTTCTTGGTCTCCCCTGGCTGCCGTGGAAGGTTCCTTCCAACCCTGCTGTCTGGTGACCTGGTTAGAATGGACCCCCAAGGTCCACACTCGATGTCACAGAACCTTAAAAGTTTTGGTACTTATGGGATCACCCCCTCAGGTCCCTGGAAAAGTCACTCTGTCAAAGTCCTAGATGGTTCATATTTTACTCGAATACGTTTTGTTTGAAGCGAATGGCCTAGGACCGGAGCTTCCATTTTTTCCCCAAGAAGATTGCCTAAGTATCAGTAAAGTTTAAGTAACGTTCTGACCTTTTCTAGTTGGGAGGCAGAAGGATCTGGGTTGTAGGGTACAGATAAGTAACTGTTCCCTGGTCCTTGTTCCCTCTGCCTCCCCGCCCCACACCAGCAGGAGCTGGCGGGCTGACCCAGGTGGCCTCGGGACGGACTTCCTGGCTGTTGACCGTTTTGCTGGTAAGTTTGACTGTCCTGTCCGGAGGCTTCCTGTCCCCCGGCCGTGTGTGCATTTTCTTTCGTCACGCTTCATCCTTAAGTCTCTAGTCGCTCTGGAGAGAGCGTCACTCGTGTCCACGCGTGCCCTTCAGATGTGTCATCTGCTTCCGTCTATTTTTACCTTTTTCTTCTTAAATGTGAATAATGTTTGCTCAGGATTATCTGAATTTGGATTTTGCCTCTTTAATGTACAGCTTAATTTTCTTGAATTTAGAGAGGTCTTACTAAGTCGTAAAAAAAACAGATGCAAAAATTCTCTCTCCTGATTGAATTACTCGGCCCCCTTATCCTTCTTTCCAAGGTGGTGCGAGCCACTCCATACGTGATTGTGTGACGAGGGGTTCTTGCTCACTGTAGCAGCCCCGGGCTCGCCCAGACTTGGGGAAGGAGCTGACACCCCCCGCCTCAGTGTGAAATGAGCCCCATTTTCCAAATGACGGGGGCTGTGGCTTCGAGGGCAGGAGGTCAGGAGGGCACTCGGTGGTGTCTGGTTCCTGCCCTGAGGAACTCTGTGGCCTGCCAGGTCCACCTTCCACACCTGGGTAACAGGAGACTGGAGAAAAACCAATCCGCATGTGTCAGAGGCACTTAATGCCCCTCCCCTGGGCAGTTCCTGCTGCTTCCTGCTACCGCTGGTTTCCACCAGCACTGTAAGGCTGTCCCCACCTCCCCAGTCACTGTCAGCAATAAGGGGCTGCTCAGTTCACGGCCCTGTGCTGTGCGATTAGCTGTCAGGTGCTAGGTTCATGAGCATCAGAAGTAACAGAGCTGATAGTTATCCAGATGTCGATCTGTGTGCTAGGTCAGACGTGGTGGGTTCCAGTGGGCCCCTGGGTGGCATGCAGATTGTCCTTGCCCGGGGAATCCTGGTTCTGGTCCTCTCCGCCAGAGCCTCCATCTCCCCAGTTCCAGGGCAGCTTTTGAGGGGACAGTTGTCCAAGAACCCTCCTTTACTTGCATTCTTCTTCACTGGGTGAAAGTTGGAGTGTCACCTTACATTAGTGATTGTGAGGCAAATTGAATTCTTGTTTGAAGCTCACAGCTCATCAGTCTCGCAGATGGCTGAGAGCCAGCTGTGCCCTGACTTCCTTCTCTCTGGCCCATTCCCCCCACTCCAGTGGCTCACCGGACTGTGTGTAGGCGCCAGATCAACCATGAGCTCCGTTGCCGTTTTGACCCAAGAGAGCTTTGCTGAGCACCGAAGTGGGCTGGTTCCGCAACAGATCAGAGGTGACAGCCCCTCCATGCTCTTCTCACGGGCTCTTCAGACACCCTTCCCTCCCAGCCCTTGTCAAATATGTGGCCTTCCAAAAGCACCTTTTGACCTTGTAGGTGTGGGATAGGGCCAGGGGCAAAAGCTCGTTTGCTGTGCTTTGCACTACCCTGTGTGCAGGGTGCATGTGGCCATGAGCAACGGGAGAAGCTGGGCACAGTGAGATTTAAGACGTGGACAGCTTTCTGCAAAGCCAGTGAATTTGACCATTGGCAACTAGTGGGATTCGCTGTTCAAAGCTGCTGTTCAAAGCTGCTGTTCCACAGTTGGGTGGACCTGAATCTGGGCTGTGAAGCATCCCCAGAGCACTGGGCCCTGACTCGTGAGTTCTCTAAGGCAGCAGGCCAAGATCGAGGACACTAGTGTCCCAGAGGAATAGCATACAAGCCAGGAGGCCTAAAACGTTGCCATTTTAACATCTCTTTAAGGTAGAAGTAAGACTGATCTTTTACTTTCTTTGTTTCTTTGAGGAGCTGGTATGTATTTACAACTGCAGGACAACCTGATTTGAATGCTCTAAAATCCTTTATATTTAGATTTGATAAGATTTTCAGGTGAAAGAGCAAATTACTGTACTCCAAATTATTCCGATATTCCTAAGTTTTCTAGTAGCTGAACTTAGTATCAGTCCTTAGGTTCAATGTTATTAAGATTAAAAATTCACTGTGACACTCACTCTGGCCACGTGTCACATGCTCATTTCCAGGGCCTTGGTGACCTAGGCACTGCTGGTCACTTGTCTCTGAGTGCCTACGGGACTGGGTCTTTCTAGCTGAACCAGCAGCCCTGTGGGTCTGCATCGTCCCCCTGTCTAAATGGCCGGATGCAGGGCACTGACTGCTACTTCGTCAGTGTCTGGGGTAGCACAGCCACCCGGCTACAAGTGGTGGTAAACCGAGTCAGACGACGGCAGCCCACCTGGTTCTAAGGGCCGTCCGCCTGCCCTGTGCTCAGGTCCATTCACAGTGGTTTTTTAGAGGGCCCTGCCATTGCCACACAGGGCGCTCAGCCCCAGGCACTTGGGCTGATCCAAAACACTCACACTCTTGCTTTCATGGAGCCTTGGTTATTGGGACAAAAACCCGAACGTTGAGGGCACGATGCAGGGCGGACCTGGGTAGTGATTAGGGCACTGGATCCCACAGGTGCTCCCTGCAGGGGGTGGGGGAGCTCAGACCGGAAGTCCCGACAGGAGCTCCGTTCAGTGTTGTAGAGACAGGCAGTTCTCGCAGCCGCGCCCGGCCGAACCTCTGTTTCGCTCTGCAGTTTCAGGGTGTACCCTGTGCGGGGCATTGTCGTACCTGTGCTTTTTAAATGCAGCATTAGAAGACTTCAGGGCATAAAAATCTCTGTGCAAAAACTGCCTTCAAGGGGCTCAGTCATCAGGGGAGGAGTGGGGCGCCCAGTGTCCGAGCTGACACCAGTCACAAGGGAGGCTGTGCCAAGGGCAGGGTTTGGCCCCTTGGGTCCACACACTGAACCTGAAGGTGCTCGGCCTGGTGGCCTCTTGGGGCCCTTCCCGTGACTGAACGAGGAGATGGGGGGAGCTGTTACTCGAGCAGGTAGTGTTCTTTTTTTGACCTTAAACTCTCCAAGTGCTTTTTCATCTGACGTTGAAGGCAGTGTACTTCCTCTTGATCTATGTTGGCTGGTTCAGTTGCCACTCTGAATTCAGAAGAAGAGAGTGACCCTCCGACCTACAAGGATGCCTTCCCCCCGCTGCCTGAGAAAGCACCTTGCTCGGAGAGCACGCAGGAACCTGCTGGCGCCTGGGGTAACAAGATCCGGCCCATCAAGGCTTCTGTCATCACTCAGGTAGGAGCCAGTGGTCTTCACCTGTCCCTCCGCGGGGGCGGCGTCGGCGTCTCAGGGAAGGGGGTCGGAGCCTGCAGAGAAGAGAGTGCTTTGGGATGTGACAGTTTAAGTCAGCCCCACCCCTGGGGCAGCTCCCCAGGGCACAGCCACCTGAGGCTCCCCGCGTCCCACCGGTTTTCGGTCCTCTGCAGTCTAGTGTCTGCTCCAGCTGCCCTGGCCTTCTACGTCGCCGGCCCCCGCGGGAACCTATCTGTCTGGTCTACCTCTTGTCCCACTGTCTTGAAGCAATCTTATCCTTTTGGCTTCGGTGTCACCATTTTTCTGGCCTTCCCACCACCACTAGCCGACGTCACCCTGCCACCTGAACCTGGGGTGTTGGCAGGCTCAGCGCTTCTCTGTGAATTCATGTTGGGCCATGTGCACTGAGAGAGCCCCTTCCCTAAGCCCGAGACTCATAGCAAATGCATCCTGGGTCTTCTGCCTTCCTGGGGGCATCTGAGATGGAGCTGGCTCTCCCCAGGCTTCCTGACCTTGCTAAATGCACCATGTTCTACTTAGTGGTTCAGGCCCCAAACCGGGGGTCACTTTGCTTCCTCCTGCTTCCACCCTTTCCTGCACGGAGCAGCTGGGGGGACCCTGAACCAGCCGTGAGTGTGCCCAGCTGAAGCCCTTCCTTGGCGTCTCACCTCCCTGCAGGCGAGCTGAGGGACCTGCGCCCCGCCCCGCTCCGACTGCTCCCCGAGCTGCCTCTCTGTTAATGCCTTCACCCTTTCTCTCACCCCTCCTCGCCTCCCAGGATAGCCAGCTGCGTCTCTGATTCTTGCGGAAGGTCCCTCCACCCAGCCCCTCTCGCCGACCGCACCGCCCTGTCTGTTCCCCTCACGGCACTTGCCGTTACCTGAGGCGCCCTTGCAGTTCCTTCGCGTTGGGTCGTAGTTCGCCGCTTCACCAGGGGGCCTTTCTGTGCCCCTCTGGACTGCTCTCTGGCCTCAGAGCAGCGGTGGGGGGCGGGGACCGAGGGAATGCGCAGACTCGGCCGCTCGGCGCCGGACCCTGACACGGCCGCCCTTCCCTCCCGTATCGCTTCGCCTTCCTGCTCGCCCGGCCCTGCGCAGGTGTTCCACGTGCCCCTGGAGGAGAGGAAGTACAAGGACATGAACCAGTTTGGAGAAGGCGAACAAGCGAAGATCTGCCTCGAGATCATGCAGCGGACTGGCGCCCACCTGGAGCTGTCTCTTGCCAAAGACCAGGGCCTCTCCATCATGGTCTCCGGGAAGCTGGACGCCGTCATGAAAGCCCGCAAGGACATCGTTGCGAGACTGCAGACGCAGGTGGGTGGTCGCCGGCCACGGCCCCAGCTGCCTCCGACCCTTCCCTCGGAGGCCAGGCCATGGTCAGCCAGGCAGCAGCATTTGGGGTCTCCTGGCATTTTTGGTGGAAACCTACTGGTGCAGTAACAGAACTGGGACACCTGCCATTCGTGCTGTTCAGGCGAATGAACCGGAAGTTAAGTGTCCCGGGGTTTGAGACTCTTGAACTGAGCTTGTTCAGTGGTGTGGTAAGGACACCGGTGTCAGGCTGCCGTTCCAAGTGCAAGGCACGAGAGTCGGCACGTGGTTCATTGGTGAGCACGCAGTTCCAGGCCTCAGACTCGGGAAGTGACCGGTTCCGTAGTCCGCTGCGGGCCAGCACCGGTGCTGGCCTTTCTCGGGAAACCCCTGGACTAGTGAGTAGACCTGTGGTGCACTTCTCCCGGACAGGAGTCACGTAGAGAGAGACCAAGCATCATCAGATGTCATCTGACAGATACAGTTTCCGTGGTTTTCGTTAGAAACGGGGGTGTTTCCCACCACCTGCGGACATGCAGTCTGAAGACGGGGTCTGAGGCGGAGGGCCATGGGCCGGCTTCACAGGGAGGAGCAGCTCCACCCCACGCCGGCCAGCTCTCACCCTCCCTCAGCCCATGGGCCTTGGGCCAGCCTCCTACCCCACCGGCTTCAGAGAGGTCTGTCATTAAATTCAGGAAGTGGAAAGTGTGTACAAAGTGCTTCACGTTGTGGCATTCTGAGACTTTTGCTGTTATCTACTAGTTGGTGAATATTTGAATATTTTGTGATTGAGCACTGGACCGGGGAGGGGACCCTTTGAAAACATTCATCCCCGACCGGCTTCATTCGTCCTGCCCCTCGACCCCAGTTGCTTTAAATCAAATCCCAGATGTGCATTCATCTGTAAATAATTCAGCGCGGTGCCCCTCAGTCTTCCGTTTTTTTCTGTGAGCACCGCGCTGTTAGTGCACTTATTAAAATTAGTAGTAATTTCTTGATCCATCGGTATTCACTTCCGTCTGTATGCGGTCCGCTGTCATTATCTCAAAGGCATCTGCCCACGTGGTGTGTGCACGTCAGCGCCTGCTGCGTGTGCTCGTGGCACCTCGAGTCCTCATTCTTCGGCACTGCCCCCTCCGCCCCTTTTCCTAATGCCGTTTGGCTGTGGGACGAGCAGGTGTCCGGTTCGCTCCCACCCATCATCTCTCCTGTGACCTGGTGGTTTGGTTTAGGGGCTCGATTACTTTCTCGCTCAGCTCGTTTGTTTGGCAAGAGAACTTGTGGGAGGTGCCGTGTACTTGGTTTGGTTCCAAGATCGATCGGGGACAGAGGTCCCCTCAGCCAAATCCGTCCATCACGAAGCCTGCGGTCAGTCTTTGCTCAGGCGTTCTCACGCATCGCTTTCGGCCACCTGACCCGTCAGAGTTGTGAGTGGCGGCTTCGCAGCTGCTCGTCCTGCCTCAGTCGGTGTCCCTGTGGAGGGCTCTCTCCTCAGCTGTCACGTGGGGAGTGCGGGTTATAACTGAGCCGTGTCCCTCTCCCCTCAGGTTTTAGACTGAATTGGTGCACTCTCGTCTCCGCTGGTGACGTGTGCACCAGGTGCCCTCTGGGCTGACATTGCCGTGTCTCTGGCCAGTGGTTAGGGCCCTCCCGGCCGGCCCCCTGCAGCTTCCTGACAAGACTATTCCTTCATCCCCGGTCACATCCTTGTTTCTGACAGAAGTGTGGATGGACCTTAACTGTTTCCACCCATGGACCTGGGGTCAGCCATTTATCTAAGAAATCTGGACGTTTTTACCAGGAAATTCAATGAGCTCAACCTAGTACTTCTAGTTAAGGTGAAAGACCATGGGGTTTTACAGTCACTTGAAGTGGTTCTCGGTGCTTAGTTATGCTGTCATCTTGATACACGGTTAGGGTCATTTGCGTTAGTTTATTTTCAATTTTTAAAAGTTACTTAAACATTCAACGACTGCAAGCTGTATAATCAGGACATCCAAAGACGGCTGCTTCACCCTGTCCTGTCCCACCCTCCCTGCTGGGTGACGTCCTTAGTCTTCGGTGTACCCTTCCATTGTTCGACTTTGAGAATAGAAGCCAAAGATGCTCGCCATGAACGCTGGTCCACACCTCGTGTTTCTCTACGTATTTTTGGAGGTGTCTGCAAAAAATGACTTCCTTCGCCTTTCTAGATGGCTGCCCGACGCTCTACTTACCGAGCATCCCTGTGGTGGGCATTGGGGTGGCTTCCCGACTCTGCTCTGATGAGCTCTGTCGCAGCAAAGCCTTGTGCACGCGCTGTTTCCTGTTTCACCCAGTGTGTCTCAGCACAGGTGCCCTAGAAGCGTGAGTAGCCGAGTCACAGGGGCACATAGGTGTCATTTTGCCCTGACAGCCGGGTCCCTCCCTTGGGGCTGCGCGTACTCTCTGCGCACTGTCCTGTCATCTTTTTCTATCAAGTTCAAGTCGTCCATCTTGCTCAGTGTGTTAGGGGTCCCCTTAAAAACCCTCCATCAGTCAAATTCTTTAAACATTTTGTTATTTTGAATCATTATTGGAAAGCTTTTTGCATTTTGGGTTGTAAGAACGTTTATTCGTATATTCTCTGGTGCTCGTTAAGGGTATTACGTTTCTGATCTGTGTGGAATTTACCATGGATTGTGCAAGGTACAGGTCCGGTTTCATCTGTTTCTATGTCTGTCCAGTCATCAGTGCCACTGATTTGAATGGATGTTAATTAACCTTTTGCTAAGAGTTGCGCTAGATCTTCTAAGGGCTGTTTTCGGCTTCCTAATGCTCACGTTCCACCTCTCTTGCTGGCTTTGTGTCTGGCTACTTCATTGTCCTTTTTTTTGCTTTTGCTTGTTGGAAAATGGGCGGCCTTTTCCTTTGCGTTTTGTGGCTGGTGTTTAGCTAAGCTGAAGCTGTCGACTCTGGATCCCACTTTCAGCTCCCTGCTCCAGGCAGCAAGGCCGCAGTGAAGCATTGGTGGTGTCCCCAAGATTCGCTTCCTGGCAATGCAGCCCTGAGCCGCTTCCTGCCCAGCCATGTGTTTGCTTCGCTGTCTCCTGCGGGGAGGCCAGGTCGTGCTGTGGGCAGGGCAGTGCACGGCCCTCGCGAGCGCTTGCCCGTTAACTGCAGCTTTGGGCCGAGGAGCATGTGTGTGTTTCGTCATGTGAAAAATAAAATAAAAATCCGCGTGTAAGTGCAGGTCAGAGATGCGTTGGTCAAGGGCCAGCTGTATGTCCCTTGGTCTCTGTTTTCTGGCAGATTGTTGTCATGAGTGGGTTTACATTTTGTGGGGGTGATCATTTGATTTTTTTCTCCATACGTCTAATAATATGAATTACATAAATGGGTTTCCGAATATTGAACAACCGGTTTGTGGAATGAGCCTCATCGCATCATAGCATAAGGGCCAGTGGTCCTGCTTTTTGCGCTAGCTGGGAAGTGCGGGCCTTTTTGATTGCCTCTGTGACACAGTTTCACATTTCTGTTGTGAATGTCGAATAGTCTACTGTGAAATTGTGCCCCGTGGGGAAAAGGGAAGCTAGCCGATCTGTGCTTTCTGCTGCACCACTGGTGGGAACCTTACCACACGGGCTCTCAGCTGTGCAGAGTTAGGAAAATGAAGCCTCCGCCTTTCTCCCAGGTTACTCTGTGACCTCAGGAAGTTGCTGGATTTCTGGCAGTTTGACATGGGATGAAGGGTTTGGATTATTTCCATTTTCTTTACTCAGATGAGTTGTTATTTTAACTGATTGTAAAGAGATGGGGAGAAGAGTTTTTATTAGATGTAGGGCTTACGTCTGGAAGAAATAGCCCAGTACTCCGGAAACAAATACTGTCTGCCAGGTCCGTGTGTCCCTGCTTTCCTGTCATGTCTCAGGCCAGAGACGACCCTGGAAAAATCAGCTTTTTCAGACCCTGCAGACGTGTTGGTTCTCTTCCCGTTAAAGGCCTCAGCGACTGTTGCCATCCCCAAAGAACACCATCGCTTTGTTATTGGCAAAAACGGAGAGAAACTGCAAGACTTGGAACTGAAAACTGCAACCAAAATCCAGATCCCACGCCCAGATGACGCGAGTAACCAGATCAGGATCACGGGCACCAAAGAGGGCATCGAGAAGGCGCGCCACGAAGTCCTGCTCATCTCCGCCGAGCAGGTGCAGCCACCTCGGCCTTGACCCCGGGAAGCCGTGTCCTCGGCTTGGGCCTCGAGCGCCACGGTCAGCTTCGTCCTTTCCTCTCCAGGACAAACGCGCTGTGGAGAGGCTGGAGGTGGAGAAAGCGTTCCACCCCTTCATCGCTGGGCCTTACAATCGACTCGTCACTGAGATCATGCAGGAGACAGGGACACGCATCAACATCCCCCCACCCAGCGTCAACCGGACAGAAATCGTCTTCACGGGGGAGAAGGAGCAGTTGGCTCAGGCCGTGGCTCGGATCAAAAAGATTTATGAAGAAAAGGTAAGGGCAGTCCCCGTGTGCAGGAGTGGCGCGCAGGCAGGGCCCAGCCCTCCGTCCCCCTGTCCCTGGCGAGTGGGCAGAGCTCTGCTGGACGTTGTCCCCACTGTCCCCACTCTCACCCACCGCCCTGGCCTGGGGCTGCCCCGGGGCTGGACGCACTGGCCGGAACCGATCACGTCTAGAGTGAACCGTTGGCTCCAGTAAGTGACTTCGAGGTCTGAGACTTGTTCCTTAATTTGGGGAGAGGACTTGGTGTTTTCAGCTCCTCGGACTCTGTTGTCAGTCTGGGCTGGACTTGCGTTCTCGGGGCATGCGCCTGAGGAGGAAGCCCCGCCTGGGGCCGGTCATCTCCCTCCCTCTCTTTTGGTGGCAACTTGCTGTCCCCACCTGCCCCTCCTGTGTCCCTCCCTCTCACACCCGACGGTGCTCTTTCTTAGAAAAAAAAGACTACAACCATCGCAGTGGAGGTGAAGAAATCCCAGCACAAGTACGTCATTGGGCCCAAGGGCAACTGCTTGCAGGAGATCCTGGAACGGACGGGAGTCTCCGTGGAGATCCCACCCTCCGACAGCAGCTCGGAGACGGTGATACTTCGTGGCGAGCCCGAAAAGCTGGGGCAGGCGCTGACTGAGGTCTATGCCAAGGTAGCGTTCCCCGGGAGCTCCAGCCCGGGCGAGGGGTCCAGGGCCCTGTCGGGTGGGGTGCGCCCCTTCCAGAGTCCCCGTAGCCTGCGCTCTGCAAACCCTCAGGGTCCTGTCCTGCTTTTCCTAGGCCAACAGTTTCACAGTTTCCTCCGTGTCCGCTCCTTCCTGGCTCCACCGTTTCATCATCGGCAAGAAAGGGCAGAACCTGGCCAGAGTCACGCAGCAGATGCCGAAGGTGGGGGAGCCCTGTCGGCCGTGCGGTCTGTCCTCTGTGTCTGACCTTTGTTGTGTTGATGCTGTTTGTCTTGTCAGGTGCCTTTGAAGACCATGGCGCGTTTTTCAAAATTTGAAGTTCTAAAAAATATGTTCTTTTTTTTTTTTTTTAAAACAAGAGAGAATCCGTATTGCTAGGTTTAGTGAAAACCTTAAGGAACGTTTCATTTAGTTATCATGCATGAAAAGTCCCTAACTTGTACAGAGCAGAACTCAGTGAAATGTGGGCTCGTAGACCTTGTCTCCTCCACACCCCTGTCCTTGAGTCTTCTCGGTTTTCCGGAGGGGACAGTGGTTCCCAGTAAACTTAAACAGGATGGAAATCCAGATGTCACGTCCTTCGTGCTGTGTCCTGTTTGTTTCCCATTTATTCTTTAGTCACTTTGTTTTCCCTACGATCAAAGTCCTGGTTGACACAGATGCAGTTGCTTCATGGGGCCAGCCTCCCTCACTGCCCCGTCACGTGTTACCTCCTTACCTGACATGTTACAAAACCAGGGGCCACTGGCTTGTCTGTGGACCACCTTCAGGCAGCTTGGCTTGGGTTAAACGTGCACCTCTGTCTGTCTTTAAGCAGCCATTCCGAAAGCGAGAACGGTACAGGCAGACACAGTGCTGATCGGCTTTAAGGTAGTGGTTTCGGTGGCAGGCACAGCGTGAAGGATTTTGCAATTCCGTTTTTGGCAGATGATCAGACCCCACAGTATTTAGTACCGAAATAATGGTTGTCCCCCAGCCCCCTTTTTGTGGTGTCTGTGGACAGTCCTTCACGTGAAGCTGCCCTAGGAAGGCATCTGTCGGGTCTTGGAGGCTCGGCCGCCGTGCTGTTTTGGCTTGACTGTCCCTTTGCTTATCCTGGTATGGTAGGTTCATATTGAGTTCACAGAGGGCGAAGACAAGATCACGCTGGAAGGCCCCACGGAGGATGTGAACGTGGCCCGGGAGCAGATTGAAGCCATGGTGAAGGACTTGGTAAGGTGCCCCTTCGAGTGTTCTGAGTGCTGGTGAAGTGTGGGGTTGTGATCATGCCGCGTGGTAGACCTCACGTCACTCACAGGGACGAAAGGGCTGTCCCGTCTCAAGTGACGGGTTCTGAGGCAGTCGGAAGCTGCCAGAGTCCCAGGGAGGCGTGGGTAGAGGGGTCCTCATTTGAAGAAGAGTCTTTCAGAGGGGCCCGAGGGCAAACCGGAAGCAGTTCCCGCAGCTGAGTGGTTGGGGAGGGTTGGCCCCCCACGGGCGCGGGAGCCCGTCCCCACGCACTCTGTGCTCCTCCCGCAGAGTAACCGGATGGACTACGTGGAGATCAACATTGACCATAAGTTCCACAGGCACCTCATTGGGAAGAGCGGAGCCAACAGTGAGTGCGGCCGGCTCAGGGCAGGCGTGAGGCTTCTGACCGGTGTCCTCACCTTCTCCTTGGGCCGTGGTGGTCTGGAGCCATTTGGCCTAGAGGGGAACGTGATCCATCTGGTCAGTCCGCCGCCTGACCCACAGGGGCTGTGGGGAAGCACCCCCGGGGATTCCGTCCTTTACAGGCCCCCAGACGGGCTGGGGCGCAGTCCACCAGCTTCCGCAGCCCTCACTGCCTGGCACCCTCGTGTGGAGCTCAGGGAGGAGTCAGGAGTTTCCTGGCTCGTGCCCAAGTCAGACCCCGCAGAGAGGGGCCCTGCTGGGCAAGAAGGGACGTGTCAGGCCCCCTTCAGCGTCAGGCTGACCTGTGGGGGGTGTCGGGTATGCCGGCGAACTCTGCTGGAGCCCACGTGCGTTTCACAGCTGCTGTGCTCAGCTGACGTGCGCGGCCCCCCACGCATCTCGGGGCCTGTGGGCTCTGAGTTCAGAGGAAGGTAGGGGCCAGCGTGTCCCCGCTCCTGGGTCCTCCCCTAGGTTGCGAGGCCCCCCCTGAGCAGATAGGACGCCTCTGCGAGCGCACCTCTGGCTTTGTCCTGTGCAGTCCACTTTTTTTGCGTACACGTGAGGTTGGCACTTCTCCGTTTGGCGTCGGTCTCGCATTCTGGGAGTGGATTAAACCGCTCGCACAGAGCGACTCCAGAGCTGATCGGCACACACTCCTGGAGCCACGCACGCACCCCAAACTCGCTTGTTACTGTTACACGTATGTCTTGTTTATCCACAGTGGGTTTTTTTGTTTTTGTTTTTTCCCAAATGCAGGGAAGCACAGTTCTGACATTAATTGCTTAGGATGTGTGGAACCACCTAGCGTGGCTCAGAGAGTTGTGTCTGCTCTCGTCTGGCTCAGCCTGTACCCTTCGTTTTCTCTTCTGCCACCCAGTTCTTATGTCCTTGGCCTTGTGGTCCTGCGTGGCTTGACCTGGAGGAGTGCCCCCTCACATCCCCGAGCACCTTGGCTTCTGGCGGTCTCTGCTTTCAGCTCTTTTTGGTGGCCCTCCAAACAGTGGCCCCTTACTGCACAGTGGGCCAGGTGCTTCTCCATTTCCTGCTGCTGACACTTGGCCAGGGTGCAGCCTGGCTCTGCCACGGACACTGGGTGCTGTCCAGAGGGGACGGGAGAGGCCCTCAGCTTCACTTGTCATGCAGAGACAGCTGAGTGCTGGGTTTGGAGCTGAGCTGACCAGGGAGTTTCTTGAGGCAGCAGCACAGCCTCCGTGGGGCTCTTGGGTTGATGGGGTGCCCCGAGCTTCAGTTAATGGTTTTTAACTTTTATTGGGTTGAGTAACTTTTTGATGTGTGGTTTCCAGGCTTGTCTTCACATTAGAAATACCTGAGATCTTTTAAATGCAGCGGGTCCTCACTTACATCATAATAGGGTCTCAGAGACTGACTTTACGTGAAACGACATGTAACGAAACCAGTTGTGCCAGAGGCTGACGACGTGACCAAAGGCTATGTTCCTGCGGCACGTTTCCGGCCACCGGACATCACCCAGCTCTACATAAAGACCCCAAACGCTTCTGATGTGAAACACGAAGCAAGGGTGAGGTCTGCAGACATTTAGGAAAGATGAAGGCAGACGAGGACGATGACTCTCTTCCCCCGCTGCTTCCAGTTCAGGGCTGCAGGGGCCGAGCCCCTGCCGGAGCTCGGGGTGCAAGGGGGGCCCCGCCCTGCTCAGGCCGTCCTCCCATCACTGGACAGTCTGAGCATTCAGTCACCCCCACGGGCACATCTCTGGGACATGAGAGGAACCCGCACAGATGTGGGGAGACCACACACGCCATGGACAGGGCCCCACATAGAAGTCGGGTTTTTTCGTAGCGTTATAATGAAAGGAAGTTTAAGAAAATGATGTTATTGGGGACCTGCTGTATTCTAAAGTGCCAGCCACACTCCAGGCCAATGGCCTCAGGCTCTGTGGTCTCAGCCAGTGGTCTTTAGCAGTCTCAGACTATTCCGGTGGAGAGCAGACCCCGCTCGTGTAAAGAATGGGAGGTCTTGCCCTGGGCCTCCTCGTCCTTCTGCTTGTGGGATGGCTGGTCGGATATTTAGGGGCTTTAGACCTGTTGGTCACCGGTGCATTGCAGTTGATTCTGAGTCCCAGGTGTGTCCCCTTCTGTGTGCTTAAGTCAACAGGGTCAAGGACCAGTACAAGGTGTCTGTGCGCATCCCTCCAGACAGCGAGAAGAGCAGCCTGGTCCGCATCGAGGGCGACCCACAGGGCGTGCGGCAGGCCAAGCGGGAGCTGCTGGACCTCGCCTCCCGCATGGTACGCCCCGCAGTCCTGCTGTGGAGGCCCACCCCGCCTGTTGGGCGCCTCTGTAGAGCAGCATCTCTGTCACTGTCGCGTGCAGTCCTGGGAGTGGAAGTCACCAGGTCTTCTGCTGGGCCGCTGTGGTGCTGGCAGGCAGGGGCAGCGGAGCTCAGCCTCAGCCAGACCCTAGAGCCCCTGATGCCTGAGCACCAGCCACAGGCATCACGATAGACTTTTCTGGATTCTTAAAACACACACCCGGGTGTCACTGGTGCATCCGAGGTGAAGAGTCACTGCTGTGAGTTATCTCAAATGGCAACGGGGGTGTGTGTGGTGGGCCTTCCTCCCCCGTCCCCCATGGTAGCACTCCCCTGAGTCACAGCAGCGAGTCTGCACCTGGGTTGCACGTGGAGCACCTTCGAATCCAAATGCGTCTGGTGCCGCGTGAGTGCACCTTGCTCAGCGTGACGTGTGCAGACTGCCAGGAAAGGCCGGGGCCGTGCGGCGCATTCTGCTGTCGTCACCCTGGCCTTCTCGCTCCGTCCTGCACCAGTGCTGTTCCTGGGGTTGCAGATCAGGAGCCCACTGTACAGTCGTGATTCTTTTTCTCAGCCATAATCCACGGCGTGGTACGGCCTCCTGCGGCTGCCCTCTGGCCGTGTCTGAGCTCACTCTGCCCCGTGTCTTGGGTTCTCATCGTGACCGTCCTGGTCCCTGGTTCTGGGGTGTCCTGTTACTACATTCTGGACCTCGATTCCTCTGTCAGTTGGAGGCCGGTCTGGTCTGGAACCTCCTGGGGCTCTTTAACATGTCTGGCGGCTGATGGTCCTCTGGGGAGGCTGAAGAACACGTGGGTTCAGTGCCCCGTGTTGAGCCGTCCTTTTTCTTAATAACGCGTACTGGACGTGTGCGGGGGGAGTGGGGTCATCCCTGCTCTGCACAGTACCAGCCGCGGGGTCTGCTTCCAGTTCCAGCCGAAATGCTGAGCCGCTCTGGGGACTGTGGCTTCTGCAGTAGCAGTTGTCAGCTAAAGCTCCTACTCTGCTCAGAAGAGTGACACACTTGCAGTGTGACACTCCCGGCCAGGGACACCCAGGGGTGCTACACAGACACACTTGGGCACCACCTCACCGGCTGTGAGGGGCATTGCCCACCTGGCTCGTGGTGCGTGACGTCACCCCCTGCGTCGTGCGTGGGGGGGCGTTGCCCACCTGGCTCATGGTGCATGACGTCACCCCTGCGTCGTGTGTTCAGGAAAACGAGCGCACCAAGGACCTGGTCATCGAGCAGAGGTTTCATCGCACCATCATCGGGCAGAAGGGCGAGCGGATCCGTGAGATCCGGGACAAGTTCCCAGAGGTACAGTTTTCCACAGGCGTGTGTGCCTCAGCCCGCACGGGTGGTCTGGTGGGCATTGGGAGCACGCGGTTATCGGAGTTCTTGCCAGCATCTGGACTTGGCCTCTCGATGATTTCTTCTAGGTTATCATCAACTTTCCAGACCCAGCACAAAAAAGTGATATTGTCCAACTGAGAGGGCCTAAGAATGAAGTTGAGAAATGCACAAAGTACATGCAGAAGATGGTGGCGGATTTGGTAGGGGACATTTTCCATCCTTTGTTGTGTGACAGTGTTGCAGACAGCGTGAGAGATGTGTACCCTCAGAACCCCTGCCTCGGGGAGCACGCTCCGGTGCCGGGTGGGTCTGCCGTCTTGGAGACTTGAGACAAAGTACCAATGCCATTTCTTAGCGGTTGAGGTTTAGATGGCAGACACTGTCCCCACTTGAGTATTCTGTGGAATTCCGGTGGGGAGGGCCCCCTTTCCCGTGCCAGCTCCCTTGTTCCCTGAGGGTCTGTCTTTCCCCTAGGGAGAGGTGTGTCCCAGGAGTCACATAGCGGTTCCTTTTCTCAAGCCTGGCACAGAGGGGGCGAGTGACGGGCAGGCTGCAGCTGGCCTCACGCACCTCACGGTTCTCACGGGGTGTGCCCTAGGCTCGTGACCGCCCGAGAGGGGACAGGGAGGGCCTCCCGGCACCGGGCTTGCGTGCACTGCCCTGCATGCCGGCGTTCCTGAGAGGCAGGTCTGTTGTGTTCTGAGCCTGGCATCCTGGCCTCTGTCCGTCCCTAAGCAACCACCATCCCAGGTGTGGCATGGATGACTCTTTAACCTAGAGCATTGGTCGAGAGCGCCCAGCCAAACCTGATTGCTTCTGGATCGTGGACCCTGCATCTAAGATGGCAGGTTCTGTGGCTACTAAAGGGGCTTTGCCTCTTGTCAGCTCCAGCGGGCTGGGTTGGGCAGTTGTCTCACCCGTCCTGTGGCAGACAGACCCCCCAGCCAGGAGAGAGCAGCGGACGGGGACCTGTTCAGGAGCAGAGTCCTGTCGTTTGATGCTGCCCTTGGGACAGAAGGGCCATCTCGCTCTGTGGCGTGACTGGGGACTGGTCCGTCGCTCTCTTCCCTAAGGTGGAGAACAGCTACTCGATCTCGGTTCCGATCTTCAAGCAGTTCCACAAGAACATCATCGGGAAAGGAGGCGCAAACATCAAGAAGGTGACAGCTCAGCCTGCCTCGCAGCCCTGGGCGCGCTGGGCACCCTGTGCGGGGTCTGTAGGCGGGAGCCATCCTTCCCAGCCCTGGGCGCCCCACCCCGGCCTTGCTGCTGCTCGGGGCCTCACGCTTGCCTCTGTCACAGATCCGAGAGGAAAGCAACACCAAGATCGATCTCCCAGCGGAGAACAGCAACTCTGAGACCATCGTCATCACAGGCAAGCGGGCCAACTGTGAGGCCGCCCGGAGCCGCATCCTGTCCATCCAGAAAGACCTGGTAATGGGGAGCTGCAGGGCAGGGCGGTGGCGCGCGCGCCGGGCGGGGCGGGGCCTCGCTCCACGCTGGGAGGAAGCTGCCTGCACTGGCCTGTGGTCCCGAGCAGTCGCCGTGGCCTTGGACTCGGACGTCGCGGTCCCAAAGGCCTCACCGCCGCCTCAGCTTTTGAAAACGTGTGAGGTGTGCGGCCGGATGAGTTTGGGCAGGAGTGTGTGTCCGTGGAGTCCCCTCCCCCACCAGGATGACAGACGTATCTGTCATCCCCCAAATTGCTTTGTACCCCCTTTTAACACCTCCGTCCCACTTGCCGCCAGCTTCCCTGCTCTCCGCAGCCAGCCCCTCAGCTGCCTCGTCTGCGTCATGTGGAGAAATCGTAGCGCCCACTCGCCTGAGTCTAGCTACTCTCATCTGCGTGGTTGTGTCGAGTCAACCGTGTTGTCACGTGTATCAGTTCTTCGTTTTTTGAGATATAATTGACATGGGACGTTATTTCCAGGTGTGCAGTGTGATGGTCCCATGTTTGTGTATGTTGGGAAACGGTCATCACAGTGAGTCTTGTCAACAGCTGTCACCACCCACAGTTAGGTTTTTTCCTCACGATGTGACAGTTAATAAGATCTCTCCCAGCATCTCTGAAATAGTGCGGAGTTGCCGACCAGCGCAGCCCCCTCGCCGTCCTTCACACCGTGGCCTTACTCAGTTTACAGCCGGAAGTCTGTGCCTTTGACCCCGTCACCCGTTTCACCCGCCCCCACCTCCCGCCACCATCATTTTGTTCTCCATGAGCTTGGTTTTCTTATACGTCATTTTTTTTTATTGCTGAGTAATATTTCACTGCGTGGCTAGATCATGTTTCTAGTTTGTGTTTTTCCAAGGGTTTTTGTTTTATCTAAGTTGTTGAATTTATTAGCATATTTTCATAATGTTCCCGTATTTTTCTTTACTCTTTGTAGTAATGTCATCTCTTTCATTCCTAATGTACATGATTTGCATCTTTATAAAATGACTTCCTTTTATCCCTGGTAATATTTTTTGCTCCAAAACCTACTTTTTTGTTAAAGTGGGTTTCTTTTAGGCAGCTTGTTTTTCTGGTCATTCTGATAATTCTGCCTTTTAAATTGAGGTGTTTACACTTAATTTCATTAGTGGTTATGCTGCATTACACGTTTTTTATAACACATACTTAATGACATTCAGTGAGATTGTTTTTTTCACTTTTAAATTTGTGGTGAAATGTGTGTAAAGTTTGCCATCTTAACCGTCTTTAAGCGTGCGGATCAGCGTCAGTCACGTCCACATGCAGCCGTCACCGTGACCGCCATCTCCGGAATGTGCTGCTCGCGCTGCACCCTGCGCAGCCCGGGGCCGCCTCACCGGAGGGCGTCGCACGCTCGGGCTGAGTCCGTCTGGCTCTCGGTGCTCCTGTGTCCTTTCCGCTTTGTTCTCTCTTTCTGCCTTTTGGATCGAACGTTTTCGTTGCTTTTATCTCCATTTTCGGCTTGTCATAACTATTTTGGTGGTAGCTTTGGGTGTTCGGTGTACCTCTTAAACTTGGAGTCAAGCGACGTTATGCTACCCAAACCCCGGGCAACCACTGATCTCTTACGTGTCCACGGTGCTGGCTTTTCCAGGCTGTCCCAGCGGAGTCTCACAGATGGCCTCTTTCTCTTTGTAATAAGTAGTAAGATGGGTCACATGACAAGCGTGTGTTTAATTTTATAAGAAATTGCTGGCCCGTGCCCCCGAGTGGCCGCACCGTTGTGTGTTCCCGGCAGCCGGAGCAGGAGCCCCTGCGGCTCGTGCGCCCTGGTCGCCGGCTGTCCCTTTCCGTCCTGGGGGCCTCGCTTCCGTCTTCTCACGCAGGTCGTTTCTGACGGGACAGCTGCCACTGCCCTGCGCTTTGCTCATCTGCTCACACCGGCCTCTCCCTCCGGCTGTGTTTATGGCCGTCTCACCAGCTTTGAACAAGTTACGACAGGTCTTGGTATAGTTTTCGTTGTTTCTTTGCCTGGAGTTCATTGAACTTCGTGGATACGTGACTTTGGAGTTGTCATTGAATCTGGGCGACTGGGTCCTCTTTCTTCCTCAGCTCTTCCCGTCCTCCCCCTCAGGGGCTAGTTCTGAGTGTCGGCCGTGCGGGCTGTCCTGCCGTTCACTGACGCTGCTTATTTGGGTGAGGAGGAAGGATGCTGTGTCTTTCTCCATGAGTTTCTTTAAATTCATTAATTTTCTGCAGTCTCTATATAATCTGCCTGTAATCCTGTCTGGTATATTTTCCATTTTAGACACTGTTTTCACCTGTAGAAGTTCAATTTGAATCTTTTATTTTTAAGCGTAATGTGTTCAGTCTTTTGGTTTGGCTTCTTGACCACAATCAGGATAGTGAACATCACCTGTTGGGTTCCTTGGCCCACCTTTTCTAACACCTGTCGTTCCTGGCTGGGTTTGTGTTTTCTCCTCGTCCTGGGTGGTTTTTTCCATTTTGTCGGCCAGACGTGAAGCTTGCTGTGGCGGGTGCTGCACACATCTGTGTTCCTGTAGATGTCTTTGTGCTTTCGGTCACTTCAGAACAATTAGCTTTTTTCTGGACGTGCTTTTAAGGCTTGTTAGGTGGGTTTCTGCTTGTGCGTAGTCCACGGCTGGTCATTTCCCGCTACAAGGTGAGACCCCTCTGGGTACTGTGCCTAGCGTCCCATGAACGGGGACAGCTGACCGAGCTACAGTCCTTGTGTCCTCTCGTCCTTCCAGCCGTCTTTCCCTGGCCCAGGCAGTCTCCCTTTGTGCGTCAGCGCGGGAGCTTCTCTCCACGCCGTCTTTTCTTGGGCTCTGACCCGCCACCCCCAGGCACTTGGTCTCCCTGGACTATCAGCTCTTTGTCCTGGGCGCAGGAGCACAGCCAGGGGCAGCACGGAGCCCGCCTGGGGTCAGTGTCATGTGGGAGGTAAACTTGGTCACTGGTGTCACTGTGACTGGAGACAGAGTCCTCGCTTACAGGGCTTCAGTGGGAGAGGTTGGCCAGAGCCCTCAGACCGACCTCTGCTGCCAGCGCCGCAGGTGGGCTGAAGAAGCGAAGCACTGGTTTACGGTCTGAGTCCACGGCCACCGTCCTGCACGGTGCGCGTGCCCTCCACGCATGTCCACACCTGCACGAGGCCCCGGGCCCTCTGCTCTAGCCCTTCCTGGCCACACGCAAACATGGCTCCCTCATGCCGCATGTGATTCCAGGCCAACATAACCGAGGCGGAGGTTTCGATCCCGGCCAAGCTGCATAACTCCCTCATCGGCACGAAGGGCCGCCTGATCCGCGCCATCATGGAGGAGTGTGGCGGGGTCCACATCCACTTCCCTGTGGAGGGGTCGGGCAGCGACACGGTTGTCATCAGGGGCCCCTCCTCGGACGTGGAGAAGGCCAAGAGACAGCTCCTACACCTGGCAGAGGAGAAGGTGAGTCCCGCGGGGGGCGGGGTGGGGTGGGCAACGTGTCCTCGAGACAGACTTCTGTCCTCTCGGTGGCGCACAGCCCGGCCCCACGCTCCCTTTCTTCCTGGCAGGCCCAGGAGCTCCTCGTCCCTTCCCGTCGCTTGCATCTAGCCCTTCGCTGAAGGGCTTTCCACACACAACAGAGGAAGTTTGCTGTTCGGCCTATTAGTTTTGTGGTTTCTTTTTTAAAAGTATGATTTATCTAAAGTGTGTAGTCTGGCTTTTGGTGAACATACATTCATGTACTGCCACGTGAGGGCAGTGAAAATGTTTTGACCCCTCAAGATTCTTCGTTTGTCACAGCCCATCTGCGGGTCTGTTTCTGGACCGTTAACTCTCAGCGACACCACAAGGCCAGAATAGCTAGCTTTATGGCAGGGTCCCCAAGCCTCGGGCCGGTTTAGTCCATGGCCTGTTAGGAACCGAGCAGCACAGCAGGAGGTGAGTGGCAGGCGAGCGAGCGAAGCTCCATCTGCATCTGCAGCCGCTCCCCAGCGCCGGCATCACCGCCTCAGCTCTGCCGCAGATCCTCAGGTGTTAGATGCTCCTAGGAGCACCGGTCCCTGGTGCCACAGAGGTTGGGGGCCGCTGCTTTGTGAGACATCTGGCGAGTCCTTGAGTTTTGTGCTCTTTAAAATTGCTTTGGCTGTTCCAGATCTTGCCTTTCCAAAAGCATTTTTGGAACCAGCTTGTCAAATGCTAGGAGGAAGAAAATCCTGCTTGGATTTTGATTGGTGTAGATGAAGCTAAAGATCATATTGGGGAAAATTGAGATCTCAGCAGTTCTCAATCTTTGTCTGTATTTCATTCTTCTAAGTCTGACTTTTTTTTTTTGGTGTTTTGTAGTTTTTAGTATGTAGATATTCACATTTTGTTCAATTTATGTCGTTTTTTTTTTGTTTGTTTGTTTTATTTTTTTAGTGCTATTACCCATAGTATTTTGTAGCCCATTTTAATTTTCAGTTGTGGTAGCATGTAGAAATAAATACATTTGATTTTTGAACATGGCCTGCCTTTTACGTGTCCAGGCTAAGGCTCACTTAATAGTTCTGGTACCTTTTCCCAGTGGTTGCTTGTGAGCCTCTTGTCTCCTATAGCACACTCGGTCTGCGAGGGGCAGCAGCATCTTTCTTCCTGACCCACACTCCACGCTTCCCGTCCCCCTGCATCACTTGGACACCTGTGTGTGGAGTGTCAGCGGTGGGAGCGGATGGCCTCGCCCTGCTGTGAACTTGGGGACGTGCTCAGCCCTTGAGCGTCAAGGGTGCCCGGTGCTGGGCCTTCTGCGGTGTCCTTTATCAGGCTGAGGGTGCGCCCTTCTGTCCCTAGTTTGCTGAGGCTTCGTGCTGCAGATGGGTGTTGAGTTTGGTCAAAGGTGTTTTTCCTGCATTTATTGACGTGATCACATGGGCGGTTTTTTGTGTTTTTTTTTGTTTTTTTAACATATGTATTAGATTGACTTTTTTTCTCCTTTTTAAAGTTCCACCAATCTCGCAGCTTGGGGGTGAGCCCCACCTGGTTCTGACGTGTTACCCTTTTCCATTTTGCTGGGTTGGGCCTGCCTCACTTGTTAGCTTTCTGCAGGGCCGCTGCTGGCGAGGGCCTCGTGTCTGAGGGTGGGAGAGTCTCTTGGCACCCTGTGAAAGCAGCACTGAAAAGGTGACAGAATCTACTGTTCCCTGCCCGTGCTGGCACGCCAGCTCTCGCCATGTCTGGGGTCGAGCTTGACAGGAGGAGGGAGAGAGCGTGCACTGTGGGTCTGCGTGGGTCTGGAGGGGTGTGGTCCCGTGTGCCCCCGTGTGCCTTCCAGATGGATCTGCCGGAAGAGCTGGCATCCGCAACGCGATCCCCATGTCCGGCCTTTCCTGGGCCCTGGTTTCTTGGTGTCAGCTGAGGACCGTGCTCAACTAGGGTCTCTGAGCTTGAAGTGGGGGCGCAGCTGGCCCTGCACCCCCCTGGAGCACCCGTAAAGGCAGGGCTGGAGGGCGCGCTCTGTGTGTGTGCTAAGTCTGTGTGCTCTGAGCCGTGGGGGCCTCTCTCGTCGCGGTGGAGGGAAGTACGAGGACAGTCTGGGTGGCCAGTGTCTCTTTTGGTGCCACTTGAGTAGCCCCACTTGGTGACAGTGTGAGATAAGTCCTACGCCATGCTGTTGTCCCTTAGGCCCTCCTGTTTACCTGCACCAGGGGCTGGGCAGGTGGCAGCGGGCCGATGTGTGGCCTTGGTTTCTGCAGCAAACCAGGAGTTTCACTGCCGACGTCCGCGCCAAGCCGGAGTACCACAAGTTCCTCATCGGCAAAGGGGGCGGCAAAATTCGCAAGGTGCGCGACACCACAGGGGCCCGCATCATATTCCCAACAGCTGAGGACAAGGACCAGGATCTGATCACCATCATGGGAAAAGAGGATGCGGTCAGGGAGGCCCAGAAGGAGCTGGAGGCCCTGATCCAGAACCTGGTGAGACCCAGCAGCCCAGAGCCCCAAGCCCAGCGAGGCCGAGCCACAGCTGCCTGCGCCTCGTGGCATGGCCAGCGGGCCCTTGACCGCCCTTCCCTTCCCCCGACGCCACAGGATAACGTGGTCGAAGACTGCATGCTGGTGGACCCCAAGCACCACCGTCATTTTGTCATCCGAAGAGGCCAGGTTCTGCGCGAGATTGCTGAGGAGTACGGTGGGGTGATGGTTAGCTTCCCGCGCTCCGGCACACAGAGCGACAAAGTCACCCTCAAGGGCGCCAAGGACTGTGTGGAGGCGGCCAAGAAGCGCATCCAGGAGATCATCGAGGACTTGGTTGGTGCCAGGGAGCTTGGCGTGCTTCTCGGGCACAGCGGCGGGAGGGCGCCCCATTTGTCCCATCGGGCCCCACTCGCCAGGTTGCCTTTCTCACAGTCCAGCAGCCTCCCCCTGCCGGGCCATGAGGAGCTGCCTTCACAAGCAGCTTACTGTTCAGTTCACGAATGCGCGGCACGTCCGGGGGAGCCAGCTTCCCGCTCTCCTCTCCTCCTCCAGGGAGAAGGAAATAGGTTGAAGGAGAGGGGGTCACAGCGCGTCCAGGGGGGCCACAGCAACCGTGCTGCTTCTCCATCCAGCCTCGGAGAGCTTCGCTCTTGCCCCGCTCCCCACGGCCCCCTGCTGCGGCCTCGGAGGCGCTTTCTCTAGCGAAGCCCGATGGCTCCTTGTAGAGTCAGAGCCGCAGCGTCCCAGCGTCCCTTTCCTGGGACTGATGTGGCCCCCTGTCTGCTTGAAGGGAAATCAGCGTCGTTAGATTCGAATTCCCAGTGGGAGCCGGCACCAGTGTAGTTTTGCACGGATGAGCCTTCGATACTTTGTAGCCTTCTTGGGGAGACTCCCGCCAGGCTCCCCTTTGGCCCTGCCCTGTGCCCTTACTCTGCCCCATCACACGTGGGCCTCTGGGTTCCACTTGGGGATAAAGGGGCGTCTGCGAGCTTGGTCGTGGCGTGAGTGTGAATTGACCACGAGCGGTTAACCTTCGCCTCTGTGTTTTCCCGTCATGCCGCACCTCCCCCAGGAAGCCCAAGTGACCATGGAGTGTGCCATACCCCAGAAATTCCATCGATCCGTCATGGGTCCCAAAGGTTCCAGAATCCAGCAGATCACACGGGACTATAATGTTCAGATTAAGTTCCCGGACAGAGAGGAGAATCCAGGTGGGTCTGCAGTGAGCTCTGTGCCGCTTGGGAAGTGGGAGGCGAGGCGGTCCTGACCTGCGGTGAGGTGGGCACAGGTGGCCGTGGCGTCCTGGCGAAGCGCCTCCCTGCCCGGGGGTCTGAGCTCGGGCTCACCCCTCGTCTCCAGGTGAGCTTCGTCAGTCACTCCAGGGTGACCAGGCACCCTTCAGGCACCCTTCAGGCATCCTAGAGGCTCACATCTGGTGACAGAGCCAGCTGCTTACTCAGGAGCCCATGCTCGGCTCCACTGCCCACAGCCCCTGGGGAGGCCGGTGCGCCGAGGCTGTGTCTGCTTTGGCCACGGCAGCGGCCTCTCCTCTCCACTTCACCCAGAGTGGGAAGGATGGGGAGGTGACCTGTGGCAGGGCTGCTGTGGGCAGAGCAACTTTGTAAATCATGTCTCCTCCTGGTCTTGATGCAAAGGCATGTCCTGCCCTCTAGGGGGTGGTCTCAGCTGCCCATGGGGCCGAGCTCGGCGCGAGTGCCTGCCAAGCATGTGCCACATGCCCTGGCCCCCAGTGCTCATCTGGACCCTCGAAGCTCCTCTGTCTCTCTGGGAATGCAGGCTGTTGTGAATAGAAATCTAGCTGTCATAGGGAATCTAACAGTCATGTTTCACCCTTGACTGTTTACTTTTTAATTTTGATGTAATTTCATAATTAAAAGAAAAATTGCACAGGAGTGTACGAAGACATGTTTTGTATGCTCATTACCCAAACTCACCAGTTCTCATGCTCCCTCCCCACTTCACACACACACTCGATTTTCCTGAGGCACGCGAGTGTAGTTTTCAGACTTGCTCCTTGCCCATTGGACAGTTTTCTCAGAACGAGGGTATTCTCTTACGTCAGTTGAGGTAACTTGGGCGTGTTCATCACAATTGGTAGATCTGATTATATGATATCGTTATCAAATTCGTAGTTGAAATTCAAGTTTTGCCAGCTTTAAAAGCACCCTGCAGAGCCCACCTCTTCCCCCAAATTTTAATCCCAGGTCACGATGGCAGTCCTGCCTGTTGGCATTCACTCGTCTGTGTAGCGACCGGACTCCTGGATTTCGTTTTTCGCCAGGAGCATTGTGCTGGCGTTTGTTTTGGTGAACACGCGGCCCCTGGAGCGGCCCGTGGGAGCCTGGCCGGCTGCTCCCATGCCCTGTTTCACGTCTCTTCTGGGTGCTTGCTCGCTTCCTGGCATAAGAAGCTGGCGCAGCCTTATCTTGTTCCTCCCAAATCTCTCGAGCACCTCCCAGCGGCACCATGCCTCCTGGGCTGTCCACATGTCCATCCTCCCTCAGATGCACAGGCCCCGCCCTCCGCGCCTGCTGCACACTGTGCATCTCACCTCAGCCTCCGAGGCAGGTAGCTTCGTGCTCCGGGAGGAAGTGGAGCGTATGCACATGGCCTGTGCGAACTGCCCCTTCCCTCTGTCCCTAGTCCACAGCATGGAGCCGGCCGTCCAGGAGAATGGCGACGACACCGGGGAGAGCAGAGAGGCCGAGCCTGGCTCTCCCCGGAGGTGCGACATCATCGTCATCTCTGGCCGGAAGGAAAAGTGTGAAGCCGCCAAGGAAGCCCTCGAGGTACGTGGGTGGCCTGGGCGAGGTGTGGCCTCAGCGATGCTGCCCTGGTGGCCACGGGCCACCGGTCACTTCAGTCCTGAGCCCTGAGTGCCTTGGCTTGCACGACAGGTGGAGGCGCTGTCTCCCTAGGACCTGGCAGCTGCCCGGGGATCGGGAGGCCGCCAAGAGCAGAGCCGATGGCTGTCATTAGCAGCAGAGTGAATGTGGCCTCTGGTCTCAGTGTCCCCTCTGGGCAGCAGGGATGTCCAGACCTGTCTCAGGCTGCTTTTGGCAGCGAGTGCTTCTTGAGTGTTCACTTATGTACGTGCCGGGTGCTGCTCTGCGTGCCACCTCACCATAGCCGCAGGACGGCCGTGCACGGAGGCAAGTGAGGGACAGAGTTACCATGCGTCGAGGTCAAGTGCCGTGGGGGCGGTTGGGGTTTGCGGCTGACGCCGAGTGGACCAGCCAGCGTGCCTGTGCCCGTTGCCGCCGTCCCCGAGACTCTCGTGGGCTTGGATTGTAGCCCGTTCCTGACCGTGGCGAGGCCGGGAGTCGGGGCGAGCCTCTGCCTGCCAGCCGCTTCCCCTCCCCCACGCCCAACGTCCCGTTCCCTGGTTTGTCCGGTTCTGCTTCGTTGTGCTTCTGCGAGGGGCCTGCTGCAGTCAGGGGCGGAGGCCGGGGTGCGAGCGTTTGCTCTGCCAGCGTCAGCCTCAACACTGGATCCCTCATCCTGCCTCTGTGTTTCCGTGGAGCTGCAGGTGGCCTTCTCCGCCCGGGGGGAACAGTGTGGACGGTCCTCACAGGGCTGGCTTTTCTTCGTGCCCCCTGAAGACCTGTCGCTGAGCCTGTGGTGTCGCTCTGCTCGTGTTCTCAGGCCTAACTTCAACCGTCGTCCCTGCAGGCACTGGTTCCTGTCACCGTTGAAGTGGAGGTGCCCTTTGACCTTCACCGGTACATCATCGGGCAGAAGGGCAGCGGGATCCGCAAGATGATGGACGAGTTTGAGGTAACGCAGCTTCGTGAGTCCTTTCCCTGGAGAGCAGACATGTGAAAGTGGAGTCCAGCCCCACTTCCTGCCCTCCTTGTCCCGAGCCCACAGGTGTGTCCCTGGCACATGCGACAGGCCGCCGATCGTGACTGGCAAGCTCACCATCATTGGGGGCCAAATGGACACATCCCGTCCCGAAGGCCCCCCACGTACTCGGCTCTGTTCCCGTCTCCGCGCAGGTGAACATACACGTCCCGGCACCGGAGCTGCAGTCCGACATTGTCGCCATCACAGGCCTCGCTGCAAACTTGGGCCGGGCCAAGGCCGGGCTCCTGGAGCGCGTGAGGGAGCTGCAGGCCGAGCAGGAGGACCGGGTGAGTGCCAGGCGGGCTGGCACGCACACACTCGAGGGTGGCTGGGAGTAGCCATCGTGCAGGCGGCATCTAGAGACCTTTCCTCAGGCGGCGTGAGGCGACGTGAGGCGACGTGGCTTCTTCTTATCTAGCAGCGACCTCGTCCGGCCTCCCTGTCTATCAGTGGTTTCTCTAAAAGTGGATGTGGGGACACGTGGAGGCCGTTGTCCGAGGGACCCCCAGCACGTGCCGTGCGGCGTGGGTCGGCGTCAGGCCCCCCAGTCCGTGCTTCCCCTGCTGCTGAGGATGGATGAGAGCCCGCCTGGCCTGTCGCCTGAGTGACGGCACGCAGCAGGCGTCTCTCCCGGGTGCGCAGTCACGGGCTCTTCGCTGAGTGCAGGGCCCAGTGGGTGGCAGAGCTCTTGGCCCTGCAGCTGGAGCGTGTCCCCGCTGTGTGGGCACCGGCTTTGGGGTTTGTCCTCTGGCCACAGGCGGCCAGGCTGTGTCTGCCCCTTAGCGCTTTTGTTCCCTCCTCTGTGGGTGCTTTTGTACCCCGGCCCCGAAAGAACAGAGCACTTTGCCGACTGCCTCCTCAGATGCCTGTTTCACAAATAGGAGAGGAGCCAGGCGCAGGCCGCCCGCACGCGGCTCCCCTCAGCTGCCCCCCAGGCCTCCCAGGGCCTCCTGAGGGGTTGTGGACGTGGCTGCGGTAGCCAAGTCCCCTGGCTCTCGCTAGTGGCCGACGCTGGGATGCGGCACCGGCTGACAGGAAGGCCTTGTCTTGTTTTTGCTGCCGAGGTGACAGTGGGTGCCGTCCAGGTCCAGGTGGGGTGGGGCCGTGGACGTGTGTGACGTGCAGGTCGCGAGGGACGCGCTCCCCTCTTAGCCTCACTCGTTTGTTTCATTTTTAGGCTCTACGGAGTTTCAAGCTGAGTGTCACTGTGGACCCCAAGTACCACCCCAAAATCATTGGGAGAAAGGGGGCGGTGATCACCCAGATCCGCCTGGAGCATGACGTGAGCATCCAGTTTCCTGACAAGGACGATGGCAGCCAGGTAAGCACGCCGCTCAGGTCAGGCACAGCACCATGCTGGGGGCAGGTGGGACTCACGTCGACCTTTGTCCTTACCTGGGAGCAGGGAGCAGGCAAACTTGTACCCCGATGGACGGTCAGAGGCCAGGGTTCAAGGGCAGGTCTCTGACTCCGAGTTTGGCCCGGGATCTGGCCCCATCCTGGCCCGTGCCAGTTGGGTGAGGATTCTCTGACACGGCTGTGTCGCAGTGTGGACTTGGGGCGTCGCCCACCTGGTCACTCCTTTCCAGGGTGTGTCCTTGTTCCTTGGAGCTGGGCTGGGGCCTTCTTGCAGGGTTGTCCTCACAGGTGGGGACTGCAGAGGTGCCCACCGCCTTGTGTCCTCAGAGGGGAGCGGGAAGCAGCCCCCTCTCTGGACACCCCATCGCCCATCCCACAGCCCTGCCTAGCATCTCCGGGTCCTCTCTGCTCCTCTCCTCAGGCTCAGCCTCTGGGAGGTGCCGGCCCCTGGGGCACAGCCTCGTATGCGGTGAGAGCCGGTCTCTGCCGGGTCCTCCGCGGCCTTCCGCACGCCGCCCAGCACCGGAGCCGGTTCACTAGAACTTGGGGCTGTGAACCGCAGAGACCTCTGTGGACTGGCCGAACCCCCTGCATGTGTCGTGTCGTGGCAGGCGCCTGCCTGCTGTGTCTGCTGCTCCCCGACCCTCTGTCTCCCTGAGCCAGTCACATGCCTGCGTCATGGTCACCGGGGAAGGGAGGTGGGCCTGCAGGTGCCGGCCCGCCCTCGGCCCGCCCTCGGCCTTCCGGGCGCCTTCTGCGCTCTGCCCTTTTTTCTGTTCGCCTGTGTTTCTGAAGAACGTGTTTGTGCTGCCTTGTTTTATTTTCAACTTCGATTTTCAATTATCTTGAGAATTTAGCTTCACTCCCTTTTATCTCTTTTAGCTTTTGTATACGATGACGAGTTTTTTAAAGTCATCGTTTAGTGTTTAGGCTGCTAACATCTCAGGAGCCAAGTAGGGTCAAGCAGACACCTTTTTTTCGTACACAGCTTTGTCCTGTGAGACTTACGCTCCGTTTGCCGTCTGTCCTGGGCCCGCGCTGTCTTGGCGATGCCTCACTGGCTGGCGCAGGTTTCCGGGCCGGCCGTGGGTCGGGCTGCTGCTCTCAAGTCCCCTGGGGTTTCTCTGGCCTCTCCCTGTGGGTCTCTAAGTTCCTGCTCTTCTGTTTTTTTTCCCAGGTGTTTATTCTTGTTTTCTGGTCCTTTTTCCTTTAACATTGCGTTCTGTTCTTTTTCTGTGGGTGTAACGTTTGCTCCTGTTCTGGAGGATGTGGCTTAGGTTGTTACCTTGTGTGTAAATTCTGTGTCTTGAATTACCCATTCGCCCTGCTGAGCCTTTACGGGCCGGCGCCCTTGTGCTGTATGTTATTCAGTAAGAGGGAGGCCCAAGGCCAGAGTACACCATAGCTGTGGGGTGCTGTGCCCACCACGTGTCAGGCACCTTCTTCCAGGTCGTTCCATCTCCAGCAGAGACCTCTCCAGACAAAGGGCCCTGAGCCCTCACCTGCCAGTGTCTGGTCACCTTCGTTGGCAGGTGCTTTCTGTTCCTGCATGCGGCTTTTTGGTGAAGTTTGGGGGTGGGGGCGGGAGCTGAGTGGGCATCGCTAACCTGCTCTTTGAAGTCAGCCACCTCCTTTCTCTTCAGGGCGGAAGTTCTCTCCCCCAGGTGAGGCCTGCCCGGCTCTGCGCTTCAGCCAGAGCCCCTGCACGCCCCTCCTGCCCGCGAGTCCCGGGGGCATTTTCCTTCTGACTGGATTCTCCCATCTCAGCCGCAGGACCAAATCACCATCACGGGGTACGAGAAGAACACAGAAGCCGCCCGGGACGCCATATTGAAAATCGTGGGTGAACTCGAACAGATGGTTTCTGAGGATGTCTCACTAGACCACCGTGTCCATGCCCGCATCATTGGCGCCCGCGGCAAAGCCATTCGCAAAATCATGGATGAATTCAAGGTGAGTGCCCCGCCCCGCCTGAGGGCATTTGTGTCCAGTAAGTGCCCACGAGTCCCTCTATGTGGGCTGCCAAGGGAGCACGGGGGACCGTCTCCCGGCCTCAGGACCTCCTGCCTCAATCGCTGATTGTTCTCGCTGACCCACGGGGTCTCGGAGGGGAGACGTCCATGGTTTGGGTGCTTGTCCCTGAGGGGGTGAGGTCAAGCGGGTCACAGCAGGGCGTAGCATCCTGAGCACGCTCGCTCTCGGTGGGCTCTGCACCTTTGAGACACAGGTACCTCGGCTTGTTCCCTCTGCCTTGTGCGAATGGAGCTCTCTCTGTGCTCGGGTCGTCCATGTTCTGGGGACGCCCGGGGACCCAGACCTCTCCCTACGCTCGCACCAGCTCGAGGCGAAGGTGCTGGCAGTGACCGTTCTCACCCTCTGCGTGTGTGCCTTCCAGGTGGACATTCGCTTCCCACAGAGCGGGGCCCCAGACCCCAATTGTGTCACGGTGACGGGGCTGCCAGAGAATGTGGAGGAGGCCATCGACCACATCCTCAACCTGGAGGAGGAATACGTGAGTGCTGGGGTCATGTGGGGCAGCCCATGGGGGTTCTCAGGTGTGCCAGGTGCACCAAGCCCCAGATGCTGGAAATGGGTGCGCACGGTGGGGGTGCTCGTTAAGCATCCCCACTGCAGACTGACTCCCGCCCTCCCCCCACCCCCGCCCCCACAGCTGGCCGACGTGGTGGACAGTGAGGTGCTGCAGGTCTACATGAAGCCCCCTGCCCATGAGGAGGCCAGGGCGCCGTCCAAGGGCTTCGTGGTGCGGGACGCTCCCTGGACGGCCAGCAGCAGCGAGAAGGTCAGGCGTCTTCTCCAGGGGACCCCGCCCCCATGCCCAGCGGCCGAGGTGGGGAGCCGCTAGGGGACCACCTGAGTGCAGCCCCCTGCTGAAGCTGTGCCCTTCCTCCCACAGGCTCCTGACATGAGCAGTTCCGAGGAATTCCCCAGTTTTGGGGCTCAGGTGGCCCCCAAGACCCTACCTTGGGGCCCCAAACGATAATGGTCAGAAAGCAGAAGCTTCTCCAGCCTGCTGACCCACGCCCCAGCACACAGTGGTTTGTCTCGACCTGACCCAGCGGCTGGACCCTCGTAAATTGTCGATACTCCCCCCTCCCCGAGGTCTCACAGTGAAGCCGGGGTGCCCGGCGCCGTGTGTGGCCGGTTCCGGGCCTGGCCAGCCCCAGCGCGTGCTCAGGACCCACCCCTGGCACCCGCGCTCCAGATGGCTCGCCATGGCGGTCAGCGCTGACCGGCAGCTCCCCGGTCCACCCAGCATGTCCGGAGAGTGCTGGCCCCCAAGCCATGGCTGAGTCTACTTCCTGTGTCATGACCTCAGGAAATAAATTTCCTTGACTTTATAAAAGCCAAAATGTTTGCCCTCTTCCTTTCCCTCCTCCTCCCCGCTTGCCTGTTGTGGAATGCAGCCCGCCCCCTTCCAGCTGCCACAAAGCCCACCTGGCCCAGACCGCGGGGGTGGGGAAGAGGCCCCGGCGTGCACACCACGAGCACCCGGACCCGGAGGAGAGCTGCAGGGTGCTGGTCAGAGGGGCAGAGGGTGACCCGGGCTCCACAGGCGCTGCAGCGTGAGGCCACATGCCTGCCATCTGGGTCCACGGGCTGCCACGGTGGCGATATGGAGGTGGGTGGCCCGCCAAGCGGAGGGGGGGGGTACCTGCTCTGAGTGACGGCTGACGGTTATGTGATTTTCAGCCCTTTGTGTCTGCCCTTTCAAATGCTTCTACCTCAGCGCGTGGCGGTGACCTTACATGTGGGTCGCTCAGACTTGGTTCAGACACGTCTGGGGTCACAGGTTTTCCACAGCCTCGAGGGCAAGTAGCCGCTTGCCTGGCTCCAGGCTCTGCCCTCCTCACCCACACGTGGTAGAGGCCAGAGGGCCGGTCCAGAGCGGGGAGTATACACGGCACCCCACCTGGCTGTCCCTTGACACGCTCGGGTCCTGTGTGTGAGCCCAGGGGAGCTGGCCGTCCGAGGCAGGCTTCGTGGTCCTGAGATCGAGAGAGACTCGCTCGGCCTGGGTGGAAGCCTAGGTGCTGCTCAGGGCACCTGCCCTTCTCGGGGGTGGTGGGTCATTCTGGGTGAGACGTGGAGCCCCGCCCCCGGCCAGCGTGGAGACGGCAGCCTGTGGAGAGTGGCGGTGGCTGGGGGCCCGCCGTCCCACCCCCGCCTCTTCCCGTGGAGGTGACTGAGCTACTCGGAGCCGTCCTCTCCCAGATTCTGGAGTTCCTAGGGAGGCCGACTTGTGCCCATACCCCCGTCCTTCCCCTGACACCCCGCACGTCCACTCTTGGTTTAACTCAGCTTGGCAACCTGAGAATTGCCGACAGCTGGTGTCCGTTGCCTCTGCACGTTCCCATCCCAAGCAGCCTAAACGTGCCCATTCAAAGCAATGATAACTTGGGACAGGAAAGAACATTTGCTTCAGCTAAATAGGCCGGGTGGCCCAAACTAGGTCGAGTCGGTCGATCCAGACAGGGAGGTGGGAGGAAAGGCACGGCCTCGCCTTCCCCAGGGGCGACCTGGACCCTTGCCCGTGGCCACCCTCTCCTCCCCGCCCCCTTCCACACCCAGCCCCTACCTGAAGCTAGAGTTCTAATTCTCACGACAGGATTTTGCACATCTGCATTTACTGCTGACGCTGCGCATGCAATGTCCCCTCCTGAGCTGTGGCTGTGGCCTCGCTCTGCCCTGGCTGTTTGTCCACAGAGGCTGAGAAATGGCTGTGCCCGGGTCTCCTGCAGCCCCCAGCGCCGCCAGGAGAGCCCAGGGCAGGGCTGGGGTGCGAGCGTCTGCTCTGTTGATTGTCTTCCACGTCACGTCACGTGCGTCCACGGTTACCAACTATCCCTTGGCCTTAACTTTGGAATTTGGTGATTATATGCAAATCTGTAAAGGCTCGTGAATATGGATGACACCGGAATTTTGTTAATTCTACAATAAAACCCAAGACCAGATGCAGTGTGCGGAGCTCATTGTGTCACCCTATGTTGTATGCTCGATCCTGGGGAACCAGGTTGTCGTCAGCCGGCTGGAGTGCGTGGCTGCCGACGCCCGTACACAGCCATCGTCGTGGCTGTGATTCTCCCAGCTGGCACGTGGCTCCCAGCCCTGTGCTGCCTGCCCTGTGGGAGCCATGGCAGGAGGCCAGCAGTGGTTGCGGCTGGGCGGCCGCCTGCCCCTGAGCCCCTGTCACCGCCGGGGTGGATGGTCCCCTGGCTGCCCTCGCCGCACGCTGCCATTTGCTTAGCTCGTGATTCTGCCCGCATCCTCCATCAGCAGACCTCGGCGGCCCGCGCCCCCTCCACGCACAGAGGTAGCTGAAGCGCCGCCGGAACAGGCTCAGGCTCACGCGGCCAGCCGGTGGGCGGGGCCCAGCCGCATGTCCGCTGTGCTCTTGGTCTTGAAAACACGAAAAGCGGGGCCACTGAGCATCACGTGACCCTTCCCCAGGTGCTCGGGGGGGGAGGACTTCAGCCTCGTCCAGACCATCCGCATTGGGTGCTCGATGCCGCAAGGCCTGTGTCCGTCCTAGCCTGGGAGGGCAGCCGCAGGGGGTACTGAGGGGACACTCAGTGCTTGGCAGTGGCTAAGAGGGAAAAGGGAGACAGCTTCGAGAAATGAGACCGACCCAGATGCCTTGGCAGATAATGGAAGTGGGGGGCAGGGGCGGGGCGGCGAACTGCTTCCCAGCAGTGACCTGGACACAGTGCAGAGCGGACAGGTGAGGCTGTGCTTGGGGGCGGGTGGGACCCTGTGTGGACAGGGTGGGAAGAGGCAGGGCTGGGCCTGGACAAGGGGATATGCCACCTATGAAGGACAGCAGGTGCAAAGAGCACCAGACAACAAGGGCACCCCAGTTCACGAGCATGATTGGCAGGCGAGTCATGTCTGAAGCTGAGGAGCAAATGGGAAATGAGGGGGCCGCGCGGGGGCCGCGCGGGGGCCGCAGGGGCAGTAGAGGGGTGAGGCCCGGAAGGGCCAGTGCTGGGGCAGCAAAGGTAGGAGCTGGGAGGGAAGTGGGCAGTGTGCCCCGAGGTTGGGGTTGGCGAGGGGGCCAGCTAGAGCCACCCTGCCCCAGGGCGCTCATGGCCCACGGGGCCAGCTGCCACAGCAGGCGAGCCCTGTGCACTCCAAAGCGGTGGCCCGTGGTGGCTGCAGCCAGGACTTGGAAAGCAGGGCCCGTGAGCAGAGGCCCAGGGCAGCCCAGAGCACAGCTGTGGGACAAGGAGAAGCAGATCTGCTGTGGTCTGAGGGCGGTGGGCAGCAAGGCTTCTGCTCTCCTGCTGTGTCTGGCCCCAGGCCCCACCGCTGCCGAAGCTGAGGTCACCCGTGACCTCAGGGCACGGACTGGGAGGGCTGGCCGGCTTCTGGCAGCCTAGGTGTGGACTCCTCCCTGAGCCTGGGGGCTGCTCATCCTCTCTCCAGGAAAGGGCAGCCGAGGGTGTGGGTTAGACTCTGACTTCCCACCTGCTGAGCACCAGGCTGGGGCCGCTCCCTGGGGGCAGGGGCTCCCCTCGTTCTCGGCCAGCACCTGCTTGGCCAGGTAGCCACCTCTCTGCCCCCACTTCACCTTAATCTGCAGATTCGGGACGTCAGGTGCCAGGAGATCGCAGTGCTGCGAGCAGTGAACGAGGGCCCCACCCGCGGGTGAAACGAATGCCTAGCGTGGCCTTCGTGGGGCCAGGTGCGGGTACCTGCTCCCCAGGTGAGGCTGAACTGCAGAGCAGCAGCACCACGGCTAGAGACCACCCCCAGCTGCCGTGCCCTGGGAGGTTCCCTGGGACTCTGCACAGGCCCGGAGCATTCTGGTGCCCTCACAGCCCTGTGACAGTGGGGAGAATGAGCAAGGCCACGTCCCAGGTGGGGAAATGAAGGTGCAGAGGACAATGATTCAACCACGGTGACAGAGCGAGTGCGGGAGCCTCCTCCCTTGGTCTCATGCCCCCCTTCCCCTAAGTCATGCTAAGGCCAAAAGTGGGGGGCAGGGAGCTCCCTCAAACACAATGACGAAGGCCAGGCTGATGGCCAGAAGATGCCCGTAGGCCCTGGAATACTGCCCATAGCTGCAAGAGTCAGACCCAGGGAGGGGAGCCGGGCGCCAGCCCTCAGCTGCTCCACCTGCCTCCCTGCCCCTGTGACCCTGGGCCTGGTCCCCCGCTGAGGGTGCCCGAGCACGTACCCTGACAGCCTCTTCAGCTCAAACTGCTGCGGTCCCCACAGGGTGGGGTGCTGGACTGTCCCATTCCCCTATCAGGCTAAACTGGGCCCCACGGTGGGACACGCCATGTTATCTCGTAGCCGTGACAGTGTGGTAAGTGTACTTCTGCCTCCCTGCACCACGCGGTCTGTTCTGCTCGGAGGCTGCCTGCCCAGCGGTCCCCCTCCTACCAGCACAGCGCTCGGCTCTGCCGGCTGTCAGAGTGCTCGTCTCGCCATCCCTGGACACGCTGAGATGGGACAAACTTAGATGCTGCACTCCACGGAAAGCATTATTACCAGGGCCAACTCTGTAGGAAAATTTTTTTTAAATTCTTGAAAGTTAAAAACATAAATACTGAAAAATTTCCTCAATGAAAGAGACAAACTTTAAGTGGCTAAACTAGACACAGAGGAAGAGAGACTGGGGGAACCGTAAGACAATTATTATAAGACCACGCTGAATGCAATACAGAGAGCCTAAGAGACTTAAGACTATAAAAGCATTCAAGAGACGAAGGACAGGGAAAAGCTCCATCCTGTTGGCAGTTCCAGAAGACAGGATGGGAGGGAGCGTGCAGAAGCACCACCAAGGGGACAAGATGGGGATGTTTCAGGACCAAAGAAAGACATCACTCTTTAGACCAGCAACACATTCTGAGTCTCAACAAGGAACTTTTAAATAAACTCTACCATGACAGACACCTGTTAGTGACACAGATCAAGGAAAATGAAAGGAAAAAAAAATCTTAAATGATACGCATGCTTCCACAAGAAAAGCCAAGTCACTACAGAGTATTTCTGAAGACATAAAGGAAAATAACTCTCGACCTGACATTTTATACATGCTATTCGAAGGAGAGAAAGAGATTTTAAGACATAAAATCCAACGTACATAAAAGTTCACCAAGCACACACCACTCCCGAAAGAGCTACTAGAGGGCATGCTTCCGCAAGAAGAAGAATGAATTCAGAGGGAAGGCACGGGAGTTAATAAAATACACCAAGTGGATGTGATTAGCAAATTACTAAGATGTTTCTGTGTGTTTTTAAAGAGCTAAATGGAAACTATAACACCAAGGTGGAGTGAGGGGCACTCAGTGGATGCCCCTTGTCTTGCACAAGGAGAGAAGATGAAAATGAATTCTCAGACTTTCTTAGAAAAATGTTAAGAATGTATGCTAAAAAGGTAATGGTGGTCCCTAGAATAATAAAAATATACAGCATCAGTTCTAAATGAACATAAAGAGAAAAACAACACTTTTACTCATCCACCAGAAGGCAGGAGAAGAGATATCACGGAAAAAGTATCCACTGAGATCACAAATATGAACTCATATGCAACAAAGAACCTCCAAACACATAAAGCAAAACCTGACAGAACTATGTGAAGAAACTGATAATCCTACACTCCCGGGGAGATTTTAACTCGTCTCTCTCAGAATCTGATAGAATAAGCAGAGAAAAAGAAAAAATAAAGGATGAAAATCTGAACAATAAAATTAAAAAGGCTGATCTAATAGGTATATATGTACAACACTGCTCTAAAATTAACAGTAAAAAAAAAAAGTATATTTTTTCGAGTTCACCTAAAACATATGCAAAATCCATTGTGATCAGATCAGGAAGCCTCAACAAGTGTGAAAGCTTTACCTCATTATCAACTCTTCAGGTTCTCTGACCTCCAAGCGATTAAACCAGAATCCATGATGTTTTTTAAGTAGCAAAAAGATTTGGCAACAACGTGGATGGACCTAGAGGGTATCACGCTGAGTGAAATACGTCAGAGAAAGACAAACGCCCCACGACTTGACTTATATGTGAAAAATCTAAAAACCCAAACAAACACGATGCTAATAGATACAGAGGAGGGGTGGGGTGGGAAGGTGGGCAAAACAGGTGAAGGGAATTACGAATTATAGACGTCCAGGTGTAAATTAGCAATTCCCAGGGATGTAACGTACAGGCTAGGAGACAGTCAATGCTGCAATAACTTTTTATGGTGACAGATGGCAACTGGACTTAGTGTATACAAATATCAAATCACTCCTGTACACCTGAAATTATGTGTGTCGACCATAATTCAATAAAAGAAACCAACTATGTTTGCAAACTTACTCTCCTAAATAATTCATGGGTAAATAGGAAAATCACAATTGAAGTTATGAAGTATAAGTGAAGGATAGTAAATGTGTTATCAGTACTAACGGAATGAGACTTTTAGACGGTGTATTCAAGGAAATATATAGACATGAATTTGTTTATTAAAACCTAACACAGACTGAAAATGAACGAGTTAAGCAGAAGATTAGGTTTTAAGGGGAAAGAAAAGACACGAACTGTATCTGTAATGAAAATGGGGCCATAACTACAAAAACAGAAAAGCTTAAAAAAATCTTAAGGGAATATTATGAACAAATTTGTGTCATTACACTATAAAGCATACCTGAAATAGTTTTCTGTAAAAAAAATTTAAAAATTACCAAAGTTGACTCAAGGGTTTCCGAGAACGCACACGCCGGGGAGCGGCCCCGCGGGGCTCAGGCCACCGGCTCTCGGGGATCGGCGGCGGCTCCCGGAGCCCGCGTCCCGGGAGCACAGGCAGGGAAGGGGACTGGCGGCCGCACACGCCCTGCTGGACGACGACCTGGACGGGGCGCGGGGGCCACAGGCTCTCCGGCCCTCTCCCCCGGCCTTCGGGCCTGGTCCTCAGCCCGCGCCCCTCACCTGGCGGCCGCGCCCGCACATGCGCTGGTCCAGGGCCGGGGCGCGCGCCGGCGGGACGCGGACGCAGCCGCGCAGCTGGCGGATCCACCGCGGCGGGCGCGCGGCGGGAAGTCGGGCGAGAGGGGAGGCCTGGGCGCGGTGGTCAGCGGCCCCGGCCCCGCGGACATTACCGCCCCCGGACGCCCCGCCCCGCGGACGCCCCGCCCGACGCCCCGCCCCGCGCCCCGCGCCACCGCGCCGGGGACGGGTGACTGCCCACTGCGCGACGTCCCCACGACGCGGGCCAGGCGCCGCTGTCCCGCGCGCTCGCACGCGAACGGGGCGCGTCCAGCGGGATGTCCACGCCGCGGTTTTGCCGCGCGAACAGCGGCACCAGCGGGCGGGCGGCCGCGAGGACGGTGACGACGCCGAAGCGCGGCACTGCGGGCGCGGGGTCGCCGCCGGGCCCCTGGGGACACGCCCAGGACCCCCTGCCGACCACCCCTGCTCCCACTCGCCCGGTGCGCTCAGCCCCAGGGCCTCCGCCCCCAGGAGGCCGCCCTGACTGCTCCGCAGAGCCGGGCGCTGGCCGCGCCTCCCCGGGCCCCCCTCCCAGTGCGCAGGAGGGGGACCCGAAGCCTGCCGGCTTCAGGGCTGGCTTCTCCGGTCAGCTCTCCGGGGAGCCTTAGACGGTGGCTCCTTGGGAGGGGTCCTGGGTCGCCTGTAAGATTACGAAGGAGAGCATGGGGTCCGTTGCCTGTGGTCCAGTGGAGTAGGGACAGGCAAGGTCAGCCCCACACGCCTGATCATGGAAAGGCACTTGACGCCCTTTCTCCCGCGGAACGATTCCTCGCTGTCACCCTTCTGGCTTTGCCAGGGAGCTCAGCGCCTTCACTTACAGACGTGCCTTGATCTCAGAGCAGGACCCTGAGCTGCGGGGACTCGCACCGGCGGCGGCAGACACAGACCCTGCCGTCGGGCTGCGCGCCGCTGGAGCTGCAGGACGCCCCACCGGGCCAGCCGCGAGTGTGGGCAATGAGAAAGTTTCTGGAGAGAAGCGACTGCCAGGCGGGTCCCCAGTGGGCAGGGCACCTGAGGCCTTTGCCTCCCAGGTGTGGCCTCCCTCTCAGGGTCGGTGTCCCCACACCCACACCCCGTTGCTTTCCTCGCCCCCTCCAGGTGGCTCTGGCTGATGCTTTCTATGGTGGAGGGATAGTAAGGCCCTTCCAGGGACGCCCCATCACCTGCCCCAGGACCTCTTCCCACCCTCAGCCCACCTTTCCTGGCGGCTCCCCACTCCGACCCCCACAATTCCTTTCCGGACCCTTTGCAGGCCTGGCTCCACCGGAGACCCTCTGTCCACCCCCCATCACAGTTCAAGGGAGACTAGACCAGAATGCCGAGGCCAGAGGCCCCCGAGTGGCACCTGCCTGTTTCCAGGTCCTCGTCAAGCAGGCCACCACATGGCAGGAGCCCGTAGTCCGCCTCCCAGGGTGCCTGGCCCTCTGCGGCCACGACCTCCAAAGCTGCCACCGTCCTCTGGGAGCTGAGCCAGAGCTTCTGCCGCCAGCTTCAGCCTCCTGGAGATGGAAACACTGAGAGCGGCTGTCGCCCACCACACTGGGGCCTGGGCCTCAGGGCCCAGCACGCAGCCTAGAGGGGCAGACTCCAGGCACCTGCGTGGGAGTGGCCCTCCTCAGTCCCCTGCGCCCTCAGAGGCCGGCCTGGCTCACAGAAGCTCTTGGGGGGACAGACTCCTGGAAACTGCCAAGAGGGGCAGAGAGAGCCACCCATGTTCCTTCAAAAAGAATTCAGGAGAACAGACCATGGCCAGCTTCGCTGTGCCAGTGAGGGCCTGTGTAAGTGTGTATTTGTCTACACTTGGAATTAATAATGCACGACCATGTGGCTTTTCATCGTATGGGGGAGTGTGCGTGTGCCTGTGGCTGTCATACATGAAAGGGCTTCATGTGTGCATGTGGCTGTCATACATGGGGGTGTGTGCGTGTGGCTTTGTCATACGTGAGGGCATGTGTGTGGCTTTACCATCACTCATCCAGCCCCTGCCCTGCCAGGCACCAACCATGCCCTGTGCCTATGAGCTCAGGGCTCCGACTGCTCTGAGGTGCAGGGCCATACCCGGAGGGGCCGTGGCGTGGCCGGGGTCTCACAGCTACGGATCGTGGTGCCCCGGGGGTGTCCACGCTATCCGGGGGAGATCAGATGTTCAGGAGGAGGTGGGACGGTGTCCAGGTTGGGTCCAGCCCTGAGCCGTCCATCGCAAGGGCCCTGGCCTGGGAGGGGGTCCCGTTGCCTGGATGGGGGCCCAGTGTTGCTAGTGGGGGCGGCGCTGGGGAGATAGGACCCCAGCGGTCAGGGTGCTGGAGGCCCAGGGCCTCTCTGGCTCCTCCTCTGGTGCCACCTTTGAGGTTGGGGAGCTGTAGGACGCCTGGCCAGAGGGGCTACAGACCGGAGCGGGGGCAGCGTGGGCGAGGCCCTGGGACCCAGGCCTCCCCTCCTCCGGAGCTGGCTCAAGGGCGGGGACTCGGTGAGCCCACACGGCAACCACAGGGCGCACGGCCGGCCGGCACAGACCCTGCCCTCCCCCGCTGCCCCAGACGCTCCGCGGTCCCACGCTGCTGGACACTGCCCGGGCAGGTGGGGCGACTCGTGGGACCAGAGCCTCCTGCACGCTGTGATCACCTGCCTGCCCACCACGGTGACCGGCAGCTCTGTGCCAGCTCGACGAGGCAGCCTCTGGCCACACACTGGCAGCAGGGCTCCGGGCCGGCTTGGGGGGCCGGCCACATGTCCACCACCCTCCCTGCCACAGAGGTGGCCCCGCTGTGCCCTCCCTCTCAGACATGGGCTGCACGGACCCCCAGGCACAGCTGGCAGACTGCGCGTGGGAATGGGGGCAGAGCTGTTGGCACCCTGTTTCCTGTGGGGACCCCCGTGGGGTGACACGGGGCTGACTCTGGCCTGGACCCAGGATGCAGGCCCCAGTAATCACTGACCATTGAAGCCAGTGAGGGCTCACCCAGGGCTTTCAGGGGGAGCTTTGGGGGCCGGGGTGCTAAGCGAGAGGGTGTCAGCCTTGCCATTGGGGTGTCCGCACCCCAGGCAGGTGTGGGAACCTGCGTGAGCTGGAAACTCCGGCCGAGCCTGCCGGGGGCTGCCACGCCCAGGGCCTTTCGGAGCAGACGGAGGCCTCGTGGGCAGCCACGGGCACAGCCGGCAGCGGGGCGGGCAGGCCAGGTCCCTCCAGGGCGTGACAGGAGTGGGAGCCTTGTGTTCCCTCTGTCCCCTCCATGCTGGTGGGACCTGGCCACGCCCCTGCCTCTGCCCTCACTGGCCTCGCTGGGCAGCCTGTCCCTAGGGGTTCTGCACATCCCTTGGGGCCAGCGAGGCAGGCGGTAACCTGAGCATGAGCCTTAGGACACCTCCTTCCCCTTGGCAGGCAGCTCGAGGGCACAGGTGGTCCATGCAGCAGTCAGGGCTGGGGTGGCTGGGAGCATGAGCCCATTCAAAGGCTCAGGGCCAGTGCAGGGCCTTCGTCACCTGGGTCCCTGTGTCCACCCGAGGGTGGGGATGAATCTCCCGCAGACTGTGGGCCTGGAGCGGGTGGGCAGCTGGCCCCAGGGCCTCTGAGGTGCTCCCATCAGAGCCCCGTTCTCGGCCCGGCAGCCACGTGGATCAGGACAGCACTGTCCTCCTGGTCGTCTCTGTGGCATCTGCTCCTGTACTCCTCCAGGACCAGGGATGGAGAGGGACACGTGAGACCCGGTCCCCAGTGAGCCACCACACAGTGAGGGCAGGAACTTGGGCAGGGCCAGGCCGGGCTGTCTGATCTGGGGATGCACGAAGACTCCCCAGATCAAGCCTCTGGCTCTGGGAGGGGACCAGGGTGAGGGAGCCGGCTGTCTGTCCTGTTTGGTGATTGCCCAGCTCCCCTCAGCCCTGCGTGGGCAGCGGGGCCTGAGGCCGGAGTGGGGGTGCTTAGAGCACCAATGTCCTGCACGGGACAGACCATAGCCTGCAACAGAGAGAGACGGGGCCTCGGCCCCTCCTGGGGGTCCTGGACACAGCTCGGGGGCTGGCCTGGCTACATGGACCCTGTGTCCTGTGCTGGCCTCTGGGCCTCTCTGGGGTGGGGGGGAACAGGTGCCACTGTCCCAGTCGACGGTTGGCAAAGTGGGGTGAGTTAGAGGCGACCTGTGGCCCAGAAGGGGGTTGGATTCGAGCCGGGGCCGGTGCTTCCACCCAGCAGAACCAAGGTGGCCCTGAGGGACGTCCCCAGGGCCACGATGGCTGGGAGGGTGCCGGAGCCACAGGAGGTCGAGGGGCAGCCCGCACCCTCCATCACGTCCCACACGGCCCAGAGCCAGGGGTCATGCCCCCACGGCATCGTGACGTGGTCCCCTCCAGGCAGGAGACCCCGCTGCGGGGAGCGGGTGGGGAGGGGGCCTCCTCCGCGCTCTGCTCAGAAGGGACAGGACAGGGTGCTCCAAGCACAGGGGCCCGGGAGCCACGTGTCGTGTGGTGGGCTGACGGCACAGGTGGAGACCTGCCCGCCGCCTCCCCGCCCGCGCCTGCGCCCAAGCACGAGCCCAAGCCCAGCACGGCGGCTTCCTGACGAGGCCTCCGGGGCCATGGCCAGCCTCCCAGCGTGAGCCTGGTCTGGGCAGCTGAGTCCAGGCCAGCCCCGCGCACAGGGACCTGGGAGGGACCCGTCCACAGCTTGTGCGGGCGGTGGCGGGCAGGGGAGGCCTCCCCAGCTGCTGGGACAGCTCGGCCTTTGTGTGGGATGGGGGTGGGGCTCAGTCACACGCCCCGCATGCAAAGGCCACCGCCCTCCCCCGCTACTGACACAGCTCATCTTTTCCCCTTATTTGCTTCGGGACCCCATCTGCGGCACAGGAGGGCTGGGCGGGAGGAGGGGCGGAATTCAGCTGAAGGCCGCAGGCAAGGGCCGTCTTCCCCACCTGGAGGTGTGCCCCTGGGGACCTCCGGGGACCCAGGTCTCAGAGCCAGCTTGGCCACTTCCTGGGTGTGGCCTCAGGCATACCCTATTAGTTCAGGGGCCATCTGTTAAGGGGGCCCAGTCCCCCCTGTGGCCCTCCCAGCACGGCTGGTCCCCTCAGTGCCCTCAGCCGCCCGGGGAGCCCCTGGACAGCGGGCCAGCCTCTCCCTGCATCCGGCAGAGCCCTGGTGGCCACGGAGCAGTTGCACTGAGGTGTCTGTCTGGGGTCAAGCTCTCCCCACAAAGACCCCAGGAGGGGCTCAGGGCCCAGGAGCAGGAGGCAGGCGGCAAGGAGCCGGCTTCTGTCAATGGTGGCCTCAGCCTGACCCCAGGGGCCTCTGGAAGGGGGCACCTGGCTAGAGTTGGCCTGGCCTGAGGCAGCTTTATCCACTGCTCTGGTCGCCGTGCGAAGGGCCATCGCAGGAAGAGGGCAGCTCTCCAGGCTCTGCTCTTGTGGCCACGTGGCTCCGGGGCCCCAGGGCTGCCTGCCCCAGGAAAGCTGTGGGGGCGGTAGCTGGAGCCCAGGAGGGAGAGCCAGGCTCACCCTGGGTATAGCTTTGAACTTTAACTCTCTGCAGGGGCTTATGGTTTGAACTTTTTCAAGTTGCATTACTTTTGCAGTTTTAAAACTTTAAGAAAAAGAAAGAAAGAAGGCTGCGACCAGCACAAGTGTCTCCGGCCAAGTGCCAGGAAGAGCCCAGCCCCAGGATCTGCTACGCCAGCTCTAAGTGACTGTAACTTTTATATCCATTTATGTAACATTTAGGAATACATTTGGTAGAAGTTAAAAAAACAACCCAGCGACTGCTGCTTAATGAAAAAGACCTTCTTCAGCTCGCGAGAAGTGGGGAGGCGGGTGGTGGCGCTAGGGTGGATTCAGTGGCTCCAGAGGCCTTGACTTGTGTCCACAGGGTGGCTGCAGCAGGCCTGGCCATCGAGTGCATATTCAGGGCACTGTGCCAGCTGTCCCATTCTTTCTCAGGCTCCCCCTGGTCATAAGGTGGTCTGGAAAGGGGCCAGACTAGGAGGACTGGTCTAGAACACACGTGCAGTATGGGTCTGAACGGAATGGCCCCATAGTTACCGCCCATGGGGGACTCCTGTCTCCCTGACGGTTCCCTGCCATGCCGCGTTCATGGCCTGAAGTCTTCCTGTGCCCAGCTGTGCCACTCAGATCGCTTGTCATGCTCCTACCCATCCCCTGCTCCCAGGCCCTCCCTGAGGCCCCACCCCTACCCCAGGCCCCTCCCTGCCCCAGGCCCACCCCTACCCTTCAGGCCTCCCCTGCCCCAGGCCCCACTGCCCTTCAGGCCCCTCCTGCCCCAGGCCCCCACCCCCCAGGCCCTCCCCTGCCCTCAGGCCTCACCCCTGGCCCCATATCTTGAGTTTCTTCAGAGCTGACTGAACTTTTCCAAAGCTTCAGGGTTCAATGGGGATCTTTTTCTTCCATATAAATTTTAAAGTTTAATGAATTTCTCAAAAAACCAAATGGAATTTTGATTAAGATTGTGCTAGATTTAGCGTGCCCTTCCTCTTGAAGGTTTTTGTGTAATTTTTAAACGTCTGTTAATAGATGCTGGGTTTCTACTTGTGACCGACTCCGAGGAAGTCTCATGCCTGCCCTTGGCGCCTTCCTGTCCCCTGCCATCAGGGGACAGCCACGCTTCTGCTCTCTCCCCCAAGGGCAGGATTTAAGTTGTGGATGTTTCACAACTTATTTCTGTTCTTAGTGGCTACTTTAAACTTGTATTTTCCTACCAACTGTATCGCTCCCTTTCCTACAGCAAAGGGCTGGTGCCTCTGCTTCCCTTAGCTCCCGATTAAACACCGAGAGCCCGAGCACGAGGCCGCTCAGTGCTGTGTCGCCGGCCGTGCCGTGGCCGCCTCGGTTTTGCTGGTTTCGGGGCGTCGCGGCTGCTTCCGCGCCGTTTCCTGGTCTCAAGCTCTTCGCTCCTCTGAATCATTTTTTCGGCGCAGGCACCCACATCCTGAATCCTGTGTCTAAAATGTGTCTTTTGTCCCAGGATGTGAATGGTGTTTGGCCGAGGCCATGACTCCAGGGTCATAAACAAGGGTCCCCGCCCCTCACCCGACCCCTCCCCTAGCTTGCTTTTGAGTTGGAGGACGCTTGTGGTCAGGTCCCACACCTTATTTGGGGAGGGTTAGTCAGGAATTGGATGTGGCTGCGCACACAACTCCTGTGCGGTGGGCCCTGGGGCACCCTGTGCCCACTGCACAGGGTCAGGGTAGCACCGGCCAGGACAGCCACCCCTGAGATGTGGCCTCTGAGCACCTGAACTGTGCTGAGTGTAACCGAGAAACTGAATGTTTAATTTCACCTTATTTTAATGGATTTAAGTTTGAACTGAAGCAGCCACGTGTGGCAGCAAGTGACTCCTCTCGTGGGCAGGGCAGCCCTAGGACTTCAGTAGCAGAGGGACCTGTGGCGACCACATTAGTCCTCACTCCGCAGAGGGACATCTGCGACCCTGAGGGATGACAGGGTCCTTGTAGACTAAACTTGGACCCTGGTGACTATTGAGGTGAAGCTGACAGACAGGCCGACGGGGTGGTGGTGAGGACAGGAGGCCGCGACATAGGCCTCGAGGGGGGACTCGGGGTTCGCGTTCCCGGCAGAATGACGAGGCGCGTGCTGGCAGGTGACGCCGACCTAGGGGCCTGGGCGGCCGGCCTTGGGGCCCCTGGGCTCCCTCCATGCCCGCCCGGTGAGAGCGCTGACCCACTGTGACACCTCCTCGGGCAGAGGTGACCTCGCTCCGGAGAAGAAAGCAGGAACGGGCAGTGGCGGCGCGGCCTGGGGGACAGTGACGTCACCCACGAGCCAGGGCACAGCGGGGCGGGGCGGCGAGGGTGTCCCAGTGCTGAGCGGGCACCACGCGGGCAGCTATCACTCACTTAGTGCCTTTTTATTGCCATGGGTTTGACTGTTGATATAGAGATGCTTTCGGGAGCAACGGCGGATTAAAAAACTGTGGCCGGAAGGCTCTCCCAAGGGGGGCCGGGCGGCGGGCGTGTCAGAAGCGCACGAAGGTGGCGTCGATCTGCCGCACGGAGGGCAGGGCCAGTGTGACCTTGCGCCGGTACTGCGGGTCGCGCTGCAGGGGGTTGCGCTCCAGGTACACTGTCTCCAGGCTCCGCGCCCCCTTCAGCTCGTCCAGGTCGCTCCAGCTCTCCAGCAGATTGTCGTTCATCTGCAGGACACGCACGCACGTCAGAGACGCGCCCTCGGGACGTGGCGGCCCTGCGCCTCCCCCTCCCCACTCGAGTGAGGCCACGGGCACGCCAGCCCCCAGGCACAAGTCACGGTCACGGGTAGCAGGTCTTCCCTGGCACCTCGCGGAAACTTCCATCGCCTCTTGGCACATTCTGGCCACCTTTCGGCCGTGTCCCAAGTAGAATGCACCTGTTCATGCCCAGAATCGGGGCCACGTCACCACGACAGGGGCAAATGCAAATTAAGGCCAGCAGAGAAAAGATGAAGCAGTGGTGACGACTCCTCCCCTGTCCCCCGTGCTCACACGGTCCGCTGCATCTGCTGCGGACCGGCCCTCAGAGTCGCTCCTGACGCCCAGGTGCTCTGACCACTGCAGAGGCCACCCCAATGGGACTAAGGCTCTCCCGAGGGCTGCCTCTGGCCTGCCACCTGGACACCCCTGCCAGTTCAGTGGTGTGAGTGCCCTACCACAGCTGACGCCACACGCCCATGCCATGTCTCAGGATATGAAATTCAGGAGGAGGGGCTCCGAGGTCTGAGTTGTGGGCTCAAAGTAGCTTAGATTCCACACCCTGACTCTGCCGAGGCTCACTGGAGGGACCTGCTTTGGCCAGGGAGAGTTCTCCCACTTTTCAAACCACTGTCAAGATGAGGGCACAATGGAGCTCCAGTCCAGTGTGTCTGTCACAGCATCTGCATTCAGCACCCGCTCTGTCCACCCTGGTCCAGTGGATGCTCGTGGCCCCTCTGCCAGGGGCAGGGAGGCTCTGAGAGACGAGCCACCCTGGTTTGTATTAGTTTCCAAAGACCATGGCAGAGGGACAAGGGAAATCCGAAAACAACTACCTCTGTGAATGCGAGACGCACTCAGGGCCTGATAAAGGATGGGGGGGGGACGGCTGGGAGGGGCACGCGGGGAAAACCCCCAGGGCCCCAGGCAGCAGTGAGCTGGGAAGTGCTGAGCACCCAGCTCCCAGAACAATGGAAAAGCCCTGATGTGTGAAGTCTGGTAACTCCCGCGTGTAAGTGCCCGTCATGGCCAATTTCTGGGATGTTTTCTTACTGCCTCTTTCGCGAGCATGCGCATGTCAACGAGCTGATGCTGCATGTAAATTTGTCTCGTTCCACTAGAATACACTTTTCCAAACTCTTTTTTAATTATAAAATAACGTGCTCATTACAGAAAACTTAAAAGAACCGAAGAACGTAACAGTGTATTTCAAGAAATTAATGCGTTAGAAAATGTTTTATGTATTCCCAAGCAACCATTCCTTCCGCCCCCCGCTCTGCCCCGGTTCGGGCCGCCTCTAACACAAACACAGGACCTTGCTCCCACCGGGAGCATCTGCGCAGGTGTGTTTCCAATGTTACCTACAGCTGAGCCCCCCAACGAGGCGGCACCCCCCTCCTGGAGTCCAACTCCTTGGCTGAGAGATGGGGTGACCCCACTGTGTGGGCTCTTGTGCCCCTCATGAGATGGGGGGCCTGCTCGCCACGAAGGCAGGCCCCACCCCTTCTCGCTCCCCATCCGCTGGTCTGAGACACAGCGTCCTCGGGGTGTCGCAGGGCCATGTGCCTCCCTGCTAGTCGGGTGCCCAGCTGGACCTACCTGGTCTCGGCGCCTGTGTCCCATGCTCTGCCCCATGTCAGAAGCACGGCCTCAGACCTGCCCTCTCCCTGCAGTGGGGCCTGTCTGCTCCTCATTCTGGCTGGTTCCGAGGTGTGGCTCCGCGGACCACTCACAGCCAAGCCCCGTGTCCAGCCCAGCCAGCCACACCCTCCCTCGGGGCAGCTGTACACCAGGCCCACTGGGCACTGTGCTCCCACTCCACGCACCTCCATCCATCCCAGAGGGGGGTGTCAGACTTACCCAGAATTCCTGCAGCTCTGTTAGGTGGCTGACATTTTCAATCTTTTTGATTCTGTTTGACGCAATATCCAACATCGTGAGTTTGTTCTAAAATAAGAAAACAAAAACTTCTTAGATTACTTCGGTTTCAACAATGATCTTGTGATGTACACAGTCGGGTACTGAGCTCAGAGCTGCGGACAAACCGCCTGCTCTGCTAATGGGGACAAGGACACCTGCCCATGGCCTGCAGCCCACCTGGGCAGGACACAGCATCCTCGCACACAGCCACGCGACCCAGCTCTACTTTTCGCTGGGATTCGAAGCGGGTTCTGTCAGACTCTGAGCCCCACGCTCCAAGGTCCCCGTGCACAGGGCCCAGTGAGGGCAGAGTCACCCTGTAGAAAAGCAAGCCTGGGCTCCCGGAGGTGGCGTGGGCCACTCACGTGGTGCTCCTGAAGGAGCATGACACCGAGGAGCCTAAAGTACGGTTTCGTTCTTCACTTAGGGACTAGGAACCTGGCTGGTTGCAGTAAGAAGCTGCCCAGGCACGAGTGGAGGTGGCGCTGCCAGGCGCGGAGCCTGGAGGCTGCCCTGTCCCGGAAGGGGCCACCAGGAGGAGGGGCAGAGGGGAAGCCTGGGCACCGAGGGCGGGCGGGCGTGGCCGGCCTGGGACTCCCAGCTAATGGAGGGCAGCAGAGTGGACGCTGGGCCCTACGGCAGGCAGCGTCCCAACCTCTGTTCTGAAGACGCCCACAGACACTTTTCGGTTCGTGTCGGCTAAGCATCAGGAACCCTTTCTTCAAGTGCACGGTCAAGGGACTTAACCAAACGATGAGATGGCAGCGAAAACGAAGGCCGTGAAGGCTTGTCCTGCATCAAGTCTAATCACACCCGCTGGCCAGGCTTTCCATGCCCAAAGGGGCATGGTCCCGGAGAGCTGACAGCCAGGTCGGGCGCCACCTCGCCGCCGGCCGTGCTACAGGTTTCTGCCTGAGCAGGCCCTCTCCCGTTCTCTGCTGCATTCCGGGACTGATTCCCAACCCTCCCGAGTAAGGGAGACTTAAGAAGCATGTCAGTGAAATACCTATCCTCCCGCCCCCCAAAAGCGTGTACCCAGCAGCTCCGCTGACTCAGGAATGCTCCAGCCCTGGAGTGTGACTCCTTGTGGGCTCAGCCTCACGACCCCACACCCCAGGTCCCACCCGGCACAAGCCCAGGCTGAGTGCCCCCCTCTCTAGAAAGCCCCAGGGTCCGGGGTTGTGTCCCCATGAGCTAGGCGTGGGCACGCCGGGAGGCGCGCTGTCACCCCGCTTACGCTGGCCTCGTCCCGTCCGCTCAGCCCGCTGAGTGCCTGCAGCGTTCAGGGGCCTGTGGGCAGATGCGGGCACACGGCAGGCAGCAGGGAGGGGACAGGCCAGGTCTCTCCAGCCCACTCCCCCTGTCCTGCGGTGCTTGGTGCAGCCACAGAAACTGGCAGAGCTCAAGCGGCCTGAACACGGCAGAAGCTGACCCCACGCAGGCCGGTTCCACGGCCAGAACCGGCCACGAGCCTCAGTACGGGGACTGGCTCACGTTCTTCCGGGGGCTGGACGTTTTGAAAGCTCATTCAAAAGCAAATAATGGGAAAGTGTGGAAAAGCAAGCTGACCAGAGCTTTCGCCTTCTACCAGGGACAGCCACCAGCGAAGGACGGAGTGAGGGCCCAGTGCGTGGCGGGCATGGCGGAGTGGAGGGCGCCGGATGCCGGGGCAGGGGATTTGCCATTTGGGAAAAAGACACATTCACTTCCTTGTCTCCCGCACAAAGATAAACCCCAACGCGAGTGAGGGGTAAACACGAGCAGGTGCGGGAGGGCCGAGTACTGGTCCCGGGGCAGACTCCGCGGATCGCTGCGGGCCCAAGGGAACGCCGGCTACCACTGCTCTGTCTCTGCCGTGTGTCTGAGGACCAGGCCTCGCTGCCTCTCTCCTGTGCGCCCACACCGCAGACACGGCCCTGGGGGGAACCTGCTGCCCCCGCGGGCGCGGGCCCTCTGGCCAGCCCTCTGGCCGGCCCTCCCTGGGCACTCGCTGCCCAGCTCCGGTCCTGTGGCCCCCGCCCGCAGTCCCGCCTCTCAGAGCGAGGCCCGTCCACATGCCAGTTTGGTAAACCCTCAGCATGGCTGCAAGACAGAAGAAGGTGCCTACACCTACCACAGGCACATTCTGACTTTCCCCAAACTTGACGTAGACGTCAGTGAAATAAAATTCACATGGTCTCCACCAACGTTACTCAGAGACTCGGCCCGGGGCTGAGGCCAAAAGAGCCTTTCCTAAGATGGAATCACCATGTTTGCGTTAGCGAAGGTGACCAATCTGGTTACATTTGCTGACAATTAAGCAAGAGAGAAAAAAATCGTAAATAAAATGAGAAAAAGTATTTTATTTGTTTTGAATACCGCACTGAGAAAAGGCATGTTTGCCTGCAGGCAGCCGAGGAGGACAAGGGCCTCTGCAGGAGCTCAGGGCCAGCACTGCCCTGTGCTCACGCACCTGACACTGCCGTGCTGAGCACCTGAGGCTGCCTGTGTTGAGCACCTGAAGCTGCCGTGCTCACGCACCTGAGGCTGCCGTGCTCACGCACCTGAGGCTGCCCCGCGCCGAGCACCTGAGGCTGCCGTGCTCACGCACCTGAGGCTGCCCCGCGCCGAGCACCTGAGGCTGCCCCGTGCCGAGCACTACGAAGCTGCCGGTGCTCCGCGCACTACAAGGCTGCCCACCCGGCACCTGAGGCTGCCTCTGCGCCTGTGGGGCTGCCGTGCGGGCTGCCTGAAGCTGCCATGCTCACGCACCTGAGGCTGCCCCGTGCCGAGCACCTGAAGCTGCCGTGCTCACGCACCTGAGGCTGCCGTGCTCACGCACCTGAGGCTGCCCCGCGCCGAGCACCTGAGGCTGCCGTGCTGATGAGCAGGGCTGGCTGGGGCAGGAGGAGGAGCATAAACAGGCCCGTCCTCACCAAGGTGGTGATGAGCAGTACGAGAAAGGAACATGCGGGAGCGGAAGAGCCAATGGTCTTGGGCAGCTGAGACAAGCTGTCCATGTCCCTTGAGGGCTGGGAAGTGGGGCTGAGGCAGTTGACAGCCAGAAAGTGACGTGGCCAGGAGAGGGGCAGGGACGGGTGGCGGCTGATGCCTGCAAGCCCTTGTTGTCCAGGGAGCAGAGGAGCAGAAAGGGCTGGTGTTTTAATAAACCTTCGCAGTCTACGGCCACGCCACCCTGAACGAGCCCGATCCCGTCCGATCCCAGAAGCTAAGCAGGGTCGGGCCTGGTTACTACTTGGCCCGACCTAGGAGACCACCTAGAAAGATCAGGTGCTGTAGGTGTAAAAAATTAAATAAGGGATTGTCAGCTGACAAGATCCTTGCCATCTGTGATGTCAACCAAGGGTTACCTCGCCTAAGAAAATAAAATAAAAATCTTTGCAAATGCCTATAGTGCCGCTGGGGGACGTGCCATGAACGCTGGCTGCCCCAGCGAGGGGCACCCCCCCTACCTGTGCTGAGGCTGCACACCGGCTGGCCACGGCATGAAGCATCAGCTCAGTGCTGGCTCGGGGGGGCCGCGATGACCTACTGATGCAGGCGTCTCAAGCATTTGTCACGCAAGGAGGGGACACTTGGCCCACAGGACTGGAAGATCCCCGAGATAAACCGCAAGGCGGAGCACCTACTTCAGACCAGCCCGGGGGACGAGTGAGTGTCTTACGTTGTTCTCCAGGCCCTCGAGGACCTCGATGCCGTTGTGGCTGAGGTACAGCTCCCGCAGGTTGACCAGGCCCTGCAGCCCCTCGATCTTGGTCAGCCGGTTGCTCTGCAGGAGGAAGAGCCGACAGCCGTCAGGACTGCGTGAAGGGTGCAAAATAAAGCAGCTTTTAGGAAGCGGGGCTTCTTAAAGAGTCCTGACAGCAGGGCACTGCATTTCAAACGTGCCAGGATGTGACTCACGCAGAGAGAGGCATCAAAATTCCGAGTCTGCTGCACTGGGCTGGAACTCATGCTGAGAGTTAAAGGTTTGTATCTGAACTCTTTTTAGATGTACTTAGCTCTACCTCGATTAACTTAGTATTTTAAAAACATCATAATTACGGAATATTTTAAAATAAATTCTCATTTCTTTCAGCACATACTATAACTCAAAGCATGAGGCCCCCCGCTACCCAGGCCCTGTCCAGAGCACCCCACCACATCCCGCCGCCAGGGTCTGATTCCACACTTGGCTTCCGACAAAAAAGGTCACGCGAGCCCAGGCGTGTTCAGGGCTGACCAATGAGCAAGGACTTGTGTCCACCACTGCGTCGAACGCTTTAGGGGCACCTGGGACGAGCTCAACCTTCTAAAGCCCTTTTGCCTAAAAACCACCTGGGACTCATTAGGAAAAGGAGTGTGACCCGTATTGAGAGAAAGCTTAGCTTGACGTGGGCACATGTGGAACCCAACGTTCAGATCGCTCGGGGCGGTGGCGTGCTGGTCAGGGACACTGAGCTAAACCCTGGGGCTGTGTGGCAGCTCTGGCCCGGGCCGGGAGGCGGCCATGCGAAGGTGGCACGGTACCTGCATGCTCAGGACCGTCAGGTTCGAAAGGGCGTCCAGGTTCTGAAGTTTAGTGATCTTGTTTTTCCCCAAAAATAAACTCTCGAGACTGGTTAATGTGTCGATGTTTTCAATTGCCTGTTGAAAGGACAGAGCAGCAGTCAGCACTGTGTGGCCAGCCAGCTCCCCAGGGGAAGGGAAGGTCCCGGGCCAGGAGACAACACTCTCTGAAGTTTAGCCGTGGAATGTCGCGCGGGTGACTTTTCCACTCTGGAAGTTTTCCAGTGGCGTCTGACTTGAAAGTACAGTGTGGAAAAGAGAGAAAAGGTGGTGGGTCCGAGGCCTCGTCTCCAGGGCTCGGCCCAGTCGCCTGAGTTCTGGGGACATGGTGAGACCTGTGGACCAGATTCTCACGTCCCCCCCAGTTCTAAGTTCTGAGATGACCCATCACTATGTTAGTCTACAGAGGATTCGTGACAACGCATTCCCAAGAGCCTGGGTCTCGAGGAGAGATGCCTGCTCGGGACCGTGGCGCCCTGCACGCCCGCCCGTGCTGCGGTCCTGAGCCCCTATGTGGCATGTGTGAACCGCAGGGCGTTTCATGAACAGTTACTGACTAGATCTCCATTCCCCCCGAGTTCACCGCTGTCAGAACAAGTTAACTACCACCTTTCAGCGGACACTACGTAAGCAGGATAGGCATGTGCTCACACAGGGGGGACCCTAGGAAGTGCACGGGGTGCATCTCATCTGCCCATCCCAGCAGTACTCGGCTGGCAGGGGGTCTACGAAGATGAAGACTCAAAAGGAGGGCATCCTGAACTGCTACTGCCTGTGTTAGTGCGTGACGAGCCACCTTTCCCCCGCGACAGTGTGCAGAGACACTTGGTAGATGCTGACAGCTGGCTGCGCTTGTTTTAAATGTGCTGCTACCTGCGGTCACGTCACCGCTAACAACTGGCATGAGATGCTCGTCAGAGTCACCCTCCATGGGTGGAGCCTGCCCAGCTCCAAGGGCGAAGCTGGACTGGCTGCAGTGCATGGTAGCCTGCCAAAGGCAGACGGAGAAGCGCTTCCAGCACGGGGTGGGGAGGGAGTGTCGGCCGCCACTGGCCATGGGAAGCACGGGCATGGCACTGTGGCCTCACTGGGCGGCTGGTGGACAGCGAGTGGTCTTCCGGCTGCTGGCTGGCCCATGTCCTCACCCCCAGCCTGCTGGGCCTCCCCCTTCTCTGCTGGCGGCTACACCCTGATGTCAGCCCTCTGTGACCCCCTCCCGAGGTCCCCTCCACGGGCCCTTCCCTGTGGCTGACTCAGCTGGGGACACCTTCCCCAAGTCTAGTTTCTACTCTGCTGATACTCTCAGTAAGCGGCAGGGTGAAATGCTGCCCCCAGGCTTCCTGCGGCCCCTTGTGCAGAGTTCAGGCCATGGCGAGGCATGACTGCTCGGACACGCTCACCTCAGGTGGGCTCGCCAGAAACGGTTAGCATGTGTGGAAGCGAGGCGTTTGGGGCTGTCGCTCACCGTGGGCAGAGCAGACCTGGGTGCTCTGCTGAGTTTAGGTCATGACGTGGGTGGGGAGAGTGAAGTCTGCGTGCAGAGGGAAGGCCGGGTCACCGGTCCAGGCACACGTTCTCACTGATGCTGACCCCTGGCCCCACTGGCGTCCAGGGGGCACTGCTGCCCGCCTGAGGCTGCACCGCACCTGCCCGCACGCACCTACCCGGATGCGGTTGGACCCCAGCTCCAGCATCTGCAGTTGGTGTAAGTTGCTTATGTTCTCAATTTTATTGATTTTATTGTTGACCAAGAAGAGTTTTTTTAGTCGTGTCAACTTGTCAACCCCTTCGATGTTTCTCAGTAGATTAAAAGAAATATCTAGGACCCTGGAACAAACAAAACATTTATTTTTTAACGAGCACAGGTGGCACGGAACTCAGAATATGACTAATTTCTAGGTGGCACCCCACCCGGAGGACCACCCATCACCTGGCAGTAGGACCTTGCGGCTACCCAGGGACAGCTGGGGGGCACTGAGAGCGCCTCTGAGTGGACCAGCCAGGAGCCTTTCAACTTGCAGGTGGAGACTGTGGGCAAGCCAATGCCACCTATGGAGCCAGGTGTGTCACAGGACCCTATGGCCAAATGGCCCCTCAAGGGCCGAGAGCCAGGGCGCCAGGTCGGGTCTGGGGAGACTGGACTCACTCGAGCTCTGTTAGCGCGTCCAGGTTCTCGATCTTCTTAATCTGGTTGTCGTAGAGGTCCAGCTCTCGGAGGCTGTGCAGCTCCTCCAGGTTCTCGATGCACTTGATCAGGTTTTGACGGAGGCAGAGAGTCTGCGGGACAGAAAAGGATGGTTGACGTGGGCAACCGACAGGGAGGCCACGAGCAAGCACCAGCTGCTACGGGACGGGGAAAGCCGCGGGGGCGAGGGGTATGCAGTTTTCGCCCGTTGTTTTTCTAGAGCGGGGTGACTTTGCAGAGGATGGCAGATGCCACGGGGGCGCAGACCTGCTCGGTGAGCGGGGCCTCGCTCAGGGTTTGGGGTGTGCGCAGATTCCTGGCAGAGTGAACCCCCTAGTGGGCTCCCTTTTGAAAACGAATTTAACTCAGCGGCCAAGGGCTGTCCGGCGCAGTGTGTGCTTGATGCAGGTGGGCTCGGGGCTGCCCGACCTCGCTCTGTGCCCTGCTCAGATTCAGGGCGCTCCGGGCGCTTCCGGGTGAGGCCCGATCCCCAGTGGTGGATTTACGACACTTGCGGGAGGCGGGGGGTGGGGCGCGTCGGAGGGTGAAGCGGAGTCCCTCTCACCTTCACTTTCTTCAGAACCTCGAACCCTTCAATTTTCCCGATGCGGTAGTGATTGAGGTCGACGTCCTGAAACGAGGGAAACCAGCTCAGCTGCAGGGGGCCTGCAGGCCTGCTCCCCAGGACGGGAGCTAAAGGAGGCTGGCTAGGTGGGGGAGAGTAGGTGAGCCGGTGTCACAGGACTTCTGCGGCACGCAGGTGGCAGTGGCATGGAGGCCAGCTTCACGGCTCTTGGTTTAGCTCTGACTTATTGTAGTTTTAGGTCAAACTTGCACAAACCAGCGCTGTGCAAAAGCTCTCTCTCAGCGCCTAGCTCCCTTGAGCACGAACATAAGCTCGGAGATGCACCCGGCCGTGTCGGCGCCGGGCACCCCAGGGTTGGTTGCTGCCCTTCCCGCAGTCTCCTGCCCGCCCGCAGCTGCTTTCAGACCGGCGGTCAGGACCCCGCCATCTACAACGTGACCTTTGACCCAAGTAACTTATGAGTCGAAGGCGTTTCATTTGCCACGACGGTTGACAGAAACGGAACTGCAATCACAAGCATCGACAGACAGGTAAGAACGCAGGAATCTGACTCAACCAAGGAGTTCAGACCTCTTCCTGGCAGGCACTCACTAACGTGCCACCCTCACAAAACGGGACCTGACGGTCAGGGCGGCCTGTCGGCACGGCCTGAGCGGGGCTGAGCAGGCAGCATTACCTCTGCATCTCTGTCCAGGCTAATGGTGTCCATGTCCACAGGCAGCTCTTGTCCTTCTGGAAAAATGAGAGAGAGAAAAAAAGAGCCCATTCAGAGCCCCCGCTGCCAGGAGGTGGCAGCCCTGGCCTCGGTCAAGAGCTGGCACGCAGGCCAGCTGGCTCGGAGCCGACTCGAATGCAGAGGACAAACCAGCAGGTAACACACGGAGGATCTGGGTGACATGGGAGGGTCAATAGCCCAGTCTGACAGTGGTCACCTCTCAAGCATCCTGAGTTTCCTGAGTTCAGCCACCGGCATAGGTCTCTGAACTTCCACCTGTGCTGCTGGACATCCCGAGAGAGGGCAGGTGGCCTGAAGCCGCCTGCAGGAAGGGGCGGGGAGGCCACCACCACCTTCTGGTGATGCCGAGCTGCGGTGGAGGCGGCACGCCCTCCCAGTTTGTGGCAATAAATCAGGCCATCTGACTACAGACCATGCTGGGTACATCAGATGTCCCGGGATGTGCCTGTTATCACTTTGGAAAGCAGCCCAGCATCCAAAAATGCTCCTCTCTGCAAGGAGCAAGACCAGACGATGCACAGCACAGCACACGGGACAGAGCCCCGCGAGGACTCAGACAGGTCTCGGCAGCGGCCAGGGGCTGACTCCATCTGAGGGCCCGCTAGCTGGGGAGCCGGCCTTGCTCTGGCCCGTCCCACTTGAGCAGGGCGGCAAGAGCCACCCTGGCCGTGGAGGGCCAGCCTCGAGCCAGCGGCCCCCTTTCTGCATCTCATCTGGATCTGTTTATGCACACGGGTCTACAAGGACTCGGCATGTTAAGAGGGACAGTAATTCTCGATTTCGCCAGCTGTCTTAGGGTTCCTCCTCTCAGTCTGCTTGGATTAGGACCTGAGTCGGATCACATACTGTGGCTGGACGGCGTTTCTCTGAAGTCCCTCTTTGCTCTTGCAATTTTTTGTTGAAGGAGCCGGGCCACCTGTCTCCTGGCTGGAGTAGGGGCTGCGGTCTCTCCTCTACATCATGTACGCTGACTGTCACCGTTTTGCCAGGCTCCTGCAGCTGCCTCTTCCCTACGGCATGGCTGTGTGTGCTCCAGTGGCAAAGCCAGCCGGCAGCCCGCCCTCCCGAGGACTAGTTCCTGTGTGCTGGTCAGCCTGGCTCCCGGACTGAGGCCTCGGAGGGCGCACTGGACACATGACTAACTTAATAAGGAAGCACTGGCCCCACTCTAGCTGAATTCACTTCAGTCTTTTACTATGCCTTTTCCAGAATGATCAACAGTGGCTAGTTAAAAAAATGTCATTTACTACAATTTATCCATAATCTCGTAGGCTATCAACGGACCTAACAAAAAAGCTGAACAAAATCAAGAGAACTTTCCAAATTATCTATCCTCTCTCCCAAAGACCATACAAAGCCAACATCGTGAACTCAGGAAGCTGCAACGAAAGAGGCACTTCATGAAGGCAGGGTGCCCGCGCCACTTTGTGTCCAAACCAAGACACTACGAGAGTAAAAGGGGGCATCATGCTCATCCGGGCCAGCCGGTGGGAACGGGGACTGCCCCGGGCTCCTAGGACACGTGGTCTTGTGGCTCAAGGGGTTCTGTCTGTGATGCGTCCAGCACGGACGGGCTCCCTAGAAAGTCGGCTTGCCCTCTGAACCAAAGTCACCAGCGTAGAACACCTTTCCAAACGCATTCTGATTGATCACACTTTTCTCATGTGAAAAGGTAACAGCTGACAAGTTTGAATTTGTTTTATTTACACTGAAGACTTACATAAGCAGTGGTAGGAGCAAGTCTCGGTTTCTCTACGGACTCACAAGGATGCACAGCCCGAGGGGAGTCCTAGCTGGTGGTCTGGGGGGAAGAACGCTGGGTGTAGACCAGCCAGGTCCAGCGCAGCTGTTCTGCTGTGTGGCCGTGCTCCCCTGTGCTCACCAGCCAGGAGTCCACGACAGGACCCTGTGACACTCCAGTCCTCCGCAAGCACCAGGCGTTCAGATGTGAGGACAGGGGCGCACCCCCGCCCCGGCTGGCTTTCCGGGACGGAGGCGGACAGTGGCGAAGGCTCCCATCCGCCACTCCCCACACTCATGGCATCCGTGCCTCCTGCAGAACGACGACCGAGTCACGCACTCGGCTGGGGCTTTCGTGCTGACCGCCTTTGACTTAAAACCAGCGTGCCAGAGCGACCGATCACCTTTGCTGGCACAGAGAGCACACTGTCATCTTAAAAATCTGTACATGGTGCATAAATTCGGAAAACGTAGAAGGTACGAGACCCAACTTGCTGTCAGAGACCCTCAGCAACAATTTGATGTGTTTCCTCTCTTAAGCAGGTAAAACCACATATTAATCTTCTTTAAATAAGATTTTAACAGGCGTGCTGTTCAGAAATTTGTTTTCGCCTAACTGTATCTCAGACGTCTTTGTTCGTATGGTTTCTCTGCTCGTTCTTTTCAACGTAAACTGACTCTAAGCAAACAAACGAACAAAAAGCCTTAGATCATGGTTGGGAAGTGCGAAAAATTGCCATTACGGGCCGAGAACTTACTTTTCTCATTTCTACATCCATTTGTTGTTGTCGTGCACTAAGGCAACAGGAGGCTACTGGGACATTCTCTACATACGAGGATGTTCCTAACGTCTGGGCCGTTGAGAAGACCGTCCTCAGGCCCGTGAAATGGTGGAGAAGGGCTCAGAAATGACTTTTCAACATGCAGGAGGGGCCGTTCCGAAGCCGTGGGAGGTCAGAGCAGTCAGCCATAATGTTCACTTCGAATCGCGCTTTCTGCACATACGCTCAAGAAAACAATGTTCCGGTTCTGTTCTGGGTGACACACTAGTACCAATGTTATTTTTAGCAGTGTTTGCCTTCGGTGGAGTCAGAGAAAACCACGTCCTGCCTGCAAGCGTCCTGAGTGAGCCGGCTCACTGAGGCGCCCTGGGTGGGCACCGCGCCCGAGGGGGCACACGCAGCAGCAGCGGAAGACAGTGGACAAGTAACCCCAGGAGCACGGCGGTTCTCCCCAGGACTGACGCACGCGTGCAACCCCGCCCTCAGCCATCCGCTTTAGTGAGTTCGAGGTTCTTAACTGGGCCTGGTACCTTCTGGGTCCTCTGCGCCCCGCTCCTCTCCGTCCTTCAGGCTGTGCTCGCTGAGGGCGGCCACGATACCGCTGCCCTGCTTCCTCCCTCCTTCATCGCCCGATTCCTCAGATTCGACTCGCCTGTCAACTGAACCCACACACATCAATGAGAATTTCCATCACCTCCGTGGGACTCCTGAAGAACATACAACAGCCTGACGTCCAGTTGTAAGTCACAAAGACGTCACGTAAAACCATCTGCTGAATTCAGTTCAACGAGCCTTGCAGTGTCTTCCACGCCCCACGCCCCACGCCCCGTCCGTGGGGTGCGGCGGCCGGAGAACTGGGCGGGGAGGGGGTAGGGCAGAGCGGGCAGGCGCGCAGGTGTGAAGGTGAGCTCCGCACCGCTGCTGCGTTCCAGAGCCCGTGAACGGTGGCCAGGTACCCTGAGAGCCCGGGGTGCTGTGATTCAACACGCTAAAGCTAACACACAGTGCAGCCTGGACATCCATCCGCGCAGAGGGGCCGTTGTGACCCTTCTGCCACATACCTTCATCCATGCTCCACTATCCACTTGGCCAAGAAAACCAGCCCAGTTCACAGGCCCACATTCTGAAAGAAATCAAGACTAACTCGAATCAAACTGTGGGTGCGGGAGGTGCTAATAAAAAAGGAGACGTCAGGCAACAGTGCTCAATGCCCCACGTGAGGACTCGGATGCCAAACGTCAGGACAGTGATGCCAGGTCAGAGCTCTGAAAGGCTGCTACGTAAACAGCGTCTGAATTAATAGGGAATGATTAAATGTGGCAGACTTGTGAAAGTTCATTGGCGAGTTGTCAGATAAATTTCTTCTCCTTTTCCATGACCTCTTGGAAGCTGGTGTGGAAGCCCCCGGCACTAACATCGGAAGCCCGACTACAGCCTATCTACAAGGGGGGGCGGGCTCGATGAGGGGAAGGGCGTTCTACCTCATCCTGTGTCTCCCGCTGGGCTGAGTAAGGAAGCACCCAGGAAAAGACTGCTGGACAAAACACGCCCTTAGGAAATCCACCTCCCAAACCCCCAAATCCGTTTCTTCCTCCCTGCCCCTGGCAACCGCCCTGGCTTGGCTATGTGTCACCCGGGGCCTGGGCTCCTGCTGGGCCTCCTAACTGGCTTCTGCAGCTTGTCCGGCCCTGTCTACTTTCTTCTCCATCGCCAGAGAATCTGATCAGATTCTAAAATCCAAATCTGATTTTTGACTCCAAATATATCTAAAATGCCAGCAGCTTTTCCCGAGTTTGCATCTTGCCCCTCGAGTCACAACTTTGGCAAGTTACTTCTTTTTCTAAGCCTCGGTCTCCAAATCTACAGAAGGGAGCTCGTATAGTATCTTAGAAAAGGCACAAAAGCAGTTAGCTTTTAATAAATAAAAGCAGTGGACATCAGTTGTTGGTATCCTCCGCCTTTCAAAAGCTCACTTTATGTCACTTCATTTTTAGGAAAGACCTATGTTAATACCTGTTTTCACTAATGAAAGAAATCTGAGGAGGGTTTTTGCTTTTCTGAAAAAATATGAAAAGAGAAAATGGTGTCATTTTGTTCTGCAGTGAGCCCTAATAGAGGCAGCACGCACCCCAAGCAGAGAGAGTGGCTCCGCTAAGCTCCTTCCCCAGGGACCACACCCAGCATCTCAGCATCCAGTTGCCATGGCTTTGAACTGTATCTGTGAACATCTGTGCTTTATCTCCATTTTGTGCATCCATTAGCAAAATGTGCCCTAAGGTAATTGCTTCTTTGCTTTATGCCATCTTAGGTTTGAAAGGTTTCAAAGAAACACTCTACTTTCAGATAGCAGAGGAAACTTGCATTGCCGGGTACAGACACTCTGCGGTCAAGGCTAAGAGAGAGTTCTCCTGGGCCATGGCCTGGTGCGGCCCATCCCAGGACGGCAGGGGCTTAGCTAGCATGAAACCTGGGACTCTATCCTGAGGGCCCCAGAGGGTCTGGGGCATGTGACAGTGGATCATCATGTAAGGTGACTGGGTACTATGGGCTGGCCCAAGGTATTGGCAGTCGGAATGGAAGAGGTTTGAAAATTTGGAGGTTTTAAGGATGTAGAAGCTTCAGAGCTTATTCATCGATTGGATAGGTGGGGCGGGAGAGAAATGCCTGGGTCTTCTATCTGCCATTTACCAAGACATGAAAATGGCTGTGGAGGGGAGGGTGAGGAGGAGAAAAAAGGGAATAGGAGGAGGCACTCCCTTGCTTAAAAAGACCTAAGAGTCTCAAAGTCCAAGACCCTTCAAGTGTTTCCCCGTCTATGACCTTCTCTTGGCAGCTGCACTGGTACTCTCCAACTTCATCCAGAATGACTCACCCTTGGCCAAACGCTCCTCCAAAGAGGCCACGTTCTTCACACCCCTTTGCCTTTGACTATGTGTTTTCTTTGGCCTGAAATGATCTTTGATCTTTCTCTCACTCTGTCTCCAACCTGGCTGAACCTTTAAGGTTCAACTTGTTGCTGGTTTTGGTTGTGCAGCCATCACTCCTAAACATGTCAGCTCTTTACCACCTCCGCCCTCCGCCCTCCGCTCGCTTTCTTCTCACCTGGTATTTACATATGAGACAGTGGCTGCTCTCCAGGACCTCTGTATCCCCCGTGAAACCAACGGAGCTAAAAGCACATGAGCATTCAGATGTAACTGACTCTACAACTGTCCGTAAGTGCGAGTGTGGATATAATAATATGCATATAAGTTTTTTCAACTAAATGAAACAGTTTAATCTAGTCTTTTAACTGTGATAACTTTGCAAAAAAGGCACCCGCTGCTCTACCACAATCTCTCTGCTCCTTGTCACCCCTTCCTCACAACCCATTCGCTTCCGAGAAAACCCATCTCTACTGCCACCGCACTAATGACCCAACTCGGGCAGGTCCCACGGCGCCCTGCGTCTGCTTCCTCCTTAGTCGCACAGTGACCGAGCCGGGGGTCAGGCTCAGAGGTTCAGTGCGAGGCTCTAAGCAGCTGGTGGACGCCGGGACCGCGGGACCACGCGCCGTCAGTCCTCACCCACTCGCCCCGCTGCTCTCTCCTCCGCCCTGGGTCGGGCGCCTCCCGGGCCGCCCGCGCCTTCCGCGCCGCTGCAGCCTCCGCCCGGGGGGCTCGCGAGCTCGGGGGGCTGCCTCCGCCCCCGCCCCTCCGAGCCTGGTGGCAGCTGTCAGAGGCTGCGCGGCGGAGTCCGGGCCGCGGCCGGAGGCAGGGCGTCCCGTTTCTTTCGGGAAAGGCCGATGCAGGCTGCCGTCCCCCGCCCGCTAAGCCATTCGGTCCGCGCCCCGCGAGGCCGCTCACCCTCCATCATCTCCTGCGACTGTTGCTGGCCCGCGCCGCGCTCCGCCGCCATGTTGGCTGCTGTTCCCTTTTCCGGAATCTGTCGCCTCAGGCCCCTCAGCCAATCAGGGTTCCAAGCTCAGGGCTTACCCAGCCAATGGAATCCCAATGTAGGGGCCTGAGCCTCTGACGCGCCTGCGCGCCCCAGCGCCTCATGGGAGTTGTAGTCCACCCGCGAGGCTGCACGCGTCCTCAGTCCCCGCACCGCCCACTCCGCCTTCCCGGGGCAGGTAATTTAAAAGCGCCCTGGAGGCGTCTGGAGGCGAGGAGCTGTTAGGAGGACAGTGGCAGTCGGGGCTGCATGCACAGAGCAGTGGCTGCAGGGAAGTGGAGAGGAGACTCTGGGAGACGCTCTGGGCTCGTCGCGGGTCTCCGCGTGGGGCTGAGCAGTGCGGGCCTCTGGGCCTCAGTGGCTGCGTCTGTGCAATAGGCCGGCTCTGTCCTGGCGCCGCCGCGCGGATTTAGCCCGTGTGAACGGGCTGCTTCCAGTTAACGTTCAGCGCAGGGCGGGATCGGCGGGGACGCCTGCGCTAGTGCTGGGGCCGGGGCCGGCTCCGCCCGTAGGTGCCGGGAGAGCGGGTTGGGGCCCGGGACGCGCCAGCTCACTGCAGGCGCCGCAGCCTCCGTTGGCCCTCGGCCCCGCGGGCGTGCGGTCTCATGAGGGAGCATCCTTGCGACCCCCACATTTAGGGCGAGGCTGCCGAAAGGCGAGCTCCGCGCTGCTCACCCTTCTCGAACCCAAGGCGGGAGGGAACGGCGTCTGCGGAACCCGGCTGGCGGAGACGCTGTTGGCTCTCTTTTGGCTCCTCGGAGGCGCCGTAGAAGACTTCTAGTGCGTCCTTAGCAACCGTTAGCGCGGGCTTCTCCGCTCGAGCTCAATGAGTCCCGCCCACATGCTCCAGTGGTTGGCCTGAGGGGCCTGCCAATCGGCGTGAGTTGCTTTGCGATTGGCCGGTGGGGCTGGAGGCGAAGATCGGCTTCCTTACGAGTGGGTGAAGCAAGTCTGGCCTCCGACTCTTGCCGGCCCCAGGTGAGGTACTTGCGCTCGAGAGAGAGCCGGCCCGGGCTCCACGGGGTCCCGCCGCCCGGGCCCGGCTCGGCCCTCAGACGAGCGGGTGCGAGCCCTGTGCCCCGCCGCTGCTCGCCCCCCTCGGTGAGGCTCCGGTCCGGGTGGCGGCTCGCCGTCTGCGGCCGTTTGTCCCGCGCCGCGCCCTGGGGCCCTGGGCCGGACCTCCCTGGTCCTCAGTGTCTCCGCCTTAGCCCCAGCCCGCCCGGCGCGCGGTCCTCAGCTGGAGTTAACTGTGCGCTTTCTTCATTGTTCTGGCTTGTCCTTCCAGAAGGTGAGCTCCGGAACGGAGGCTGTCTGCTCTGAGCTGCGGACGGTGCCTGGCTGCATAAATGAGCTTTTCAGTAAACGTTTGGGATGAATGCGTGAGCCGCGGTGTGCAGTCCCCGGCTTCTCGGCATCTCCGCTCAGGATGCCCCATGCGTCCCCGGGCTTTATCCTTCGTCTTATCTTCACCAGTTTTTCTTCTCCAGAGAATGGCAGTGGCCTGAGCTGAAAACTTGGGATGTGGTCTTGATGCCTTTCATTCCCTTACCTTCCACGTGTCTTTACCCAGTGACTTGGCTGCAGTTCTTCGTCGAGTCTTCTCTAATGGGTTCCCCTCGCCATCTTTCTGCCATTGCTTTAATTTAAGACATCATAATTCCTTGCCTGGAAGGATGTAGCTTTGGGGCCCCCCCCACCCCCCCAGCGACCTGCTTGGGCAGGCATAGGGGCTCTGGGAGTTAGGCCCAGCTCCTCCAGACCCATCTCCACCTGCTTGCCTGTGTATTAACCTCCTCCCCAAGGGCGCTGTGGGCATCTTTTCCCTGTGGTGGTTCTGCCTGGATGCTTCTTCACAGTGCCAGACTCAGCTCCGCCGGCTCTCCTCCAGGAAGCCCTTGCTCACACCCTCCATTCCAGCAGCCATCATCTGGGTATTGTTTAGGGTGCCTGATGCGGGAAACAGACGCAGTCTCAGAATGGCTCTGGTGGTGAATGAAGCAGTCGGCCCCCAAACCTGAAGTGCAGAGGAAGGCAGGTTTTCGGGCGGATTCATCCGGTGGCTGAGAAGGACGTTCTTGCCGCTTCTGCTCTGCTGTCCGTGGTGCTGGCTTCACGCTGAGGCTGGTTCTACTTCCGCTTTACAGCGTGTGGGAGCAGTTTGCCTCCCAGCTTGCATTCTCGTGGCAGAAGGATGGTTGCTTCCAGAAGTTCACCCATAAGAGGAAGGAGCACTTTCCCAGGAGCTCCCTGCAAACCTCTCCTTGCTTCTTGGGTCTGAGGTGGGCATCACGCGCACCCTAGGGAATCAAAACTGGCAACGGGAATAGGAATACTCTTGAGGCATCATGAGATCCTCTCTGGGTTGTTTCCCATGGTAAAGCCCCCTCCACTCCACCAACACCTCCCCCCCAAACTGCTGTTGCTTTAAAAAACATTCTAAAAACCTAGGCCTGGACTTGCAGGCATTTCTGGTTAGGGTTTGACTCAAAATTAAACCCGTGAAAAAGGAAGTGATCTAAGGTCCGGTGAAGCCAGGCTCTGTGCTCTCAGGGGCCAGCCTGTGGCCATGGCGTTGGAGGCTCTGTGGGGCTCTGGTGCTGGCGGTGTGGTGTGCTCGGTGTGCAGTGCAGCCAGATGGCCCGCGGGTAGTGTGAAGCTCTGATCCCATCTGTGCTTTGTAGGTTGGTTGTAGAAGTTGAAAACAATGATTATGTCATTGTTGTTTATTGTAGGAATAATTAATGCACTTAGATGCTTAGAGAGGAAATGTAGACCTGTGACATTAAAATGTTGCTGTCTGAAGGAAAGCAACACATTCTAATGGTTTATTTAATGTCTTTCTAGTTTCCTGCTCATCCAGCTGTTGCTTTTCAGGATCGCCTGCTGGATAAAACATCTCTTAGTTCGTCAGTATATACTAGTTGATTCATACAAAAGGATAAACACAGTGTTAGTCATGAATCATGATAGTAATGTGAACTCATTTAAACCTACCACCCAGATTTGGAACCGGGGGACCCTGTGCTATTGTGTCCTCACCATTCCAGCCTGCTGGACCCGCAGAGGACAGCTCCCGCCTGAAGTTTGGGTTTGTCACGTGTGTGTGTGTCCCTAAGTGATATATTTAGACTGGGGGCATATTATAAAAGGTAATCTTACTATCAATAGTTTTTTTGTAACTTGAGTTTTTTCACTTATAGGTCTAAGATTTGTCCTTGTGTGTGTAGCATTTGTTTTCATTCTGTAATTTATAACACGAATGTACAGAATTTAAAATCTATTTCCTTGCTGATGAATGTTTAGGTTTTTTCTTTTATCTTTTTTGTTGTCGTGAACCACGCTGCCCTGAACATTCGTGTGTGTGACTTGCTGCCCATGTGTAAGAATTTCTATAGAATATAAATCTCACAGTGGGATATACTGTCCCAGGAGGCAAACGTTTGACTTAAATTGTTTTCTAAAGAAATTAATTTGTTAGGGTTCACACTGAGCCACATCTTATCAACATTTGGTATTGTTTGAATTCTTAATTTTTGCTCATTTAGCAGGTATGAAGTTGTGATTACGATAACAAAGTTAAGCCTCTTGTGACAGGTTTTTTCGCCACTAGGGTCTCCTCTCCTGTGAAATTCTTACTCCTATCTCTTGTCCATTTTCCTATTGGGCTGTGTCTTTTAAAATTAGAAAAAAAAAATACTGACCTTTTAATCTATCCTGGATATTAATTTTCTGTTACGTATGTGGCAAATATCTTATCCCAAATTGTGGCTTATTTCATTTTTTTAATGTTTTTTTTTTGGTGTGGGAACATTCTCAACTTTAATGTTAAATTTGTCAGTTTTAGTTAATAGCTAGAGCTTTTTGTGTCTTGTTTAAGAAAACTTGCTCAACCCAAAGACTTATAGAAAGTCTGTCTAATTTTCTTCTAAAAGTTTAGTGTTTTGGCTTTGACAAAGTATGTCTTTGGCCGTGGGTGTTTGTTTTTCTGAATGATGTTTCCATACCTCTGTGTCATTGTTCCCCATCGGGGCCGAGAGTTGCCCCAGCATTTTCATAGATTCGAGCAGCCCGTGTTTCTTCGATGGTAACTTACGCCCCCTTGGTCATGTGTCCGGTGCTGACAGGTGCGAGGCCCTTGGTTGGGCTCCATGTTGTTCCTTTGCTCTATTTGGTTATTCCTGTCAGTCACACCGACACAATGACTATGGCTTCGTATTGAGTTTTCACATCCGGTGGCTTGAGTGTCCCCACCAGGGTCCTGCTCTGTGGGTGTATTTCTTTGTCACTGAAGATCGTTCAAGCTTATCTCTTCGATGGTTCTCCCTCTCCATTCTCTCTCCAACCAGATGTTAGGTTATCTCAGCCTTTATCTCTTAGCTTCGCTCTCACATTTTTACGTTCTTGTTTCTCTGTTGCATTCTGGGCTCTTTATTCAACTATATCTTCCAAGTCACATATTTTCTTTTTGGCTGTAGCTGCATGCCTGTTTTACCCATCCATCAACATTAAAACTTAACTTATTGGGATATAATTTATAGACGTTCAAACTTGCCCCTAAGTACTCAGCTCAGTGAGTTCTGAGACGCGGGTACAGCCGTGCAGGCACAAACACAATCAGGTTAGACGACCTCTTCATCCCCCGAAGAGTTTCCTCTGTCCCCTTTCTCGGCCCAGCCCCGTCCCTGCCCACCCCCGGCCCTAGACAGCCACCGCTCTGCTCTCTGTTCCTGTGACCTAGGTTTGTCTTTTCTGGGGTTTTATGTTACCGGCACCTACAGGGTGTGTCTATCGTGTCTGCCGCCTCATACAGCCTGACCGCTCTGCGACCCATGCACGGCGCTGTCTGCGTCACTAGCTCATCCACCTTTCCTGCCCAGCACAGTTCCCTCGTGTGGCTGTACCTCCCTTCGCTGACCTAGTCTCCAGGCGACAGCCGTGTGCGTCGTTTGCAGTGTGGGCTGTTGCGAGCGAAGCTGTTGTCCACGGGAGGCCGTGTGCCGTGCGCCGTGCGCTTTCCCTTCTCTTGGGCAGGTGCCTGGGAGTGCGGTCACTGTGTCCTTGGGCGGGCGGCCCGCTGCTTTTCAAAGTGGGCCCATGTACACGTGTGTTCCCAGCAGGGATCTGTGACGTGCAGCTGCTCCACACCGTCCCCCACACTTTGCATTGCCATTCTGTTTGATCTTAGCTGTCTTAGTGGTTGTGTGGTGACGGCTCATGGCGGGTTTCATTTGCGCGTCCCTAATGACTAATGGCGGTGATCGTTTTTTCATGTGTTTCTATGCGATTTGTGTCCTTCTTTGTTCAAAACCTTTACCTTCTACCCCCTTCTTCAAAGACTGGGTGGTTGCTGTTCTTGAGTCTTTCGGGTTTTCTAAGTATATGACCGTGTCTTCTGTGAATGGAGACGCCGTTACACCCTCCTGACAGCACATGTGCCTCTTATTTTCCTGGCCTGTGTGCACTGGCTGAGACTTCCAGGGCAGTGCTGGCCAGAGGAGGCCAGATTGTGGCCTCCGTGCCTGCCCTCACTAGGTGTGCTGCTGGCTGCAGCTTCTTCACACCTGCCCCTCACACCCGGGGCAGTTTTCCTGCTTCCCAGTTGTTGAGTTTTTTTCCTTAGGAAGGGGGGTGAGTTTTGTCAGATGCTTTTTCTGCATCAATTGATAATGATAATGGGAGTTTTCCTCTTTAATCTGTCCATATGGTGCCTTGGGTGGACATGGCACCCCGGCCCTTGGACCCCTCGCTGCGTCAAGGCCAGCTGGCCTGGGGCTCCATGCCCTTGTTCTGTGCTGTAATTATGGAACATGTCTCATTGGAGGAAACTTGGCAATGGTCGCGTGGGACTTTCCTGTAGTTTTTCTTCTATCTGCATGCAAATCTACAAGTATCTAAAAATAAAAAGTAAAAAACAAAGCCCCGGTGCGGACCCGTCTGCAGACTCCCAGCCTTGGACTCCTGCTGCGATGTCAGCGGGCGCTCCACGCGCGATTCCAGGCGCCTCGTGGTGTTGGTGACGCACGTCTTGAGCTGAGGGTGTTTTCGGTGCACGTGGCCTGCAGCCCGGTCTCCTCACGGCCCTCACTCACTCCTCTGCCTGCTTCCCCCATCTCTTCCGGTGCTTGTTTCTGATAGAGCACCTGTCAGCACGACCTGGGTTCGACTGTCTCCAGGCCGCGTGTGTCCTGGGGCCGAGCTCCATGCAGCCTCGGGGGGAATGCGTTGGTTCGAGTACCTCTGTGTTCTCCGCTGTGGGCGTTGATCAGCGTCTCCTTGCTTTCCAGTTGACGATTGTCCCGTGGCCTGCCGTCTCTTGATGGAGGACAAAGGCTCGCCGGCCTTTGAAGAGGAGCAGTGGTGCCTCTGTGGGGACCTGTCCTCGCCAGCGCCCACCGAGGGCCCTGCTGTGCAGACCAGCAAGTCCTTGTCCTCGGCCCACAGACACCTGAACAGAAGGAATGGCCTTTCGAAACTCTGCCAGAGCAGGATGGCACTCTCCGGTGAAGACCTCCTTCTGGTCGTCGTGGGCGTCAGCTGTGACGACACAATGTGAAATCGCACATCTGTTCGGTTGGGTGCTGGGTGCTCGCTAGTGGGCAGTGCTGCAGGCCCTCCTGCCGTGTGCACGCTGCGTGATTCTTAGGCAGGAAACTCCTTTTTAGCCGGCAGTTGGAATTCACCTCCAAATTTCAGGGTCAAAATAGAGCGAAGTGTTATTTCTCACTTCAGAGCTTGTGGGGACACTGTCCTGGCCTGGGCTGCATTACAAATGACACATGGTTTGGCTAAGTGGTTCAGCCAGTGTGTATTGACCGCACTGCAGGCTCACGCGGTCCTCCGACGCGGGCAGACTAGATAGGGTGAGGGCAGCCAACTTCACAGCGTGGGGGTGGTGCTCTGGGGGCTGGGGGCATCTGCTGCCCACCCGCTCACCCATTGCTCCAAGTCAGCCAGTGCCCCCAGAGTCCGGACACGCTGTACCCAGACAGAATGAGAAAGACAGCGTCACTCGGGCCCTGAAGGGCTTGTCGCCTGGGGGTGCTTGAGGAGACAGCAGCGGCACGCTTGGAGCTGGCCAGGCCTGGAGCACAGGGGTCTGTTAGGACAGTGGGGAGGACTGGAGCGGGAAGAGCGGGGCTGTAGGGGAGGGGCGGTGGCTCTGGTCTCGAGGTGATGAGCAGTGGTGACAGTGGTGGCAGGGGCTTGGCACCCAGCTGGCCTGCAGGGAGTGTGGAGGGCTGGGAGTCCAGAGGGTGGCCAGGAGCAAGCTGGAGAGGGCCGGAGAGCTGCAGGGCCCGGCGGCCCGTGAGGCAGGCAGGCAGCCCCTCAGAAGCCTGGCCTTCAGCCGGCCTGCGGACGGGTCACTGTCGGGAGCAGAAGCAGAGCTGGCATCGCAGTGCAAGTCCTAAGGTGCCAGGTGGTTGAGGTGACCTTGGGACTGGCTGCCTATGGAGAGGAGAATCGGGGCAGGGGCCACTGAGACAGTCGGGGACTCCTCAGTGAAGGACCCAGAGGAGACAGGAAGATGACTTAGGTTTGTAGGGTGTTTGAGCTGCCAGAAGGATGGAGCGGACAAGAAAGCGGATGGTGGGCGGCCGGGCCACTGGAGGGTGAGTGTGGGGCCCACGGCACGCACCCCTGATGGAGCCTCTTTAAAGCCGCCACTGCCTGGGGGTGGAGCGGAGGCTCTGAGGCTGAGCAGGTGCAGTGGGGAGGCGGCAGGGAGCCGGAGGGACAGGGCGCTCTGCCAGGGCTGGCCCAGCAAGGCTGAGGGTGGCGTAGGGGAGGCCTTTGGGGTGCCGCTGGAGGTATTGGCGAGAGTGGTTTTCCTGGAGAAGAGGAGTGACCTCGGGGACAAATGAAGGAGGGGAGTAGAGATGCCAGGCAGCACTTGGATTTGTGACTTTCCAGGAAGGAGTGTCAGGGCTGTAGCTGGGCTGTGGGCTTTGGTGTGGTGGGCGTGAGCATGCCCCTTGGTTGGGTGGGCGGGAAGGGACCTCAGAGTGTTATTTACACAGAAGTGGCGGGTTCTGCGTGTCTGTGGAGCCCCTGGGGTGACCAGGCGGGCTCCGGACGTTCAGGCACAGTGTGAATCACCTCTCAGGAGACCTTCCTCCCCGACTCTGGCAGCAGCTGGGTGAGGGCCGCGTGCTTCGTGCGCTTCACAGGCGAGCTCCTGGCAGCCCTGCGAGGTCTGGAGCTCCCTTTCCTTTTCTTTCCAGAAGCCAGATGGAGCTCTTACTGCCTGTCATCATTGGCCGCCCAAAATATTTGCACAAGCAAACTGCACTGCCCGGCCACGCCTGAGCAGGCAGACCCGGCCGGGTCCCTGGGCAGCACGTCCTGCTGCTCCCTGCTCCGTGGCCTGTCCTCAGGGTGTTCCCCGCCCCTGCTCCCGGCCCCCGCGGGCAACCCGAACAAGGCCATCTTCACTGTGGATGCCAAGACCTCGGAGGTATGTGCTCAGCTGAGTGATGAAGCCGTGGGTTTGGGGTCTGTGCCTTCGACCTGTAACCTCAAACAGGAATTTGTGCATTTTAAGTGCAATTAGAAAAACATCTAGTTTTACCTATATACTAACAAAAGAGATGAATTCGGAAACCTAAGTATGAATCAGTCAAAACAAATCGAATCCTGTCATCGAGATGAAGATTCGGGGCGAGGTTGCAGCCCGTTGTTTACCCGCGCTTGCTCTAGTGTTGGTTCCACTGAAGTCAGAATGCACGCTCCATATTTGAATTAAATGGGTTAGCGTGACGCGCATCTGTGTGCAAAGAACCGAAACTCGAGACGGGCATGAAGCGTCGAGTAAATCCCAACTCTGCCTCCAAGTCTCGAGGACATGGCACACCCACCTTGGCAGGTGAGGGATGCGTGAGGCCCTGACCCTCAGTCAGTTCTTATTTCCATACAGTAGAGACGCAGGAGGTCTCGAGGGCTGCACTGCTGTGACCTGCCCACAGGTGGCTGGGGAGAGGCTGGGTCTCTGGGCCTCCCTGGCTGGTGCCCGTGCCACCTTCTCCATTTCTGGGAGTCAGGGGTGCTGCTGGTGATGCCAGCTCCTCCCCCTGCAACCCTCAGATCCTGGTTGCCAATGACAACGCTTGCCAGCTCCTGGGGTACAGCAGCCACGACCTGATTGGCCAGAAGCTCACGCAGTTCTTCCTGAAGCCGGACTCTGATGTCGTGGAGGCCCTCAGCGAGGAGCACTTGGAGGCCGACGGCCACGCTGCTGTCGTGTTCGGCACGGTGGTGAGTGTGGGCCCGGGCCGGTGGCCAGCCCCGAGTGTGCCCCTGGGAGCCCGCTGAAGACGCGGCTGGTATGGTCAGCGTGGGTGCCGCCCTCCGCTCCGCGTAAGGGTGGGGAGCAGCTGGGGGCGTCACCAGAACAGAGGCCGCGTGAGCTGGCCTTGCACACTCCCCGCTCGAGGGAGGATGCTGGTAGCATTTGCAAACCCGCAGGGTGCCACAGCAGGTTCCCAAAAGACAAATGTGATTTACTGTCCTCACATCTAAATCCCACCTTGTGTTTGGTGGCACTGGGCGGCTCGGGAGACCGGAAGAGTTCCCGGAGCTCTGATCCTCCTGCCGTGTGACGTGTTCAGCCCAGACGCTGACAGGCTGAGCTGCATGTTAGATGCTGAGCCCTGAGCTTCAGGAAGAAGTTAAATGGAACCCACTTCGTGCATCTGAGAAAGTCCCTATCCAGGGGCCTGACTGCCGAGAGGGAATTAAGCGTCAGCGTGTGTCATGTCTGTTTCTTTAAGAAACCACAGAGACTGCTGATGATAAAACCTCTTAGAACATTCACTCAGATCGTAAAGCTCGGTGTCAGAAGCCTGGTCTGAACTTTGGTTAAATTCCATAACGTCAGGCAGGCGAGCAGCACCTGGCGGTGCCGCGGTGGGGGCGGGTGCGAGCTTGTCCCTGCCCACAGGTGGACGTGGTGAGCCGCGGCGCGGAGAAGATCCCAGTGTCCGTGTGGCTGAAGAGGGTGGAGCAAGAGCACCGCCTGTGCTGCGTGGTGGTGCTGGAGCCCGTGGAGAGGGTCTCGGCCTGGGTGGCTTTCCAGAGCGATGTGAGTTTGCATTCCGCTTCTCCCTGAACGCGCGCCTCCTCCGCCAGCACGTGACAGAGTCTGTCCCCGCCGAGCGCCTTCGGGCAGAAAGAGAGTGCGAAGGTTCCGGGGGGTCAGCCCGCATCTGCTGAGCCCCTTAGTGTCCGTGTGCGTGCGAAGGGACCCAGCCTGCCCGTGTCCGTGCCTCACCCGTGAAATCGGGACTAATCGTAATCACTCAGGACTGCTTTACCGCCTCAGTGACATAACGAATGTGAAACCCGGGGGCGGCGGCTGGCAGACCGGCCGCGCTCACACGCGCGCCGTGGATGCGGCGGCCGCGCCTCTCGCTGACGCGCCGCCCGTGGGTGCTGGGCTTGCGCAGAACGCCTCCGGAAGCGATGCTTTCGGTCAGCCTGCGGGAGGAGGGCGTGGCGATGCGGTGGACGTTCGCGTGCCCCTCTTGCCCCCCACCCCCGGCATGGGGGTGGTGTTGACGGTCTTGCTTGCAGCTCTGGGATGGTACTGAAGTGCGGTGGCCTTCGAAGCCGAAGTGCAAGGAACTTGTATCACGGGGCTTACCGCTGGGTTTTCCTCCAAGGGAGCCATAACGTCGTGCGACAGTCTCTTTGCTCATCTGCACGGCTACGAGTCTGGGGAGGACGTGGTCGGGCAGCGCATCACAGACCTGATCCCGTCTGTGCAGCTCCCTCCGCCTGGAGAGCAAGTCCCCGTGGTAGGAGCCCCGAGCGCCGGCACCATCTGCCCCCAGGCCCTGCCCTGGTGGGCGCCCTGCCTGCCCTGGGGAGACTGAGGGAGGAGGGCAGAGGTGCGGGGAGCTGGGTGCCCTGGGGACCCCGGTGATGAGCGTGGCACACATTTCAAGCTTAAGCAGCGAAGACTCCACGCGGGAGCTGCGTGCGCGCTCAGTGGGGTCCTTCTTTCAGACTCTCAAGATTCAGAGGGCTGTCGGAAGAGCCAAGGACGGCGCCACCTTCCCTCTGAGCATAAAGCTGAAGTCCAGACCCAGCGGGGAGGAGGCAGAGGGCGGCCCCGGGGCCCCGCAGCAGGGTTACTGGGCGTCCGTCTGGGCGTTCTCCACCGTCAGCGGCCTTGTCACCCTCCTGCCGGACGGGACCATCTACGGCATCAACCACAGCTTCGCGCTGACGTTGTTCGGTTACGGGAAGTCTGAGCTCCTGGGCAAGGTGGGGCCTCCCCGTGGGGGTGCTGGTCCGTGTCCCACAGCTTCCGCCTCTCCCAGTCCTGCTTGCCGGCCCCACTCCCCGTTCGTTCCTCTGGACCCCACACTGAGCACCCCGTGACCCTGCGGGCCATCCCCAGGGCCACCCGAGGAAGGGAGGGGCTCTTCCTGAGCGAGTCTGGTCTGAGTTCTTGGACAAGGGCGTGTCGCGGCTGTGGCAATTCTCTCTGCACCCCCAGGTGGGGCTTGTCTGCACATCCCTGACTGTCCTGGGGGCCATGGGGGAGCCGTCATGCAGTCAGGGTCAGAGGAAGGTGTTTCTAGAACCTTGTTTCTTGTACTGCACTTTCCTTGAATGTAAGGAGGTAGAAGTCTCCATGCTGAGGGCCAGGCTGCCGGGAGTGGCAGCTGTCCCTTTCCTCTTATCCGAGGTCACTGAGCAGTCCCATATCAGTTACTGCAAACAAACCACCAGAGACCCAGAGTGTTTTGGTCACAAATTGGCCCTTTGGGCTGAACTTTAGTGGAACGGCTCATTTTGTTCCAGGCTCGTTCTGCCAGCTGGGGCTATGCCTTAGGCAGCCTCAGAATGCCCCTCCTCTGGCGGTCTCAGTGGTTCCCTGGGCTCCCCGGGAGGGGACATGAGCCCCCTGCTTGATGGCCTGGCTAGTCTGGCTCCTAGATGCAGGTGCAGGCCTGTGGCGTGTGCCCCATGGGCTGCTGCCACACACAGCAGAGCGCCCATCCTCTCTTGTCAAACACTGGGGCGGACCCCAGACCCAGTGACAGCCGGTCAGAACTTTGACCTCATCTGAGGCTCCAGAAACAGGTCTCTCTCTGTTGCATAATAGGACTACAAAAAAGGGAAATGGCTGGTCCCTTCAGAGAGAGTGCGGTGGGTGCCCTCTCCCCCCACCCGGGGTTAGAGTGTGTTCTAGATTCACGAGACAAAGGGCCGGCTGGGAGCGGGGGCATGCTGGCTCAGGGAAGGCCTGTGTCCCTGCAGCCCCTGGGCCTGGACCCTCTCTCAGAAACCACGCCTGGCACCATCTGGCTGGACCCCGGGGGTCAATTTCCTGTGGCTTGAGGGCCTTTTGTCCTTTACTGCCAGGGCACAGTCACTCCCTGAGAGCCGAGTAAGAAGTTTGCCAACACGGGCTCCTAGGCCTGAGGAGAACATGGGTGAATGTTAGGCATCTGCTTGAAAGATGTCGGAACAACCTGCTTCATAGGGTGTTCATTTTCTTTTTTTCACAAGAAAAAGGGGGAAAGCCATGAATTCTTTGTTGATTGTGAGGCCTGGCAGAGGAGTTTGATGGGTCTCCCCCCTCTGGAGGAACGACACACCCAGAGACCTGCTCGCTGCGGCTTCCTTTTCTCCTGGGGGGGAGGAGGGGTGGCGGGCGGTTCGGTGGGTCTGGCTTGTTGGGGGTCTGAGTGCTACTGTCTGTTTTCTAGAACATCACCTTCCTGATCCCGGGCTTCTACCACCACATGGACCTCGCGTACGACTGTTCCTTACTGCCACCAGACCTGGCCCGCTGCCTGGACCTGGGCAGCCAGAGTGGGCCCGGGGAGCTGCCCGGGGACCCCCAGCAGGGCCAGGGTGAGGCTTAGCCTTCTTTTCTCAGGCGCCTGCTCCACCCTGCCCGTGCCGCCCCAGGGGACTGCAGGGAGCTGGGCTGTGGGGGTGTGGTGTGCGGGGGCGGGGGGCACAGTTTGCGTGGGCTCGGTGTTCCTCTGTCTGGTGGGCCTTAGTGTTTCCAGGGATGGGACACGTGTGTCTCACTGCTGTGTTAGCAGAGAGGACTGGCACTCCCCCAGGACGATCCCCTCAGGGGTGTGTCTAGGACGCAGGAGCTGTTTGGCAGTCTTCTCTAAGTCACCTCCGCGGCTCTACCTAGTTTAAGGCTGAGCTGAAATGGACACTGGCCAACCCTGAACTAAATTGTCACAGCAGGGTTTCTTTATTATGCTCATCGCTGTCCTTCTGATTAACATCTAAAGTTATCCCCAAATGTCTCCTAAGCCCCCCCTTGCTGACTGCCTTAGGCCACGTGCTGTGAGGGCAGGCTCTGAGGGCCTTGCGAGGAGTGGGACCCTCCCTGGCTCTGGGCTCCTGGGAGGGAGTGGGCCGCTTTGCAGCCTCCTTGGTACTTGCCTTCTGTGGACAATGAGCCAGGAGGAGCTGCACCCCGGCTCGGCCGCCTCCTCCCTGTCCCCGTGGGCTGATGGGGTGCGGTGCTGGGTCTCTGGCCTCTGTTTTGTGGGGGGGAACGGAGGCAACGAGGCCACGAGACAGTCCAAGCATCAGTGGCAGGGTCACACCTCAGGACAAGATGGCACTCATGCGATGCTGTTGACCCCTGGCAAGCCCAGGGTGGTTTATGTACTGTCACCTGAGGACAGATTTGTGAAAAGACCTGGTGTTTGAATAAACACAGTAGATTTAATACAGTTGCTGAGGGAATAATGTGACTACAGCATCTGACTGGTAAAATGAACATTTGTTGTCAGATGGTGTTCAGTTTTCTGGGCTTCATGAGATGTTTCTTTAGCATGTGGTCCCACCCCCGTCACGGGGGACGCAGCTTGCCCCACAGTGTCACTTGGGGGCACTGGAAATCAGACTGAGGTGTTTTGCTTTAAAAAGTGCCGTGTTAGTCGGTGACTCTTCAAATGGCCACTTTTTAACATGGGGTTTCCTTTATGCATTGGAGACGTGGTGTCAGCCAGAGGCTACGATCCCTTTGTCTGACTGCTGGCTGATAAGAATGGTCTCGCCCCTCTGGCGCGACTGACCTGCGGTGCGCTAGGCCCTGTCGCGCAGAGTTGCGCTGGGCCCCGTAGAGCTGGTGGGGAGGCGGGTGGCTCACAGCATAGGTGCCGTGTACGGGAAGGGACTAGCAGTGGGACGTGCAGCCTTCACTCTGGGGCCTATGAAGGCCCCCTGGAGAGGTGGCCGGGAGGCCTGGGGAGGGTGGCAGCTGTCAGGCCGCAGGGCCGTGGGGTCATCTTAGGGGCTGGAGCCCTGAGGGGGCCATCGGCTGATGAGGGCCCTGCTCTAACTCATGTCGGTGGGCTCATGTTGCTGAGGGCAGGGCCCAGGACAAAGCCGCGGGGAGAGCAGAGGGTGCTGGCCTGATCTGGGGTGCCCGTTGGATGTTGAGAGGTGGCTGGATCTGGGACATGCTGCAGGCAGGTGTGACGGAGTTAGGAGGCCAGCCCTGCCCAGCTGTTGAGTCATGGGGAGAAGAAGAGACCCATCTGCAGGGGCCTGTGAATAGGAAACACTCTTTTGCTAGGTCCAGGGGCTAACGTGCTTGCTGGTGACCACACACGGCCACGAGATGACACCCTAAAGCCACTGGGCAGCCAAGAAGCCGTCGCTGAGTCCCAGGCCCAAGCGGACCCTGGAGGTGGTCGCCCTTCTTCCCTCCCCTCTCGGCCCACTCCGGGGTAAGTCCTCTGTCAGAGGTGCAGGTGAACTGAAGGCCAAGTTCCTCCATGTTACCTGGTGCAGTCCCCAGCAGCCTCTATGCGACAGCCCTCGTTTACCTGTAAGGAAACTTTTAGTAGTTTCCAGGGAACTGATAAGCAGAATTTTCTCATTTTTAGAACCATTTGAATCTGTTCTGTGTGTACAGGCTTAAATGAAGTATTCTGTTTAGACTAAAAGAAGTTCATGTTGGAAAATTTGGAAAATTTAGAAAAGTAAGAATAAAAAACCCACTATCACAGTCCTCTCGTGCAGAGCATAGCAAGCAGTCACGTGCCACACACTGGGTGTGCGTGTGACCACGCACTTTCTGCTCTCGCACCGGGACCCAGCACCCCTCATGCCCTGGGGCCAGGACGCAGGCCAGAGGGACTATCCTTGAACTTGAACTATGCCTCCCCTTATGTTTGGTTTCTTTTGCTCACCATGTCGTCATGTTTTCCAGTATTCTTGAAATGATTTTAAAAATGTATAATACATGAATACGTATGCTTTTTTATAAAGTACAGAAGAATAACAAAAAACTAAGTTCTCCTAATTAGATCCCAACCTCCCCCAGGGTGCCTCTGCGAGCAGTTATATCTTTCTAGAGCATTCCTCAATGCACTTAACTATAAAAGTACACGATGCATGTGCATGCGTGTACTCACACACGGCTGCCCTTGTCCCTGTAGCACTAATAGGATCACACTGCGCAGGGCGTCCTCTGGATATACGCACACGTGCACACACGTGTATGTCTCGAAGACCTTCTGTGTGCTGCAGGCTCCAACTGCCTCACGTCCAACCCTCGGTTCAGGGGGAGTCTCCTGTGGGCGGGTGCTGTGGCTGCTTCCTGTTGTTCGCTTAGACTCCCTGGCCTCTTCTTACTTGACCATGGAGCCCACTCTTGGTGATGTGGGCAGTGCGGCTGCTCGCCCTCCTTGCCGTGTGCTCATCCGCAGATGAGGAGTGGCTCTGCCCGTGGGCGCATGCCGCCGGATGGGCCTGCCCCGAGGCCGCTCGCTGCTGGGGTGTCTCGGGGGGCGCATGCTCTGCTCTGCACTGAGCTTCGTGCCGTGCAGTGAGGAGGTGCCCCCAGTGAGTCGCTCCCCTGCTTCCCCCCGAGGCGGGCAGCTCAGCCTCTCAGTTCTGAGCAGTGATTTGCGTCTCTAACACACACGGTGCAGTCACTACCGTTTCCTTCACGCGTTCACTCACTCACGTATTTGCTCAACAGAAGAACATCGCAAAAGACTTGCAGGCTCGTTTCTACGAATTATGGTCCAGTCAAGGAAATGAGCTAAAACAGTGAAAACAGCGAGGCTGGGGATTGAGGAACAAGTCGGGAAGCGAGACCCTGAGCGTTTCGTGTTCTGGGGACCAAGTCAGTGTCTCCTCCAGGCCGTGTGCTTGCCCTCCCAGTGCCCCGGGAGCTCGGCCTTCCTGTCGGCCGGCTGCCGAGGAAGCCGAGTGGACCGTTAGACTATAGACAAGGTGCCGAGGCCCTGAGCGAGGCCCCCAGACAGCCAGGGGGTCTCGGGTCCCCATGTCCCCGCTGCTTATCACAGCTAAGGATAAGAAGGGAGGGGAGGGGGAGAAGACCCACCCCCCATTTTCTCATCTCAGCCAGAATTTAGCGACAGGGTGACATCTAGCTGCTGGGGAGGCGTGGAGACAGGAGGGACAGTGCAGAGCTGCCCCGGGCCTGACCCTGTGGCCACATCAGAGGGGTTGCTGCTGGCTTGCCGAGGGGAGTGAGACGCTGCTGCCTCATCTGCCGACCACGCAGAGGACCTGCAGCCCCCGAGACTGGCACAGGGCTGGTCTCCTCCGTCGATGGATAGGGTGGAGGGGTGGATGTGGCGAGAGATGCAGATAACGTTTGCCTGGCCTCTGCAGCCCCTGGCCTCACCTCTCGGCCCCCAGCCAACTTCTCTGCCCCTCAGAGCTCTGCTCGTGGCTCCTTCCTCTGTGGCACCCGTCCTCGCTCTCATGGGCCTCTCTGAACCTCTGGGGTAAGGTCGGCCAGGTCGGCGGCGTGTTTGCCTGGCGAGGCTGCGCATGGCTGCATTCTGTTGGTCTTGGTGCTGGTGTCCGGCCTGGGGCTGGCGCAAGTCAGTGGAGTGGGCGCCACAGCAGCTGGGCCAGCCGCCTGTCACCTGTCTGGGCTGTGGCAGCCTCTTCCTTGGTGGCCACCCTGTGCTGAACATGCCCGTGAGCCCTCTGTCCTGGCCCTCTGTCCCAGCTCTCAGGAGCCTGGCAGCCCCTACCCCCGGCCCTCCTGGTCCTTGCGTTGGCCCTTCTGAGCTGTTTCCTGTTGGCCGTGAGGTCAGGTGCCATTTGCAGCCAGTAACAGGTCAGCTTTGCGCAGGACACACAACACTCTTGAGTCTCTTCTCCCCTCTGTTCCCACCCTCTGCGAGGTGCCCGCCACGTGGCCGAGGCTGGGTGCTTGGCTGGGGGCGCCCGCCCACTGGAAAAGGGCGTCCCGACTCGGCCTTGAGCGTGTGGTCCTGGGCGCTCCGTGGTAGTCTCTGAGTAATCATTGCTAAACATGGATTCAGCTGGAAATACGAGTTGGTGCTTTATTTTTTAACTTGGTTAGAAAATTTAGTGTTTTTTTCTCTGTCATGAGTTTATGCTGTTGAGTGCTTTGTACTTGTCTCTCATAGAGGAGAAGGCCATGTGGTCTCTCTTTTTGACTTCTCCATGGCTCCTAAGTCAGTGTCATCTGTATCATAATCCCCAGGGTGGACAGTATCCTAGAAGGAAGCCCGGCAGCCCAGGAACGGTCACTGCCTGAGGACCAGCGGGACCCTGTCCCAGAGAAAGCGGAACCTGCCCCAACAGAGAGTCTCCAACAGGACCTCCTGGGAGGAGGCAGGTCTGACATGGTGGACACCAGGTCATTTGTTTCATGCGACAGTTCTGAAACTCAGACCCCAACTGAGGATGGGTACGAGAGCGCGGAAGCGAGCGGCCTATCCCAGGCAGCACAGCTGGAATGCACGGACTTGAGCAGTGCCAGTAACCCAGACCTTCGGGATGACTCTGCAGGGCAGCCGACAGGGGCGGGCCTGCTGGGGCTGCACCCTGGATGTGAGGGCGAGCACAGCGTGCCCCAGGGGAGCCCGGCCTCAGCTCCCAGCCCCTCTGGGCTGCGATTTTTGGCCTCCAGGCCCGCTTTTGAGGAGCCGTGGCTGGGAGCGCAGAATGACCGGGAGGAGCTGCGGACCTGCTTAATTAAGGAGCAGCTGTCCAGATCGAGCTTTGGGGGGCCTCTGGGCGTCTCGTACATCGAGCTGGTCCCAGCCGAGCACCCTTCGCTCTCCGCCCCTGTGTCGCTGTGTGACCTCGGAGGCCAAGACCTGCATGCTGGCCGCTCGGGCAGCTCCGCGGCCTGCTACGCCCTGGCCACGGACGTCCCTGGCGCCCTGGACGCGGTGGGGGCCCGGGAGGCCAGTGGGAATTCGTTCTCCTGGAACCTCAAGGAGCTCTTTTTCAGCGAGTGGGCGGACCGAACTTCTTCGAACTGTTCCTGTGCCTCGTCTGAGCATGTGGGGACAGCCTCTCCTTCCCTGGCGGGCTCCGATGTGGATGTGAGTGCGGTGCATGGGCCGAGGTCAGAGGCAGTGGATGACAGGGAGCTGTTATTGCTGGCTGGCACCTACTGTGCTCTTGGCGAAGGCCAGCGCTTCCGTGAGTGCCCTCTGGACCGCGACCGGCCAGAACCGTCTGACACCCATTTGGAGTCCTTGGAGTGTGACAGTGTGAATGGCAGAGAGACCCCGGGCCGCATCCTGGCCATGCTGGGAGCCGGCCCCGCGGACACGTGCCCGTCGGAGGAGCCGAGGCTGAGCATCCAGGTCACCTCCACGCCTGTGAGAGGGGACAGCTCGGCGATGCCCAGGGCCGCCGGCCTGCAGTGCGAGATCCAGGAGGGCACCTACGCCGGGAGCTGCTGCCACCGAGACGGCTCGCTGCTGAGTGCGTCCTGGGGGAGGCGTGGCGGCCCCGGGCACACGCGGTGGCCTGTGGGGCTTCCTCGTCCCGGGCTCTGCTGGGGCTTCACCCTGGTAGGGTTTCAAAGATTAGGATGACAAGTGCCCAGGAAGGGTGGGCTCTGGGAGCTGCTGGCCTAGTCTGGGGGTCACCCTGAGGGGCGGAGAAAGAAGCCAAATGAGGTGTTCGTGGTGGTTCTTCATGAGCTTTTGGGGTTCAGGCTCCTCTGATCTCTAAAAATCTTCACTGTGGGAGGGTGTTATGGTCAGGCCCTTTCGCTTGCCCCTTTGAGGTTCATTTTATTTGTTTTATTTTCCTCTTTATTTTCCTAATTTCTTAATAGCTAACGTTATTTTAGCCAGTTGTGTTTTCATTGCTGACTCTGTAATATTGCTTAGTAAGCTTTCATTCTAAACTTTAAAGTCATGTAAGTAATACATGTTATTGGAGAAATATTAGAAAATAGAAACAAAAAGAAAATTGCCGGTAAGCCTCCCACCCATGAAAAAGACACCCGGGCTTGCTTTGGTGTTTACCCTGCGGGGGGCGCGCGTGAGGACGCCTCCACACGTGTGTGCGCGTGGTTCATCGTGGCTCCGTGGACTGCAGCAGGCACACCTGCACATTTGCACTGGAGCCCTCACACTCCTTCACTCGGAGGCAGAGACTCCCGCGTGTCAGGCGTGTCGGGGGCACGTTTTCCAGGCTCATCTGCGTTGGCAGGTCTCCCAAGTGCTTCCCGTGGACGGGATGCCGCCCTCCACGCCTCCCTTCTCCTGGGTGCCCTCTGCCCACTGTCCTCAGCGCTCCGTGTGGTCCCCGTGCCGTGCAGGCGAGCGTGCTTTCTTCCTCAGGGATCAGCGCAGGTTGTGCGTTCTCGCCTCCCCTTCCAGGTGTGCACTTCCAGGTGAAGCGGGTGGAGCTCCGGGGCCCCACGCCCCTCTTCTGCTGCTGGCTGGTGAAGGACCTTCTGCACAGCCACCTGGCCCCGGCCCCACGGACCCACCTGCTCCTGGCCAGCCTGCCCAGCTCCAGCCACTCCGTGTGTGAGCTCCCCGGGGCCAGCCGGGGCCAGGTGGGCCTCTGCCACAGCCCCGCCTTTCTGTGTGGGGAGGGTTCTCAGCCAGCGGTTCTGTCTGTTTCCCCTGGGATGGGAGACAGTCTGTTCGTGGCTTTTTAACACTGTCTTCTAATGTCCTGTGTAAGTATGAAGTCACGTGTAGGATTTTAAGTGTGCGTGTGCCCCACGTGCAGGGTGGAGTGTAAATACATTCCGACTGTGTGTCGAGGCCGCCTGGCTCTCGGGTCCCCAAGGGCACGGGAGGCCCAAGTGCTGCTGTTCCCACGGCTGCAGGGAACGTGGGGTGACCCACGCCTGCTGCTGCCTCCTCTGTGTTGGCACAGCCGCGTGTGGCCCCGCAGACCGTCCTTTGCACTTGCAGACGCTCAGGAGCTGGCCGTGGTTTGCGGAAGCCCCTGGGGCGGTGGAGCTGGAAGGGCTGGCGGCCTGCGAGGGCGCCTACTCACACAAGTACAGCACGCTGAGCCCCCTGGGCAGCGGGGCCTTCGGCTTCGTGTGGACTGCGGTGCACAAGGAGGAGAACAAGGAGGTACTCGGCCCCTGGAGGGCAGCGGGCCGGCCCGCCCACTCCCGGGAGGGCAACGTGGGGTCCTGCCCCCTGGCTTTCCGCTCACTGACGCTGGCTTTTGCCAAAGCTGCGTGTCTGAGCCGACACGTCGTGTATCCGCGTCAAAGTCTTTCTGCTTCTAGTGACGTTTCAGTGGGCCCTTGTGGTTTTCTAGATGAACGAGCATCCCTCTGCCCGCCATGACAGTTGTCTCTCCTTTTCTGTTTGTGTCTCGTCACCCTTGCTTTGCCTTCCCTCCTGTCGCCTGGCAGGACCTGCAGAGCCCGGTGAAGTGACAGGTACGCCACGCTTCTCCTGCCGTGCCCCTGTGCATTACACTGGCCCCTTTTATTTCCTGATGGATACCTTCTGTTTGAGGATATTTCGTTTTATTTTCTGCTCACTAATGTTTTTGTAAAGAATAAGTGTCGAGTTCTATCAAATGTCTTTTTAGCGTCTTTTGAGATGAGCATATCTGTGTTCCTGTAATTGACGTAAAGAGCTCCCGTTCGTAGAATTGGTCCTTGATTATGTTTCAACACTCTTAATGTGTTGCTGAATTTGGTTTGCAAATATTTTTATTTGGAACTTTTTCCCCGTTTATATTCTTACGTAAGACTTTCTTCTTCGTTCCTGTGTGTAAGCCGTGTGAGCCCTGCAGAGGCGCGCTGGTGCATCAGTGTGTGCGCTGTTGTGCCTGGGCTTGTGTCTGTGGCGAGCGGCGTCCCCTCGGTTGTCCGAATCCTTACGTTCCCTCTCTTTTCTTTGCTAGACTTGCCAAAGAATTGTCTGTTTCATTCATCAAATATTTTTGTTTTCTTTTAATTGTTTCTCATACTTCCTATGAGTTACTATTGCTATTTTTCCAGCTTATTGGACTGAGTAGTGTTTAAGCTGTTCCTCATACTAAAAGCATTTACTGCGTCGGGTCTTCTAAGTACACTTTGGCCACGTTAACACATACTGCTACTGCTGTCACGTGCTTCCATGCAGTCTAATTCTTAAGTTCCCGTTGTCACCTTTAATTTCTCTGAGTCGGATCTTCTCGTTCTTGTTTTGAATCAGGAATCCGATAGGCCCTAGGGGTTTCTTTAGACCTTTAGACCCAAAGGAAGAAGAAGGAAGCCCCAAAGTTCTTCTCTTGGGTAAAAGGAAACACATGAGTATTTTTGCCTTTCAGAAAACAGAGGTGTCATTTTACATACTGTTAGGCCATGATCAAGGACAGCGGCCAACCAGAAAATAGACTTTTAAGAGTTAAGCTACAGCTCACAGGATGGCACAGCCCTGGGGTCTCGCTCAGGTCAGTTTGGGGGAGTTTTGCCATCTGAACAGTATCGGATCGTGTCACCCAGGAACATGGGGTGTCTTTCCACTTATTTAGATCTTGTTTCTTTCGACAATGTTCTTGTAGTTTTCAGTGTTTGACTCTTGTCCTTCTGTTAAGTCGCCATTATTTTTATATCGTTTCTTCTCTTTCCTGCGTTAGTTTTTCATTTGTTGGAATATATTTGTCATTAATTTTCCTAGGAAGGATGTGTGACGACAGGCCTTTTTCCTCTTAGAACTTTTTATATACCATGTCTGGAGTCATCTAGTGTAATTTTGGAGTGACTTTTGCTGCCAGCAACTTGATTTTCTTCTTCTTCTTTCTTCTTTTTTTTAATCTTTGGACTTCAGGAGTTTCAGCAGGATGTATTTCTGTGTGTATGTTCTTTATTCTTGCTTGAGACTTGGTAAAACTTTGATCCAAGTCTTTGAAGCTTTCTTTATCTGAAGAGAATCAGGTCCTTCTGTTAATTCTCCCCCTTCTTTCTTGCCCCTGCTTTCCGCTGACGCTCATCTGAGGGGTGTGCCGGGGCCCGGGGAGACTTCCTTCCTGTCTGCTTGGGCTCTGCAGCTGGCCAGGCAGCAGACACCTCCCCTTTACCTGCTGGACTAGAGCTTCGTCCCCCAACCCCCGGCCGCCCTCCCCGGAAGTGGCAAGCTCATCTTCTTGCTTCCTCTTGAATCTCTCTCATCTGGCCTGTCCAGTCATGATGACCCTCCCTTCGAAGGATCTTCAGTATTTATCTGCTTGTCACCGCTCACATGCTGGCATCCAAGCCATCAGGCTGGGAGAGACACTTGACACCGCAGACGTCTTAAGTGTCCTTCCTGCCTCTTTCCCGGGCTCTGCTGCCGCCCCAGCTGCCTCTGGTCTCACAGCCTCGCCCCAGCTTCCTCTGCCCCCCGACCCCGAACTCCTCTCCGCGGCCCTTCCCTTCCCAGCACTCACTCTCCCAGGCCCACGATGCGCTTGGGGTCTTTTCTCTCCCTGGCAGACGATGAGCTCCCGAGGGCGGGTTTTCTGTCATCTCTGTCAGGGTCTCACTGAAGTTAGAGCAGGCCTGGCCCGCGGTCACTGCTCGCCGTGTCGCTCCTTCAGCCGCGTGCCTGGCACTCACCTGGCTGCAGGTATTCTGCTGAGAGACAAGGTGACCATTCAGCGACCTACGGGGCTTATTTCCGTTACAAGTGGCACCTTTTGCCGTTGCCCTTCCTGGCTGCCATCACCAGCTGCTCAGGGCGCCTCCCTCCTATTCCTCTGTGTCCGTCTCTCTTGTCGAGCCCCGACTGGTTCTCAGAACTGACGGGAAGGATGGTCGTTTAGTTTCTAGTTCTCAGGCCTCTTGTGTCATTTTCTCAGCCAGGACGTCCCAACCTCTGTTGAGAAATCGGGGTGATGCAGGGTGTTCTGGGAGTGCCTGCGCCGAGGTCTGCATGGCCCCCTCTTTCCGCCAGAGGCCGCGGCCACTCAGCCGCTGTCCTCCTGCTGCGAGGCTTGTTAATCAGCATCTTCCGTCACGTCCTGGGATTCGGGCAGGTGCGCGTGGAGGTTCCTTCTGCCGCCACGAGCCATCATGGGCAGCAGGTCCCATGGCCCTGGGGGAATGTCTGCAGCCGTGTCTCCCCTCTGCTCCCCGCTTAGGTGGTGGTGAAGTTCATTAAGAAGGAAAAGGTTTTGGAGGATTGCTGGGTCGAGGATCCCAAACTCGGAAAAGTGACGTTAGAGATTGCGATTCTGTCCAGCGTGGAGCACGCCAACATCATCAAGGTGGAGCGCGGTTCTGGTCTCGCGGCCCTGGCGGCTCCCCGGAGGCGTCGTCCACGCGCATCTGCAGGCATCTCGGCAGGGCCAGACCCAGCGCTGTCTCTCCCCAGGTCTTGGACGTGTTTGAGAACCAAGGGTTCTTCCAGCTGGTGATGGAGAAGCACGGCTCTGGCCTGGACCTCTTCGCGTTCATCGACCGCCACCCCAGCCTGGACGAGCCGCTGGCGAGCCACATCTTCCGGCAGGTGAGTGTGGCCCACACTCGGTTCCCCTCGGAGATGGACTTAGTCTTCGGTTTTGGATTCTATAGAGTAGGAGAGAGAGTTTGAGAATGCTTGGCCGAAGCGCAGAGTGAGGTCGGGGAGGACGGACGGCCAAGGCCACATTCCGCCCCGGAGCGGGTGGGAGGCGGCCGTAATGTCTCAGCTTGACTTACACACACGGACTATCCACGCCACCCTCAAAATGGGCAACAACTGCCAGCGGGCTCGGCTGGGCCCTGTCCACCACCAGGGAGTCGTCACTCATCTGCCGTAGGGTCGCCTAGTGCCGACATGGTGACGCCGGGCGTGTGGCATCAGACAGCACTTCCGAGGCGCGCGTGCAGAAGAATGTCCTGGAAGGGAGAGGCGAGCAAGTCACCTCAACCTCACGGCACTTTCTGAAGTTGGTATTTCTTCCTCCAAGCTCTAACCCCCGGAAGGCACTAGATTTCCAGCTTCTGAGCACCGCCTCCGAACTGTCAGGTGTCATGGTTCTGGCAAAAAGGATGTCCTGTCCCTCTGTCTTCCTGTGTCAGAGGATCGTACAGGCGTTTGCTTTACTTCATGGCAGAGATTGGTCTCCGAGACCTTTGTGTCTGAGGTAGCAGTGGGGGCCACCTGTGAGGGGCTGCTGCTTGACCGATTCTGGGGCAGCTGACACAGGCAGTCACAGTGCTCAGCACGTCGCGGTTTGCAGAAAGCACCAAAGCCCATCGGTAAATCCGTGTGCGTGGCGAGCGCTGTCACACGTAAGCATGGACTCAGTTTTATAAAACTGCTTCGTCACCTGGACACGTGTGTGTGCGTGGTACCAGCGCTCAGTGTCTTACCTGCTCGGTGGCGGGGTTTGGGGCCTGAGACCAGCTCTCCCAGCAGCAGGGGCACGTGGGGACCTGTGGGGAGAGTGGCTTCTTATCCAGGTTCAGGTTCTCTTGAGCCCTTTGTAGTTAATGAACCTGATGAAACTTTCCGCGTTCAGGTTAATGTGTGGTTTGTTTCCTGCCTGGACCCTGATCTGTGTGTGTGCACGTATGCGTGCGTATGAATGTCTACGTGTGTATATGCATGCATGTGTGTGCATGTGTGTGCACCTGTGTGTGCACATGCATGTCGTATATGTGTGTGGGTATAAATGTGCAGGTGTATATACACTTGCATATATGTATATGTAAATATGCATTTACTTATTAGTTATAAGTTAATTGGGCTTAATTAATCTTCTGTTCACTATTGCATCTGATTCAAAGGTATTCATTTGTAAATATAAAATTGTCTCTGATAATCAAAGTGACTGACTGCATCCACAAGTCACTATGTGGATTGGTACAGTTGGTGACCAGACCGTGACTGGTGAGAAAGTTTACTCATCCACGGAAACGGAACTGAAATCCTGCTTTTATTGATCCGCCGCCGGGCGTGCGGTCTGGGCTCCCCTTCCGAGTCGGGCGAGGTCACTGGGCTTGCGGAGGTGGAGCCGTCCCGAGGGCAGGACCGTCAGTCAGTGTCGCTGAGAGTCCTGCACACTGTGGGGGACACGGCGGGCACTCAGCCTCGCGTCGGAGGTCGCAGACTTGGCTCCTAACTGCCACACGAGCCCTGAACCGAAGGCGCCATGCGAGGCTTTCCCAGGCAGGGCCACCTCCAGCCCCCACGCAGTAAAGCAGCCCACGTGTCTCTAGCTTCTGCTCAGGCCTGTGTGTGTTTCCTGCGAGGTGGTCGTGGTGGGTGGCGTGGGGCGAGTGAGTGTCCGCCGGGAAGTTTTCACGTGTAGCAGAGACAGCGAGGACTTAAGGCTTCGTATTCACGTGCGAGATGGGAAGTGGGGGACTTACAGGTTTGCCGAGAGGGCAGATCTTGTGCTGTGTCCTCATCACAGATGATGATAATGCGGTTTTCAAAGAGTCACGCATTCACCTTGCTGGCTCGCAGGTGTCGCGTGTGCCGGCCACGGCGGGCACGGCCGCCTGGAGCCGCCTGCCTCCGGTGGGTCGGTCGGGCCTCCCGTCGCCCTCCACCGTGAGTGACAGCGCCCTTTCCTTCCGTGTCGCTCTTCCCTTCGTTCTCATCCACCCTCGTTCGAGTTGCGTGTCTCCCTTGGATCGCTTTGCGAAAAACCACTGTGGCCCCGATTTCAGCTGGTGTCGGCGGTGGGGTACCTGCGCTCGAGGGGCATCATCCACCGGGACATCAAGGACGAGAACATCGTCATCGCCGAGGACTTCACGATCAAGCTCATTGACTTCGGCTCCGCGGCCTACCTGGAGCAGGGCCGGCTGTTCTACACCTTCTGCGGGACCATTGAGTACTGCGCGCCCGAGGTCCTCATGGGGAGCCCGTACGTATGGGCGGGGCCGCCACCGGGGGGTTTCAGGTGGGAAAATGGCTTCTGTTCATGCCTCTGCGACGAAGACATGGAGGGATGAAGTGAGCGGCAGGCGGGCAAAGTGATACTGGTTGGGGGAGCAGGGTGACGGGTTCAGGGGTTCAGTCTATTATTTTCTCAACTTTTATGTTTGCGGTTTTATATAACAAAGTTAAGAAGAAGATAAAAGAGGCCCAAAAGATGGGACGCGTCAAATAAGTGAAGAGGATTCTTCTTTAGTTGGGTTGACTTATTTCGATGACAGGAATAATAATCTATCGCGGTAAAATATTGTTGGGTCGGCCATCTGTAGAGCAAGGAAATCAAGCCATAGAAGCAGCACTGACCCGCGGGGCCAGCACCCCCAGCTGCAGGAGCCGTCCCTGGCCCGCCCCGGCCTCCCGCTCTTGCAGGGGGAGAGAGAGGCGGGTCCCGGGAGTGTGGCCGAGTGCCATCCTTGCGGGGAAGCCTGGGAGCTGAGGCTGCCCTGGGCGGGGCCTGTGCCCCGGGACTCGGGACATCGCTGCTCAGGTGTGCTGGGGCTTGAGTGCAAACAGGTCTGCTTCCTGCTCGTCTGCATATAAAATGTCTTTACACGTGTGACGTGGACTGTCAGGTCAGACCCGGACAACAGGCGTTTCTCTGTCCCACCTGCACGCATGTCGGTCAGTCAGGTAGAGTGAAGCTGCCCCGACAGGAGAGGTGTGGTCAGGACTGTCACAGCGTTGCGTGGCCCTCACTGCCTGCTGCTGCAGCACTCTGCACTGCGCCCTCTGTGCCTGCGTCTTTCGGTCTTGTTCTCCTGTGACAGGCGTGGGGACACTCAGACCTGGCTAGAGCCGGACTTCAGTCCAGCGCCCTGAGTCTAGGGCGTTGGCTTGTAGCCATTGCTGTTTCCCTGCCGGGCCTGAGGCTCAGAGAAATCAGCACTGGTGTGAGAAGTGACCAGGGGCTCTGATCCCCGTGTCTGCTCAAGTCCCGATTCATTTCAGAGTCAGGAATGTGGAGTCGCTGTGCACTCCTGCCCCAGCCCGCTACAGGCCAGGCTGGCCCCGTGAGCCTATGCCCGGGCTTTGGTCCACGGGCGAGTGTGGAGGGAGCGCTGGAGAAGCCCTCCCCGTCACGCCCATGGCCACCCAGAGCCACCGGACGGTGCGCGTTAGTGAGAGGGGTCTAAGGAGAGCCCTGCAGGATTTTTTAAGATATAATTTGGTCACTCTAGTGCCCCAGAGTGCCATTGGCTGCTGTCTGTCCTGTGGTGGCCATCGTGTCATCAGTGTTGGAGAGGGACTATGTGTCCTTGGGACCATGACATGTGCCTGTGGCTCGCCCGCCCTCACCCTACCCCTGTGTCTGGGCTGTGAAGCTCCCACAGGGACATGGGGTGGTGGCACTTATGCGCATTTTAGTCTCCAAGCCGGGGAAGCCCTGGGTGCTGCTCATTACCTCCTGCCCTCCCCAGGGGGCCACGCTCCCCGCTTCTGGTGCCCTGTGCCCGTCTGCTCCCTCCGCGGCTTGGTGGGCTGCGGACACCCTCCCCTGAGCTCCCTCCCTGCTCTCCCCGTGGCCAAAGGTGCTCTGAGCTCTGACTCTGGACCCTGTCCTCAGGGCTCTGCTTCCCCCTCATCGTTGTCGTGGCCTTCTACACCAGGACTTGGCAAACTGTGGCAAATCTGGCTCACCACGGGTGTTTATAATAAAGCTTTATTGGCAAACAGCTACACACATTGGCCCGCTCGTGTCTGTGGCTGCCACTGTGCTGCCATGGCAGAGAGGAGTGGCCGTGACAAAGGCTGTGTGGCCCACAGCCTAAGATGCTAAGTCTTGGGCCCTTAAAGAGCGTGCTGACCCCTGTTCTCCTGTGCTGAATTTTTCTCTTCAGCTTCCAAAGCTCGCAGTCTCTTTCTCCAGAGCAGAAACGATGCAAAAACAAAACGCGGATCTGATATCCTCGCTCTCGCTCATGTGGCCTCATCTCTCCCCTGAGGTCTGTCCTCATGACTCCTGGCCATGCTGCTGCCCTGAGCCCTCCCGTCTCCTGGTTTTCTGCCTCCTGATGTCCCTAGGCTCTCTGTGGCCCCTGGGTGGCAGTGGGCTCTGTCCTGGGCCGTCTTCTCACGCACCAGTTTCTCTCGGCCACCGTTCCTAAATCTGCTGTCTGGTGAAGTGCCGCTGCTTCCTAGTCCACTCCCCGAGCTCCAGGCCGCGTGACCAGCAGCCTCGAGCAGCACGGGGGCACATGTGTGGGGACAGCCCGCCCCGCCCCGGTGCCCCGCTGGCAGCAGCTTCAACCGCATGAGTACCTGGCAGCATCGGTGCCTCTTAGGTGCCCCGTGCGCGGGGGCCAGAAGGGGACTGTGACAACAGTGCACCTGGTGCCTTCTCCCCAGAGCTTGCTCCTCCGGCCGGTGCAGCCCCCGGGGCCCCTCCCCCCACACCTTCTCGTCACTTTCTTCTCTGTCCCTGATGCCGTTGCCTTACTTTGTCCTTGAGTATTCTCACCTGTGCCCTGAGCATCCTTCGCCTCGGCCATCTCTCTGAAGGGCCCACTGTCCTGTTCTGAAACCGCTTGTGGCTCTCAGTGGCCCTGGTGAGCCGAATCCCAGTGGGGCCTGGTGCCTCGCACTCTGCCTGCTGTGCCTTCTCTCCACCTCCTCCAGGAAGCCCCCCAATACCCCCAGACACTGTGCTCTGCGCCCATGTGCCATGTGCACTGTTTCTTGCCTGTGGTTAGCATTCTGCCGCCTGAGTTCGTGTCTCAGCTGCCCGAGTGCCATAGCTCTGCTTCTTCTCTCCCTCCTGGTGCATGGTGGCATCTGGCTGGCGGCGGACGTGCTGGACATTGAGAGTGTGACCAGGAGTATGGCAAGCCTCCCTGGGAGCCCCTCCCAGGTGATTGGGGCCCGGGGCTCACGTGCGGGGCTGGTCCGCCATGAATGCTTCCTTCTCCCGCGGCAGCTACAAGGGGCCGGAGCTGGAAATGTGGTCGCTGGGAGTCACGCTGTACACGCTGGTTTTTGAGGAGAACCCCTTCTGCGAGCTGGAGGAGACCATGGAGGCGGCGATAAGCCCTCCGTACCCGGTGTCGGAAGGTGAGCGTGGCTGCGGTGGCCGCTCTGCCTGCCCTGTCCCCTGACCTTTGTCCATGCTGAGGCCACCATCCTCTTTTCTGCCCGTTCCTCCCACTTTGATCTGAACTTGAGGATGACGTGCATGTGACTTGAAAGTACCGCGGTAACTGCATCTTTACGAGGGCCCCCCTTCAGCTCCCAGGGGCGCTCTCCTGAGACAACCTCAGTGCCTGTGAGCTTGGCCGTGGCAGTGACTGTCACTTGTGGGGATGGAGGGACTTGGCCCCCGGCAGCTCCCATGCCAGCAAGCCTAGGGGTCCCCTCAGGGCCATGGTGGTGGTTTGCCTCTGAAGTGAGGACCAGTGTGGGGCGGCGGGCGTGGGCTCCACCGAGAAGGGACGTCCTGAGTCTGGGCTGGGCCAGCTCGGGACCTGCAGCTGGAGGAGCGCGAGGGCGCTGGGACACAGGGTTCTGAGGTCCCCCCCGATGTCGACGTTTCGTGATTCCGTAGTCATCACTTACTGTCGTGAGTCGGGAGGTGACGAGATCATCACGCATCACATCCGTGCCTGGGATTCTTTGCTTGGGTTAGAAGCCTGTGTCTTGGTCGGCTCAGCTGCCCGTGGCGGACGTCACAAACAGGGCTTGGGCGACAGTTGCTCACTCCCACAGCCTGAGGGCTGGGCGCCGCGGGCCGGGTGCTGGCGGGCTCGGTTCCTGCTGGAGCCGCCTCCTGTCTCCGTGTGCCAAGGAGGTGGAGAGACGGGGAGCGAGCTTTCTGGACTCTTCGTATGAGGGCGCTGATCCTGTCACAGGCCTGCCCTCACGACCTCATCTGATCGCCCACGATGGTCCCCTCCCAAAGCCCCACCTTCCGTCACCGTTGCATAGCGCTTAGGGCCGCAGCCTGTGCATTTGAGGGTCATAGGCAGCCCACGGCGGCCCAGGAGGGGACTGGCGGGGCTTGCTGGCACTCAGGGTCCTCTGCCACGGCAGCTCTTGCTGCATGCTGTCCCACCCACGATGGCTGGTCCACGTGCTCCCTCACTAGGCTCTTAGGACACTTCTGGGACAGGGAGGCTCAGAGCGACCCTGAGTGAGGTAACACCCGTGTTGTTAGAGGAAGTGGGACCCAAATCCAGACTCCAGGGTGGGCCTCTTCCCAGAACTTGCGCTTCCTTCCTGTGGGGACCCATTCTGGGTCTCCTGCCAGGTGCCCCCCTCCTCTCTGCTGTCATGTGCGCCTTGTGTCACTCACGGCTCTGCATAGCCAGAGCCTCCGAGAACAGGCCGCGCTTAGGGACCTCTGCATGTCGAGTGTGTGGGGCAGGATCTCAAACTCAAGCGTTCATGTCAGAGGTGACAGACCTCTCACAGCCTTTCTCAAAGCACAGCTGGGGGCCTTGTGCACCAGAAACCCTGGGGTGCTAGTTAAAAATGGGGGTTCCAGGGCTCCCTCCTGCCCAGAGGTGCCGCTGGGGGCGGACCAGCACCGTGGTTTGCAGATGTGTGCCACTTGACCCCAGCCCTGCCCACTGTCGGTCTTTCGGCCCCATGCCCAGGGTGGGCTTTTACGTCCCCAGATCTAATGAACCTCATGTCTGGGCTGCTGCAGCCTGTGCCTGAGCAGCGCACCACTTTGGAGAAGCTGGTGACAGACCCTTGGGTGACGCAGCCTGTGAACCTTGCTGACTACACCTGGGAGGAGGTGTGTCGAGTCAACAAGTCAGGTGAGAGGTGTGGACTGTGCCAAGGAGGGTGAGCAGGTCCCCCAGGCTGCCTTCTGGGTCTGGGGGTACAGAAGGCTCCATCCTCCATGCTCTCCTGGACACAAATGTCAGGGGCTGTAGCTGGCTTGTCACCTACGAAACAAATGGGGCTTGGTCCCATCCCAGAGGCCCCTGAATGCCACTGGAGTCCAGAGCTTGGCTGTGGGTGTCAGAGGCAGGTGAGTGCCCACGGGAGCCTGTGATGAGGCGGCAGCTACAGGAGGTGTCGGGGCCAAGGGTCGAGAAGTGCAGCTGGTGACGGTCTGAGTCTGGGGGCCCAGGGGCCCCGCTCTGCAGGGTTGGCTCTTGGCCACGTGACCAGGCAGCAGCCTGTGTCTGTCACCACCGCTCAGAGCAGGCATACCGAGTTAGTGTCGATGGCTCTGAGCGCAGAGCCCCCCGCAGCACCTCAGCAAGCCCCAGAACTCTGGGTGTTGCCGGCTGGGTTCCGAAGGGCCCCTCAGACACCTTTTGCTCCTAGGAACTCTCCCAGAGAGAAGCAGAGCATTTTAGGGTCCTGTGTTGTTAGCAGATGTTCCAACATCTTCTTCTTTCTTCAGAAAGTGGAGTCCCATCCTCTGTGGGTCAGGAGACGGAGAGCAGCACCCCGAGTGCAGCGGCCTTGGGCCCCGGGGGACCCCCGTGACAATGGCTTCAGTCAGGAAATCGTGTTCTCAGGAATTAGGCTCGGTCCACCTTCTAAAAACGCATATGCGAGTGTGGTAAATACTAGAACAAAAGCCAGGGGTGCTCTATGACTTTAAGCTTATAAAATAGACTTGGGGTTCATTTTTTCCACGATCTTGAAACAACATGGTGTTATTTCAACTGAGTGTTGAGTTTTGTGCTGTTAGAGGGCTTTAGAATTAGTAAGGATTCATCTGCCAACTAAGCGGCCAGAGTGTTTCATTAATTTATTTTCTTGGACATTTTCCAAATTAAAGCAGTTTTGTTAAGCAGTTACCCTGACTCGGGCTGTATGAGTTCTTCCACGATGCCGGGTGGGAACCACTTCGTTTCTTTGTTTTTCCGTTTCTATGCCCCCACTCGCCACAGCTGGGGAGAGCTTTAGCCTCGAACAGTGTGGGGGGCCGGAGCTCAGGCCGAGGAGACTGGGAGCGCGTGGTGGTCTCAGGTGCGTCCCTTCTCCCCGGGCACAGCTCGTCAGGGTCGGCCCGCCACCTGTCCAGGCTCTGGTTGCAGTGGGTTCTGCAGCCGGCCTGTGCTGTTCACCCACAGTGCCCTCCCAGCGCCCCCGGATGACCTGCAGCCAGCCTGGAGCCACCTCTGCCACAGCGTGGGGCACCAGCCCTGTCACCGTCCCACTCTTGTTCAGGTGGCGGTGCCACTCCCACTCAGACGGCCCCTCCCACTCCTTCCTGGGCTCCAGAGCATCGGCCTCTGAAACAACCAGCTCAAGCGCACGCAGTCCAGCCTGTATTTTCTATCTGTGTTCGGGGGAGGGAGTGGCTAGAGGGTAAGAGGAAAACTCCCCCCTCCTCATAGCAGGAAGAAAGCAAAAATGAAGACTCCCGCCCTTTCCCCCCACGTCACCACTTTCTGCAGTTCACCACTTTCTGCAGTTCCGAGTCTCCTCCTGCCCGGAGCCCTCGGGAAGATGCTCAGGGGCCAGGCTTCCTGCAGAATGGTCCTGCGCCAGCTTCTAGTGCGCGTTTAGGAAGCGCTCGACTGTATGATGTTTTAGGATCCTCAGATAACAGTTAACGTTTTTCTCAACTAGGATTTCGGATTTCTCCGTCTCCATCCTTTTGAAAGTGAGAAAGTGCTGTCTCCCTGCCATCACGTGAGGGTAAAGGCAGGGTTTTTAGAAATGTATCTTTTAAAGTGTTTAGGGAAAAAGTGATGTTTACTTTTCAGAATTCAAATGAGTTTCCTTATGTTCTAAGAACTGTTTTCAAAAGTGGGGAAAAAAGCCAAACGTTTATTCTTACAGTGTTTGTGATGCTTACAAAACAAAAAAGTTACAGAATGTTTTTTTCAGACAGGTGTGTAATGGGTTGATAATGCAAAGTCCTCACTCTCCAAGAACCGCTCCTTCTTTATAAGAAAAAATAATTAAAACTCTTCTGACCTGATGGCACTTAGAACGTTCGCTACTTAGAGAGTGTTCTTCCCAGAAAGACTTGGATAGAAAAGTTCTGAGTCCGACACTGACATTCTCCTGTCTGTGTGTCAGGTATGAGTGCAGAGGGCGCAGATCTCATACCAAACCAAAGATGCTGTCGGCTTCGGAGCGGTCCCCGCAGCCCAGCTGCCCCTTCATTTCCCGAGCTGGATCACTGCTTGGGGTCCTTGATTCTTTCCGGGGCCTGGGGGTGGCACATGGGATTTTTCTCAGGCTTTGGGTGTAAAAGCATTAACAGTTTATTTTGAGGTGCTGACCGTTGAGTGTTTTAAAACAAAAGATTAAAAAATAACAAAAACCAATTCTTTGGTTCCACACAGATCATAGCCTTTCTTTTCGTTGGCGTGACCCTTGTGTAGAAAGGCATTTTTGGCGCCCAGCCCAGTGTCTGGCATGGAGCAGCCACTCTGTACATTGTATACATGCAAAAATCAAGTTCCTTTTCTCAGTTCAGAACCAAGTAGATAAAACAAGAAGGAATGCTTAATTCTAAGGTTTGGGGCTTACGAGCAACAGAATTTAGGCAGTTGAGAGAGCACACCGTTTTATTTTTTCCCACAATCACCGCCTTTTGGCTCTATTCCCGAATTATCACAGGTCTAAATCTGAAATTTAAGAATGAATACAACGACAAGGAGAAAATTCTGAGATGTCATGAATTCATTACAGCAGGCCAGAGGGTGGAAGAGACTAGAAAGGGGTTAATCGGTTAACAAAGGCAGGGCAAAACCAGCACGAGACTGCTTGCCTTCCCGGGGTGTGTGTCAGAGTGGGGAATTCACTCCCCGGTGCCTGTTTCCCCTTCTTGGGTAGAACCCTGGGGCTGCTGCCGGAAAACACCAAAGGAGCCAGTGCTTCTTGCTTGGGGTCTGCACCTGTCCTGGGATGGTCCCCGCCTCACCTCCCACCCCCTTTAGAGCCAATGTCAGTTCTTTGGAAACAACTTGCATCTTTCTTGCCCTACTTGATGTGTAAAAGGAGCCCTGCCAGCCCCAGGCCACAATCACGTTGCCTTCTCCAGCACTGCTGCGGTGGCGTAGCCTGTACGCCCCAGGACCTGGTCCTTTTCTGGCTGGCATGGGGCTCAGCGAACCCTATGTTTCAGAAAAGCTTTCAGCCGTGAAAGTGTTTAACAACGGACTGCACTGGAACATTACTGGCTTTCATCCCCAGAGGAAACCAGACCTCTGAGTCCGGAGGGCTCGTGTTTATAAGGGGACACGTGCTGTAGTTCTAGTTCCTGCCATTTTATTACTTGTCATAGTACTTAACTGTAAAGACCTCTGGAGTGCCCCTGGAGAGTCAGACACTTCCGGAACACACCTGACTTTTGGTGCGAGTCCACAGTATTCGTCCTCACAATAAATAAAGTCTTAAACATCTTTACCTGGGACTCTCGGCCTCCTTGTCTCCGCCCCAACATGAACCCGCTCCGGGAAGGCTCTTGCCCTCTCCAGGGACCTGCTATGAAAGCACAGGACGTGGCGGTCCCGTTTCACCTCTGCTCTTCTGAGGGATCTTCAACCAACAGGAAGCGAACGTACAGCGAAGGCGAAGCCCCTTTGTCGCGCTAGCCGAGAATTCTGGGAAGCGGGGAAGCCCAGCAGCGCGGGCACGAAGCAGAACACAGGGTCTCGGCGCCGCCGGGCCGGGCCGGGCCGGCCGGGCCCAGCGCGGGACGCGTCCCGGGAAGGGCCGCGGCGGAACGCGTGCCCCGCGCCGTCGCGCCTGCCAGGGGAGGGCGGAAGCGGCGCACCGGGGAGGGCGGAAGCGGCGCTCCGAGGGGGGCTCCGCTTCCGGCGCCGGAGTCGCCGCGCCCGCCTTCGCGCGATGGCGGCGCTCCGCCTGCAGGTGAGGCCGCGCGGTTGGCAGGGGCTCCTCACGGGTCGCGGAAGGGGCCGTGTCGCCGCCGGGGCCCTCCCGGGAGGTCGCCGCACTCCTCCGTCCCGGCGCCTTCCGCCAGGCCCGCCGGCCCGGCGCTGGGCGGGGGCCCGGGCCGCGTCAGGCGCAGGGGGCAGCGGCCGCGCGGCCGCCCGGGGTGCGGCGGCGGAACGTTTGGGCGGGACGCAGCGGTGCCGAGTGCCGGTGCCTGTGCTGGGTTCGCGACGCGCTGGCCCGGACCGCGGAAGACGTGAAGTCAGCGGCACTGTGTATCCAAGTTGGCTGACGAGTTACATCCAACAGGATCGCTCCTGTGGAGTGAATCTGGAGACGAGTACGAGGTCCAGATTTTTCAGGTGTGGGTACCAACTGGGACCCCAGAGTTGGCGTGAAAGTTTTATCCAAGGGCATTTGAGATTCAGAAGATACAGAAAGAAGGTTCCTCGGAGCCCCCTCGCCACTAAAAGCAGCTGCCTCTGGGAGTCAGGCTGCCATGGATCCTCCTGGGGATTTTATAGCGGTGAAGAAAAAAGACCCCCCTGTATCTGCGTAAACAGACATGGCAGACTCTCTCGTCTCCGGCTGTTCCCCCTCGAGACCCATCCGTTCTTCCCCTAGAAGGCTCTTCTCCCAGCCCTGTCCGCTATTAAATTATTCCCTAGCGTCCTAGGGAGCTGCCTCTGGTGTTAGCTGCTATATGCTCGTTAAGAAACTTCCGGGGGCGGGGGT